>NC_091455.1:57564172-57916172 GCF_027789765.1 Dendropsophus ebraccatus
ACAGACCAATATTACCGCTATAGACTGACCACTGTATAATAAATGACTGTATATACACTGTATACAGACCAATATTATGTGGCTGTCACCCTATGGCTGTACTATTGGTGTATATAGTGTATATATAGAGTCATTATGTGGCAGTCAATCTATGGCAGTAATGACTCTACGCTATATACGCTATATACAGACCAATATTATTGCCATAGACTGACCCCTGTATAATGACTTTATATACACTCTATATACAGACCAATATTACCGCCATAGACTGGCCCCTGTATAATGACTCTATATACACTGTATGCAGACCAATATTATGTGGCGATCACTCTATGGCTGTACTATATATACTGTACTGTGGCTGTACTGTATATAGTGTCATTATGTGGTAGTCAATCTATGGCAATAATGACTCTATATATACGCTATATACAGACCAATATTAATGCCAAAGAGTGACCACTGCATAATGACACTATATACAGACCAATATTACCGCCATAGAGTGACCACTGCATAATGACTCTATATACAGACCAAAATTACTGCCATAGACTGACCCCTGTATAATGACTCTATATACACACTATATACAGACCAATATTATGTAGGCGATCACTCTATGGTTGTACTATTGGTCTGTATATAGTGTGTATATAGAGTCATTATGTGGTGGTCACTGTATGGCGGTAATATTGGTCTGTATATAGTGTCATTATGTGGTAGTCAATCTATGGCAGTAATGAGTGTATATATATACGCTATATACAGACCAATATTAATGCCAAAGAGTGACCACTGCATAATGACACTATATACAGACCAATATTAATGCCAAAGAGTGACCACTGCATAATGACACTATATACAGACCAATATTACCACCATACAGTGACCACCACCTAAGGACTGAATACCACCTTATTTTTTTCCCAATAAAATACACCGTATTGCCTTAGTGATGTCATCATACACTATACATAGGAGCTGCAGCAATTACATAGGACTGATGAGGCCGGAGAATGGCTGCAGCTCCTATATACAGTCTATTCACCTCAACACTTGGAGTCAGCAGTGCTTATACACACACACACCATTATATATATATATATATATATATATATATATATATATATATATATATATACACACACACACCATTATTTATATATATATATATATATATATATATATATATATATATATATATATATATACATACACACACACACACACACTCACACACCCATGAAAACACATTATACAGATACAAACCATCCAGCCCACACACTATACACAGGACATGTAACACACACTACATTCATCTATTATACACATATATTCATACACATTACACACTACATGTACAGAATACTTACCCCCTCTAGCATGCTGGGTGTAGTGGTGAATCCCCCTCATGTTCCTTGCAGCAGCAGCAGCAGCAGGCTGTCATCCTCACCCGGCAGCCCTCTCCTCCATCGTCCCGACAGCTCCACACCAGAGCAGGAAGTCACGTGCAGTGAGAGGAGCTGGAGGGAGGGGGAGGGGGAGCAGACACGGAGCCCAGCGTCCTGCAGCCTCTGAGTGACCCCTGATAGCAGCAGCCGGGGATCACTGCCAGACGCTGGAGGACGCTGTCTGTGCTCTCCTCTCCACTGGAACTGCGGTAGGGGGCCCCTGGGGGATGGGGGCCCTGGGCATTTGCCCTGCTTGCCCCCCCCTAACGCCGGCCCTGCCTGCAGTTTCCAACACAAGCCATGTAGCCCCTTTTTGCTGTCAGTCAACAGAAGTGAATATGTAAATAAAAAACTATAGTTTTTTATTAATATAGTTCTCTCGCAAAGTAATATAACTGTTACAAACTGTATTTGAAATATATTTTTAGTACCCAGAGTACTCCTTTAACTATGTATTGTATATTCTATTCAATGTTATTCTACAAAATGCAATGATTAATCTATAAAATGATATATATTATTCGACTGCTGCGTTTATGTGCTACATTGTACAGAGGATTGCCGAGGTTTCACAAGTCTATCAAATCTTGTGCAACAGTGGAACAGTGCAGCAATTGTCCAACATTGACCGCGACCCCCGTTCCGCCCCCTCTACACCCCCTCCCCGCCCACCTGGCGTACTGGGCGGAAAATGGCCAGATGCAAATATTTATTCGCAAAATGGCCATTTGCGAATAAATTTATTTTGGCCATTTTCCGCCAAAAAATATGCATTTTTTTCATTGATAAATGTCCCCCTTAGTGTGAGAATGGGAGAACTTTGTGTCTCTGGCTCTGTGGGGGAAAAAAAAGAGTTATGCCTCTTAGAAGGTGAGGAGGCAAAAACAGAGTGTGTAACAATCCAACACCTGGGCTGGCAAAATTAGACTGCACCTCTCAAAATATAATCAGATGTATAAACATACATATTTATTAACATAAATGCAAAGGACAAAACAAGATAAAAAAAAAAATACAGTGAGACCCGACCCAAAAAGGTAAGAAAAAGTGACAGCCATATTCAAGAGGTATGCTTATCCTCTTATACTGCACATT
The DNA here is from genome assembly GCF_027789765.1 of Dendropsophus ebraccatus. Taxonomy (NCBI): domain Eukaryota; kingdom Metazoa; phylum Chordata; class Amphibia; order Anura; family Hylidae; genus Dendropsophus; species Dendropsophus ebraccatus. Next base: position 57,566,728 of record NC_091455.1, read on the forward strand.
GACCTCGCCACTAGCACTTTATGGCTGATTCTTTTGCCTTTATACTGTCTGTTGACACTGACATTATTGCTTCATAGGTTGGAGAAATTTACTATTACTTTTTATATTGTCACTTTTTATTATATGTGGTTTACTTATATCTCTTGAATATGGCTGTCACTCTTTCTGACCTTTTCAGGTCGGTCAGGTCTTACTGTGTTAAATTTGAACCAGTGAATGGAAGTACATTGGTAGTTTTGGGTGTTTTTATCTTGTTTTGTTCCTTGCATTTATGTTAATAAGTATATATATTTTTTAACATATTTTGTGAGGTGCAGTCTAATTTTGCCAACCGAGGTGTTGGCTTGTTTCATGTTCTGTGTAGGGGTTTTGAAGCCTGGCACTCCTAGCTTATTGTTATGTGGTACCAGCCCATCTATTCTATCCTATCCGGAAAAAAAAATTGTCTGTGTCTATGTCCACAAGACTACAACCTCCTGTTAATAAAGATGAAAAATCATACAGGGCAATGTTTATTATAAACTGTGGCTGCCCTGACCTAACACAACACAACACAACACAAATGTTGTCTATGTTCTTTACCACTTAGTTGTACTGTTTTTAGGATGTTTTGATACTACATTTATATGGGTTGAACTTAAGTATTGACCACTTGCTCTTCTTGAAGTCAGTTTAAGATTCAGATCATTGGTGAATCCAGCTCAACCATGGAGTCGGAGATGAGCTACAACCCCCATAAAGGAATGTCCGGTAGGTTGGTGTCCATGCAGAGAACTGTCTGTCACCCTTAGCCCAGGCCTCATTCTCTTCATTTAGTGGCTTCTCTAGTCCACTTGGCTGAGTCTAGGGGGAAAAAACAGGGACCTAGTAATTTAGCAAGCATTGGAGGAGATTTATTAAAAGGGTTGTTTTATTTCAAAACAACTGGGGTCAGAAAGTCGGAATCGGGTGGGCGGGGCCTCGGGGGTCTTTATAAAACAGTTACCCCCTCCCCATATACTAGCCTAGCAAACAGTATTCAGGAAGGGGGCAGGGGATCTTGTATGATACAGTCCCCTCTTCCACCATGTACTGTTCAGGGCCCTCCTCCCTCTGTATCTATGGGCACCCTGAGCAGTACACAGTACATGATGGAGGTGGGTGCTGAATCACTCAGGATCCCTTCCCCCATTCAGGGCCTAGTGAACAGTATATGGGGAGGGGATTCTGTATGATACAGTACCCCCATATCTCTCCCCTGCTCTACTACTATCCCCAATACTACTCCTAATACTGCTCTACTACTACCCCCAATAGTGCCCTACTACTACCACCACCCCCAATACAACTCCTAATACTGCTCTACTACTACCCCAAATACTGCCCTACTACCCCCAATACTGCCCTACTACTACCCCCAATACTACTCCTAATACTGCCCTACTACTACTCCCAATACTACTCCTAATACTGCTCTACTACTACCCCCAATAGTGCCTAACGACTATCACCCCCAATACTACTCCTAATACTGCTCTACTACTACCCCCAATACTGCCCTACTACTACCCCAATACTGGTCTACTACCCCAATACTGCCCTACTACTACCCCCAATACTACTCCTAATACTGCCCTACTACTACTCCCAATACTACTCCTAATACTGCTCTACTACTACCCCAAATACTGCCCTACTACTACCCCCAATACTGCCCTACTACTACCCCCAATACTACTCCTAATACTGCCCTACTACTACTCCCAATACTACTCCTAATACTGCTCTACTACTACCCCCAATAGTGCCTAACGAATACCACCCCCAATACTACTCCTAATACTGCTCTACTACTACCCCCAATACTGCCCTACTACTACCCCAATACTGGTCTACTACCCCAATACTGCCCTACTACTACCCCCAATACTACTCCTAATACTGCTCTACTACTACCCCCAATAGTGCCCTACGACTACCACCCCGATACTACTCCTAATACTGCCCTACCACTACCCCCAATACTACACCTAATACTGCCCTACTACTACCCCCAATACTACTCCTAATACTGCTCTACTACTACCCCCAATACTACTCCTAATATTGCTCTACTATTACCCCAATACTGGTCTACTACCCCCAATACTGCCCTACTATTACCCCCAATACTACTCCTAATACTGCTCTACTACTACCCTCAATACTACTCCTAATACTGCTCTACTACTACCCCAATACTGGTCTACTACCCCAATACTGCCCTACTACTACCCCCAATACTACTCTTAATACTGCTCTACTACTACCCCCAATAGTGCCCTACGACTACCACCCCAATACTATTCCTAATACTGCTCTACTACTACCCCCAATACTGCCCTACCACTACCCCCAATACTACACCTAATACTGCCCTACTACTACCCCCAATACTACTCCTAATACTGCTCTACTACTACCCCCAATACTACTCCTAATACTGCTCTACTATTACCCCAATACTGGTCTACTACCCCCAATACTGCCCTACTATTTCCCCCAATACTACTCCTAATACTGCTCTACTACTACCCCCAATACTACTCCTAATATTGCTCTACTACTACCCCAATACTGGTCTACTACCCTCAATACTGCCCTACTACTACCCCCAATACTATTCCTAATACTGCTCTACTACTACCCCCAATACTACTCCTAATACTGCCCTACTACTACCCCCAATACTACTCCAAATACTGCTCTACTACTACCCCCAATACTGCCCTACTACTACCCCCAATACTACTCCTACCACTGCCCTACTACTGCCCCCAATACTGCTCCAAATACTGCTCTACTACTACCCCCAATACTGCCCTACTACTACCCCCAAAACTACTCCTAATACTGCCCTACTACTACCCCAATACTGCCCTACTACTACCCACAATACTACTACTAATACTTCCCTACTACTACCCCCAATACTACTCCTAATACTGCTCTACTACAACCCCTAATACTGCATTACTACTACCCCCAATACTGCCCTATTACTACCCCCAATACTACCCCTAATACTGCTCTACTGCTACCCCCAATACTCCCCTACTACTACCCCCAATACAACCCCCAATACTGCCCTACTACTACCCCCAATACTGCTCTACTACTACCCCCAATACTACTCCTAATACTGCTCTACTACTACCACCCCCAATACTCCTCTACTACTACCCCAATACTACTCTTAATACTGCTCTACTTCTACCCCCAATACAGCTCTACTACTACCCCCAATACTCCTAATACTGCTCTACTACTACAGCTAATACTGCTCTACTTCTACCCCCAATACTGCTCTTCTACTACCCCAATACTGCTCTACTACTATCCCCAATACTACTCCTAATACTGCTTTACTACCCCAATACTGCTCTACTACTACTACTACTACCCCAATACTGCCCTACTACTACCCCTAATACTGCTCTACTACCACCCTCAATACTGCTCTACTACTACTACCCCAATACTGCCTTACCACTACCCCCAATACTACTCCTAATACTGCCCTACTACTATCCCAATACTGCTCTATTACTACCCACAATACTGCACTACTACTACCCCCAATACTACTCCTAATACTGCTCTACTACTACCCCCAATACTACTCCTAATACTGCTCTACTTCTACCCCCAATACTGCTCTCACTACCATTGCTACTATTACCCCCACTCCTGATACTACTACTACTCCCAAAACTGCTACTCCCCTTATCTACTACTACACCCCTCATCTTCTATCCTTCTACTGTTACTACACCCCTTATCCACTATGCCTATACTACTACACCCATCATAACTAGCAAAAAATAAATAAAAAAAATCGGGAAAAGAAAAAATGAGATTTTATTTTTTGCCCATATCGCCCCAGCCCTAGGAGATGCTATGTGCTGGGAAGGGGGGGGGGGGGGGGTAACTATCAGGGGAGCTGCTATCTGCTGAGGGGGTAACTATCAGGGGAGATGTTATGGGCTGGGGGGGTAACTATGAGGGGAGATGCTCTGGGGAGATGCTATGTGCTGGGAAGGGGGGGGTAACTATCAGGGGAGATGTTATGGGCTGGGGGGGTAACTATGAGGGGAGATGCTATGTGCTGGGGAGGTAACTATCAGGGGAGATGATAGGTGCTGGGGGGGGGGAGCTAGCTAACAGGTGAGATGCCTCCTATATTGGTGGATACTACATACTGGGTGGTGGAGGTAACTAACAGGGGAAGTACCTACAGAGGGACCTACCTACTATATTGGGCACAGAGGGGTCTTATTTAAGGTCACAGAAGATCACCCCACCTCGAGCAGCGCGACAATCGCTGACAAAAAAGTAAAGTGTATGGGGACCTTAAATTGCTGCTACAATGTTTTAGCATTTGGGGCCCCACCTTCAACTTTGCCCAGGGCCACATTTTGTCTAAAATCGGCCCTGGCTGCAGACAGCTATACATGAATAAAAAGATGGACATGCCTGTGCTTCATCCTGTCTGTTGGATTCTATGAGAGTTTCAGAAAAATCATCACTTTGTACCACTTTAGGGCCTGTTTACACTGAGCAAATTCGGCGGAATTCCGCGGCAATCCCGCCTGCCTCAGTGTCAAGCAGCGTGTCTATACGAGGGCTTGCGTGCCTCCGCTCTCTGCTCAAAGAATTAAGCCCTCCCATAGACACACTGTTTTACATTAAGGCAGGCGGGATTCCACGGTCGAGAGCTCCGTTGCGTAATTCTTCCAAATTTAATCATTGTGAACAAGCCCTTATAGTTACTCCTTACTGCATGTACACATTGATGCATTGCCACATGACATTGTTGATTTTTATAACAATATTTTTTATTGAGGTAAAACAGTAACCAATTATACATTTCTGTATTGTAAAATGTTAGAAATACAAAGTGATTTGTCACAAATCTGCCAAAGTCTTAAACCACATGATATTTAGGAAATAAATAATCCATTGATTCTCAGTAGGGGAAAAGGCCGATCATCACAGGTGATAGAAGATGTAGGATGGCTTTATATGAAGTTCCTATAGTAATAATGGGATAAGATATGTATCAGATGATGACATCACCAGGACCAGGGCTCTATGACATAATAATGGCAGCTATTGTTATGTCACCCTAGTAATAGAACCTTTATGTGACGGAATGTCAGATCCAACCAGTAGTGAAATACACTGCGACGGATAGAGTTCTCTGAAGCTACACTGCTATTTTATTACTTATTTTTCTGTTTTTACCTCTTAACCATGGGTGAGAGGTACAAGCTGTACTTTCCTGAGGAGGCTGACAGCATTGCTACAGGTAGGAAACCTGAGACACACAGGGACGCCGCCATCCTGGCAAGTGGTCTCAGTCTTGGCATCAATTGGTTGGTATAAGAGTCTATGGAAATCTCTGAGTAACACAACAGAATCAACATTTCTTTATGTATTTCCTACATTTTAGTTAATTCAAGAGGAAAGAAGAGGCCATTGGTGGCCGTAGTGGAGGACGTTGTGGAGTGGACAGTGATACAGAACTCAAGAGGAAACAACTGCTTCAGATGCAAAGTGCAGCCGCACATAGTCCTCAAGTAAGTATCTACAGAATTTACAGACATATCTTACTGTCCTATGTCCACTACCTCATCCTCATACTAGCAGGTGTCTTGGATTCCCCAGCTGCAAGAGAGGGGAGATTTATCAAGCAGTCTCAGAGTAGCAATGGCCTCTGTTGCCCATAGCAACCAATCACAGATCAACTTACAATCATTCATGAGCCCTGGTAAAATGAAAGCTGCGCTGTGATTGGTTGTTGTGGGCAGCAGAGGACATTCCTGCTTCAAGACGGCTTAGTGAGTCTCCTCCAATGTCTCTAGAAAAAGTCACATCCATATTTTAATTCTCTTCCTTATAATTTTCAGACCCTCTAAGAAAAGAAATAATAATTGGATCTTAGAGCAACAAAAAGGGAAAAAACCTGTGTGGACAATAGTCCAGAATAGATACCCGGAGAAGCTGATTCTTAAACAGATGGATCCAGAACTTCCCATTGTCCTCAAGTAAGTGTTATGCTATTGAGAAATAACAACTATCCACTATTTCTTGTATTCTACCATTGTAAGAATTTTGTACATGACCAGTATATATTGCTGTTTATCTCCTCTAGACTCAGACGAGTGGACTAGAGAAGCCACTAAATGAAGAGAATGAGGCCTGGGCTAAGAGTGACAGATCTCCGCATGGACACCAACCTACCGGACATTCACTGATGGGGGTTGTAGCTCATCTCCGACTCCACGGTTGAACAGGATTCACCAATTATCTGAATCTTAAACCGATTTCAAGGACGGCAAGTGGTCAATGCTGAAGTTCAACACTTTACAACTAAGTGCTAAAGAACATGGACAACATTTGTGTTGTGTTAAGTCAGAGCAGCCACAGCTTATAATAAACATTGACCTGGTATGATCTCTGATCTTTATTAACTTCTTAAGGAAACAGGGGGTTTTGGCCTTGTGGACACAGCCAATGTTCATTACTGTTTTTTCCTTCTCACCTTCTAGGAGATATAACTCTTTTATTATTTCAATTGCTGACATCACTGATGATGAGTGCAGGGGTGTAGCTAATATCTCATGGGCCCTGGTGCAAGAGATGAACTTGTCCCCCCCACCCCACCCCAACGCAGTGCCACACGACTCCAAAATCACAACCTGACCCCCACCCCACAGGCAGAAATTTCATAATTTAGCAATAGTTTTACATACAGGGTTACCTTTTGGCTACCTGAGGCAAAAACTGAAACTTACTTTATGTCTAACTTACAGTTATAGGTACCAAATAATAGCAGTAAACCGGGAGCAAAATACCCCCCCCCCTTCCCCCCTTTTATACAGGTAAAAAAATACACTCACTGTACATATACCATCACACCAGGGAGCTGCAAGGAAGAAGCGGTGTGGGTATTATGGCTTATAGCAGTGTTGTCCAACCTTTTCCACCTTGGGGCACCCCTTCCCAATGTTCTACAAAATACATAAACATCATTCAGTCATTTACACGTGACGTCATCTTTGGTCTGAGGTGTCACTTTCCCTTTTCCATCCGGCCTGAACCACCATGATGATTTCTTCCAGCTACAATTCATTTCTTCAGAACCTGCCAGAAAAACATCTTAGGCTCCGAGCTTTACCTTTATCTTCTTTCCCTTTTTCCCTCCTATAGGGTCTCATACAGTAATAATTCCACTGTTTGGTATCATGTGCAGTAAAGTGAGTAGAAAGGTTACCCCTGTAAATAGGATCCCCTGCTGTGTTCCCCATATAGCAATATTGTCCCCTGATTCCAGCTGAAATACACTAATTTACCACGGCGCAATAGCACAGTATACCACACTATTGAGTCCGGGTAAATTAGTACATAACAACGGAAAGTGGCCCACATTGACTACATTATGCTAAATGAAGTGAATGGGGCATGCTGCACTACACCACGCTGTAAGTCTGCATCTCTTTTGTGGTAGAATGCTGAAAGTTTACCTGTCATTATAAAAAAACTTTTTACACGTCATAGAGACATCATAGAGACATGTCACATAGACATATAAAAAGTTTTGATCAGTCCGGGTCTGAGTGTTCACACCCGTACTGATCAGGAGAACGAGTGGGGAAGGGACCGCAGCTGCAGCGCTGTCCACTCTCGCTCTGTGTCAGAAAGAAAGAGTCCAGATCATAGTGTAAGTCTATGGAGCACGACTCTTTTTTATGACATAGAGCAAAGTGTGGACACTACTGCAGCGTGGTCTTCCCCTGATTGGTATGGGTCTGAACCCCCAGACCAATCAAAACTTTTGACATATCTCTATGACGTGTCAAAAGTTTTTTTTCTGTAATGACAGTGACACTTGAAGGATAGCCAGCAGCCGCAACCTGCCCCACATACCACACACGGTCGCAGCTGTGCCCCGCTCCTGCCCTGCCTCGAGATGCACACACCAGTGATGTTCCTGGCGGTCGTACATTGGTGATCGTGGCATTGGGCATCCTGATTACCTTAAAGGACCACTGGGGGTATTGTGTGTGGGGATTGGGGTCAGCAAGGATGGGTACTGTGTGGGGATGTGGGGCAGGTGGGGTAGTGTGTGTGGGGATGGGGGTTAGCCAGGATGGGTAGTGTGTAGGGATGTGGGGTAGTGTGTGTGAGGATGGGGGTCAGCCAGGATGGGTAGTGTGTGGGGGGATGGGGGTCAGCCAGGATGGGTAGTGTGTGGGGATGGGGGTCAGCCAGGATGGGTAGTGTGTGTGGGGATGGGGTCATCCAGGATGGGTAGTGTGTGGGGGTGGAGGACAGCCAGTAATGTGGTGGCATGGTTTGCTTATTGGGGGCCCAGGCACATTTTTTACACAGGGGCCCTATGCAGTCTGTGGCCGCCCCTGGTGGTGCCACAGGATGAAGAGGCAGGTTTTTATATCTAGTGATTAAGGATAACTTTAATATTGACATTAATATGTATACATGTAGATGGGCAGTATAAAATAAGAGGTTATATCCTCTCCTGCAGAAGGGTACCACATAGTATCAGAAAGAAAAGACCAGACCTTTGGAGGTTCTCATCCCACCACAGACACTACAGTTAGTCTCTCCCCAGTATGAAATGGCTGATAACAGGTAGAAATAAATTGTATCCAAGGGCTTGTGCCCCAGATGTCCTCCCTTTACTCCAGCCCTGGTCATAAGCAGTCATTTCTGGGGGGCAGGAAGCATAAGCGTTTTTTAATATATTGTACATACACATTATATACCGAAGGGGAAAAAGAAAAGAAAGAAATTGATCTATTGATCATATTATACCTTTCAGAATATAGAGGCATGTTATCAAATCACAACAACAATTGATGAATCTGAAGATTTGGCTTAATTCAAACAAAGAGGAAACAGAATAAAGTACAGTACTACTGACAGTGCGAAATCCCCACTGCAAACATCAGATCACAGAAAAAGGAACTAACAGGAGCTTTAATGTCATTTCACAAAAATCCAAAAGAAGCGCACTGTAAAAATATCATGCACATCTATAACTTGCATATGAATAATGTTTTACTCTTTCAATAAACGTTGCTAGGAAACTGCACTGGATAAAGTACGAGTCATTACACAGCACATTTAGTGACTTGGCACTGGCCCTTCTGTGAATGCTGCATGGTCTTTACATAAACTATTGATGTACACTGCTCAAAAAAATAACGGGAAGACTAAAAAACACATCCTAGATCTCAAAGAAGGAAATATTCTACTTGCAAATCTTCATTGATTACATAGTGGAACATAAAAGTGATCAATGTAAATCGAAACAAATATCACATGGAGGTCTGTATTTCGAATGACACTCAAAATCTGAAACTGTAAAATCAAATTACAACTTGATCCAACTTTAGTGCAAATGGCTCAAGACAAGGAAATAAGGCTGAAGCACTGGGCCAATTTCCACTATTGCACTTTAGTTTTTTCCTCCTTGTGCTTAAAAGGCCATATCGCTTGCATTTTTCACCTAGAGACCCACATGAGCCCTTATTTTTCTGCTACGAAACCAGAAAAAAAATTATATGTGTGATAAAATTGAAAATAAAACACATTTTTTTTTATTTGGGGGGTTTTGTGTTTATGCTGTTCCTCCTAGGGTAAAACTGTCTTGTTCTGCATGTTCCTCAAGTTAGTGCAATTACAACAATATGTCACTTGTGTAACTTTTATTTTATTTTGGTTGCTTTTAAAAAATTAAAACCTTTTTGAAAATTAATGTTTCTTAAAATTGCTCTATGACCATGCTTATATTGCTTTTACTTTTTGGTCTATAGGGCTGTGTGAGGTGTCATTTTTTGCGCCATGATCTTTACTTTCTATCAGTACCTTGTTTGCGCATATGTGACTTTTTGATCACTTTTCATTACAATTTTCCTGGATTTGATGCAACCAAAAATGCCCAATTTAGCATTTTTGGAATTTTTTTTGTGCTTACGCCGTTTACCGTGTGAGATCAGGAATGTGATAATTTAGGCCCCCTTCACACATCCGTGTCAGTTTTTACTGTCAGGAAATCCTGATCAGGAGGCTTTAAATGTCATCAGGAAAGTATCAGGATTTCCTGACAGTAATCCGTTTTTACCTTCAAGAAACCATGAGGAAACCATCAGGAAAAGCCTTCAGGATTTCCTAAAGGAAGAAGTAAAAATAGGACATGATGGGAGATGTAGTTCTGCAAACTGGATGGCCACAGGCTGCGGAAGTACAACTCCCATCATGACCTGTCAGCAGGGTATGATGGGAGTTGTACTTCTGCAACCTGGATGGCCACAGGCTGCAGAAGTACAACTCCCATCATGTTCTGTCAGCAGGACATGGTGGGAGTTTTAGTTCTTCGTGGGGGGGGGGGCGAGAGCTGTGATCTCACCTGTCCTGTTCTTCTGCCGAGCTGCTGGGTGAGTGGGCGTCCGGGGGGGGTTCGTCGGGTGCCGCTTGGTGAGGGGGCCGCCATCCTGAGGTCCGGGGGGGGGTGTCTGTTGGGTGCCGCTGGGTGAGGGGGCCGCCAATCTGAGGTCCTGGGGGGGGTGTCCGTCGGGTGCCACTGGGTGAGGGGGCCGGGCGGGGGCCGCTAAACTGAGGGAGGTCGGGAGGGAGGGTGTAGCAACAGGAGGCTAAGGGGGTGCCATGGCAGGTGCGGCGGCAGCAGCAGCAGGACCCGGTACACACCAGGACGCGCGGTACCAGGGAGCAGGAGGACGGGGGAGCCGGGTGCAGGTTGAGTTGTGGGGGAGAGGGGTATAGGCGGTGGGGGGTGCGCAGGCAATCCGGAATCCCGGCCACTTTCCTGATGTACATCAGGAAAGTGCCCGTGATTCCGGCGCTCCCATAGACTTCTATCTATAGAAATACAGAAGGGTGTCCGTGCCTAATTAAAGTGTATGGGTCCAGAAATCCGGGTGGTTTTCCAGACGTGTGAAGGGAGCCTTAGTATTTTTGTCAATTACGCACGCAAATATGTTTATTTATTTATATTTATAAAATGGCAAAAGGGCGGTGATTTAACCTCTTAAGGACGCATGACGTACCCGTACGGGACCGCGGCTATTAGCGGGCACGGTCCGATCGCCGTGCCTGCTAATCAGGTAATCAGATGCAGCTGTCAAAGTTGTCCCGGAGGAGCGATCTCCGTATCTTCAGCTGGCCGGGGTCTCCAATAAGATGGCGACTCGGCACTTGTTTGTTTTCGGCTGCAGCAGCCAAAAGCAAACGAGTGCCGATCTCATTGATCTTTGCATGGGGGCTTCTAGTATAAGTGTAAAAAAAAAAAAGTATTCTTTTCAGTAAAAAGCCCCCTCCCCTAATAAAAGTTTGAATCACCCCCCTTTTCTCATGTTTTAAATAAAAGTAAATAAATAAATAAACATGTTTGGTATCGCCGCGTGCGTAATCGCCTGAACTATTAATTAATCACATTCCTGATCTTGCACGGTAAATGGCGTAAGTGCAAAAAAAATCCCAATGTGCAAAATTGTGCATTTTTGGTCGCATCAAATCCAGAAATTTTTTTATAAAAAGTGATCAAAAAGTCTTATATGCGCAATCAAGGTACAGATAGAAATAACACATTATGTTGCAAAAAATGACACCTCACACAGCCCCATAGACCAAAGGATAAAAGCGCTATAAGCCTGGGAATAGAGCGATTTTAAGGACCATATATTTGTTAACAATGGTTTGAATTTTTTACAAGCCATCAGATAAAAGAAAATTTATACATGTTATATATCATTGTAATCGTAACGACTTGAGGAACATGCATAACAAGTCAGTTTTACCCCAGGGCGAATGGCGTAAAAACAAAATTTCAGCCTGTCATTGCAAAGTACAATCAGTGATGCAAAAAATAAGGGCTCATGTGGGTTTCTAGGTGGAAAAATGCAAGTGCCAAGGCCTTTTAAACACAAGGAGGAAAAAAAGAAAACGCAAAAACGAAAATTGGCTCCGTCCTTAAGAGGTTAAACTTTTACTAGAGGAGGAGTATAAATATACTGCATAGATCAGTGAAATCTGTGTTCTATTGCTTTAAGATGCTTCAGCCGAGAGCATTAGATTGCCGAGCCATTACGGCGCAGACCCTCAGCCGGGTCACAAGCAGGGACCGCTCCTCCACAATCGCGTTCCTCCAATGTCCCCTCACACCATTACTGACCTATTGTCAACATGGTAATTCTGGAAGATGTTGGAGGCAGCAGAGCGTTCTCCACACTGTCTGTCACATGTGCTCAGTGTGAACCTGCTTTCATCCGTGAAGGATGCCAGTGTCGACTCTTGGTGTTCTCTGGCAAATGCCAATTGCCCTGCATAGTGTTAGGCTGTAAATACAACACCATCGTCTGGCCCTCATACCACCCCAATGAGGTCTGTTTCAAACAGTTTGAGCAAACACATGGATATAAGTGGCCTGCTGGAGGGCATTTTGTAGGACTCTGCCAATAAGGTACCTGTCCTGTTGGGTTTCCTTCTTACAGCCCCTCCACAACTTCTGGTGTACTGGCCTGTGTCCTGGTATCTGCTCCCTGCTCTGGACACTATGCTGACAGACATAGCTGACCTTCTTGTCATAGCTCGCCATGATGTGCTCTCCTGGATGAGCTGCACTACCTGACCACCTTCTGTGGGTTGAAGACACAAACTCATGCTCTCTCTAGGGGTGAGAGCAATTACCAAATGCAAAAGTGACCAAAACAACAGCCAAGAAGGAGCGTTGTCATGTTTATTGCTTTACTTCTACCTGTTGTCTGTTCCATTTGTACAACAGCAGAAGAAATTGATTCATGATCAGTGTTGCCTCATAACTGGACAGGTTGATTTCGCAGAATTGTGATTGACTTGGTTATTTTGTGTTGTTTAAGTGTTCCCTTAATATTTTTGAGCAGTGTATTATAGATCCCTTTCCAAACCTTTCTCTATCTATATAAACAATAGTCTCTGCTATGACTAGATAAAATGTTTCGCAATATTTCACAAAAAAATATACTGTTTTCTTTCTAGATTATAGTATTTACTGACTCGTCCAACTATGCATGTTGGTACACGTCTCCTGCAACTCTTCCCTTCAAGTCCAAGTAATAAATAACTAACATGTCTGACAGTTCTCAACCAATATCAGACACCACTTTATAAAGCAAAGCGAGACCTGTTCACATGACAAACACTTTCAGGCACTGATCTTTCAATAGCTGTACGTTACCACCGTGGCCATATATTACATGAACACCGTAGTTTTCAAATAATGGTTCTAGGAACACTTCTTCCAGTCTCTCTAAGGGAATGTCACCACCAGTGTTTTCTTGCAGTATATCTTTTGATTTCTGCAAACTGAGGCACTTTGTCAGCACTTTATCTCATAGAAATTAATTGCTGTCGATTGATCTGTTATGTTCAGGAAGACATACTGCAAAAAAAAAAAAAAAAGACAAAAAGAAAGAAAGAAAAATCAGCCACTTCTGTTTTTTTTTTACTCTCAATTTATTTTAGTTTGCATGTTTTGCCATTTATAACACATCATTTTTAGTCCAGTATGTTTACAGCACATATTATTGGATGAGTATGGGGGAGATTTATCAAACTGGTGTAAAGTAGAATTGTCTTAGTTGCCCTGAGCAGCCAATCAGATTCCACCTTTTATTTTCCAAAGAATCTGTGAGGAATGTAAAGTTGAATCCGATTGGTTGTTAGGGGCAACTGAGCCAATTCTACTTTAACCCCTTAGCGACCCATGACGTATGTGATACGTCATGGTGCCGCGGGGGGTGTTCAGAGCGGGGTCCCGCCGGGACCCCGCTCTGAACGGCGCTGATCCCGGCTGACACGTGCAGCCGGGCAGTGCCTCTGTTAGCCAGCGTGGGTCCCGTTGCCGCGCCGGCTAATTAAGCACTTCAATGCAGCTGTCAAACCTGTGCTTTATGCACAACATCCCTGGTGTCTAGTGGGTCGGATCTCCCCCCCGCGATGCGATCACGGGGGGGAGATCCGTTCTTCTGCCCGTGCCGGGCCTCAGCGTCGGAATGACGCTGATCCCGGCTCGGCAGTAGATTGCTATGGCCTGCAGCAGGCCATAGCAATCTATGACCGATCTCATGGATCTTTGCTGTGTATATACACAGCATTGATCTCTATGAGAGATCAGTGCTGTCTATATACAAGCCCCCCAGGGGGGCTTCTAGTCCATGTAAAAAAAAAAGTAAAAAAGTGTTTTTATTAATAAAAAATCCCCTCCCCTAATAAAAGTCCAAATCACCCCCCTTTTCCCATTTTATAAATATAAATTAATAAATAAATAAATAAACATATTTAGTATCGCCGCGCGTGTAACTATTAATTAATCACATTCCTGATCTCGCACGGTAAACGGCGTAAGCGCAAAAAAATCCCAAAGTGCAAAATTGCGCATTTTTGGTCGCATCAAATCCAGAAAAAATGTAATAAAAAGTGATCAAAAAGTCGTATATGCGCAATCAAGGTACCGGTAGAAAGAACGCATCATGGCGCAAAAACTGACACCTCACACAGCTCCATAGACCAAAGGATAAAAGCGCTATAAGCCTGGGAATGGAGCGATTTTAAGTGACATATATTTGTTAACAATGGTTTGAATTTTTTACAGGCCATCCGATACAATATAAGTTATACATGTTATATATCATAGTAATCGTAACGACTTGAGGAACATGCATAACAAGTCAGTTTTACCATAGGGCGAACGGCGTAAATGCTAAACTCCCCGAAATCAAAACAAATTCGTTTTTTTTTTCAATTTGACAGCGCAAATGATTTTTTTCCGGTTTCACAACATATTTTATGGAAAATTATGCCTGTAATTGCAAAGTACAATTGGTTTCACAAAAAATAAGCACTCATATAAGTCTCTAGGTGAAAAAATGCAAGCGCTATGGACTTTTAAACATAAAATGGAAAAAGCAAAAGCGCAAAAACGAAAATTGGCTTGGACCTTAAGGGGTTAAAACAGTTTGATAAATCTTCCCCTATGTACCAATGACTTTTAAAATTGCTGAAATTTAAAAATTATGTGTACACACATTTATGAAAGCTTCCTGTCAGACACCACTACTACACCACTAAATGCTGTGATAGATGTTGATCACGGCATTTGGGGGGTAAATAACTGGTATCAACAGGATCGCTGATGTGGGTCATTAGATGTTGGTGTCTGCTACAGATAGCAGTGAGCAACCGGTGTGTATAGAGAGGTCTCAGCTCCTGAGACCACTCCTTACTTTACTTCCCATTCCTGTCTAGCTAATTTATGTGGGGTAGTAGGGAAGAGGTTAATTGATTACAGCAGGTCTCTCTGTTGAGACTGGCTCCGATGCAAAGATCCAGTGAGGAGAGCCACTCCCTGGCGTACATGGAATGGAGTAATGAGGGTTCTACTACAATATTGTTTTGGGTTTGTTCTATGCTACAGTACTCTTCTATAGGGGCCCATAAGTGAAGTCCCACTTATGAATATACAGTATACACAAAGACGTTTATAGTTTTATCCTTGTGGTAACTTATGTAATAACACTAGATTATCTACTGTACAGTATATCCATGTTCCTGCCAGTAATCTCAATATAACAGTACCTAAGTACCTGTCTCAATGTGCTGATCACAGTGTGAAGCTACTTGTTTTATTACATGCTCAGTAGGGATATTGAATGAAGCCAAGTTATCCCACAGAGTCATTCATTTCTGTTAATGACTTTTTTCCTTAATATCACTCCAGAGAAATTAAAACTGGACTTTTATCAAATTCAGGTTTGTAATGGACTTAGGGAAATATTAGTCATTATGTTTAAACTTGGTAATTAGCGTGAATCAGCAACAGGAGGGAAGCTGAACGTCAATACGAACACTGTAAAACAAGGAAGCTCTCCTCCAATGGAAGTCTATGTACAGCCATACAGAAACACTAGTTTGGACGATATAAGCCCTATCTGTATATGAAGTTATAGTAGTAATTGTTACATCTACGCTCACTACACCTATATATCCCTTCCCGCCGAATCACGTACTGGCACGTCCAATTCTGCACAGCATTCCAGCAGATGGTCGTGCCGGTACATAACACAGATGACACGGCGCAGGAGCTGTGTCTACATCAACTGCCGAGATAGCCATGTGCGTAATTACTCTTACAATAAAATTATTACGTGATTAAACCTGAGCGGCAACAGCAGAAAATTTTAAATGAGAAAAATACAAATTTTGTCTTTTTTTCCACAAAATTTTTTCTGCATATTGACCAAACTTTACCACTAACCTAAAGTACAATATGTCACAAAAAACAATCTCAAAATCAAAAAGAAAACTTCTGCTACAGCCGCATAAAGCTACAACCGCATAAAGTGAGACAGGTTGAATTTAAAAAATGGGCTCTGGTCCTTAAGGCTAAAATCAATGCGGTCCTGAAGAGGTTTAAGATCTCCATTCGGTGCTAAATACCTACATCTTCTTATTTCAATAAGAAAAGCTTAATTGTCATCTAATGAATGTAATTTTATTATATACTTTGTCTATTAATTTCTTGTGACTATGAAAATATTTACTTATAGTCATTGAATGGGAACTTCCAGAGGATGGCAATCTGTCTTGGTTGTGTAATGGTCCCACAAGTGCCTGACTAGAATATAGCACAGCTATGAAAGCTCAGTCTGGTAAAGAGTCAACAGATGTTTGACTGTTAGCTATTGATACACAATGTATTCTAGTAAACTTTTTATCACACTTTTAAATAGCAGGGATCATCATTCTTTAATTTGTTTGGGGCATTTGTCAACGTAACTGTCGTACAGCTGATCGATTCATGTAGATCAGTTGATCAAACTGTTCAGCTTAGGTCTAATTTATAGCAGTAGAGGGTTTTTTTTGCCTCTCCTTAAAGAGGCACTGCTGTGAAAATTTATTTAAAAAATAATTAACAGGGATTGTGATTGCTAGCAGTTTTGCAATAGAATAACTTTATTTTTTTTTTTTTTTTTAAACGTTTTCTATGTTTAAGTTAACGTTAGACATATGGCCAAACTGTGGTCCATGCTCCCTACGTGCATATATTTTGTCTCTGTTTAAAAAAAAAAAAAAGAGAGAGAGAGAGAGACCAATGCAGGAAGTCACAGTCCTTTGCGCACTCAAGCAAGGAAAGACACCTGTTTATCATGCAGGATGTATATCAACTGAGGGCAATCAACTCAGGCTAATATTATCAAGTATGCAGCTTACCAGGAGACAATGATCTTTGTTATGCAACAATTCAGGCAGTATAATTTCACTGTGTGGGTACAAAGGTTGTGGAGCTGTGTGCTAGGAAAGCTGACCATACAATGCGAGTACCCCTGAATTCTCTTCTATTGAATGTGCATGCGCTGCACTACACATGCATAGAGAAGACTTGTCCAGCTTTGTGCATACTCAGGAATGGTTGTCAATCTATACCAAGCAATTTCCGTGAGCATGCAAAGATTTCCTGTGTTTGGTCTCTTTTTTGAACAGAAAAACAGGCCAAATATCTGCACAGAGGGAGCATGGACCGTAGTTTGACAGGAAGGTAGACAGCTAGTGGGCATATGTATAATGTTAATTTAAACATAGAAAACTTTGAGAAAAAATGGACAGTATATTGCAAAACTGCTTGCAATCAAAACCACGATTGATTTCTTTATGTCCTGTATGTTTAAATCAAGTAATTATTTCATTTCCACAGTGCTTTGTCTCTGTAGCTTGTATTTGTTATTGTGACTTAGTTCAGTACTGCACAGCCCTGGGTTTTTGTCTTTGGGTCCTGGAGTCCTCCTCTTGTTTCTGTTGGATTCAGTTTTTCAGATTTTTTATTAGGGATATTTTTAGGTAGGGTAAGTTGTGTCTAGAGTCAGTGTCAGGGATAGATCTGCACAAAATAGCCTGGGGAGCCTCATTTAAGAGTGTCTAAACACAGGACTAGCCAGATATTCCTCTAGGAAGGACCCGGAGTCTTGCTCCACACTGATGAGGGGCAACATCCCGAAACAGCTGTCTGTGGATGGATTCCTGGCCTAGGTTTTTCCCTTGTCATTACATTGACTTATAGAGCCACTGAATATGGTGGTTTTGGTGGTTTCTTTACAGGAGCCACCCCTTGGCTGGGCCCTTACCGGAGGGATATCTGGTTAGTCCTGTGTTTGGAGACTCTTAAATGAGGCCCCACGGACTCTCTTTTTTGCATATTTGCATTTTCCAGGGAGCAGTGCTCCTAATATTTTACTGTACTGAGCGCTTTAACCAGCAGCTGAAATTGTTATCTTTAGTTGGTCTCCCTGAGATCAGTGATCTGTTCCCGTAGGGATAGATCTGGGAAAACAATTCAGGGAAAGTTAGTGAGGTTCAGATTCCTTTTTTATCTTTTGCTTTCATTACTGAATGCTATCTTTATCATTTGTGCCATTATCTTTTCCTTATTTTATCTATTGGTGAGTTATTACTGTATTTGTTCTTACAGGAGAAAAGTGACTGCTATAGGTGAAGTCTACTTTTGCTGTCTTGTGACCAGTTTGTCTCCCTACAGCCACACTAAAGTCTAAGGAAGCAATAAGTGCTGAATATCTGTATAAACACTATTACAAAAGAAGATAACTCAGCAAAATGCAAAAGAGCAGCAAAATGCAACATAAGTTTAAATCTTAGGCTCATACCTTATACATAGCTTTAAAATTAGCAGCATTTGCCTAACCCTAAAATAATCTTTATTTGTATAGCATCAACATATCATCAAGATCTGCAGCTGATAGCTGACAGCAAGAAAGGGCTGCACAAATAATTCAGTGGTCGTTTGTTCAGCTTCGCTTTAAGGTTAACCCCTTAACGACCGTGGCGACCCTGATCCTGATTTCGTACGGTAAATGGCGTAAGCGTAAAAAAATCCCAAAGTGGAAAATTGCGCATTTTTGGTCGCATCAAATCCAGAAAAATTGTAATAAAAAGCGATCAAAAAGTCACATATGCGCAATCAAGGTACCAATAGAAAGAACACATCATGGCGCAAAAAAATGACACCTCACACAGCCCCATAGACCAAAGGATAAAAGCGCTATAAGCCTGGGAATGGAGCGATTTTAAGGAACATATTGTCAGACTAACACAGACACAACCAGACAGTGGGCCCTATCTGAACCACCCACTGTCCCTGCCTAATTGCCTCAGCCGACCCTAGGCGGTCGCGGACAACCACGGAGACGTTCCCTGCGCTATATACGTGATACACAAAACAATACGGACAGACGAACACAATAAGGAATAGCAAACCAGGCCGGGTCAAACCACACGGGCAACGTAGTACAAAATCAGTAATCCAAAAGAGTAGTCACAAGTCAGGCAGGAGGTCAGAAAAACGAGTCGAGCAGTAGGAGGGATAGGACGGGGAGCGCAGGAATATACAAGGGAGAGCTGGGACCAGGAATACACCTAAATTAGCCAGCGCTGGGACTCAGTCTGTGCTTAGCTTTTATGCTGACCAAGAGCCCGGTCTGGATCCTTATTGGACCGGCGCTCTGATCTTCCAGGTACAGACAGGCAGAGAAACCTGTCAATCACAGCAACAACACAGGTGTAAAATCAAGACCAGGAGCTTCTCAGCTTAACTCCTGCATAGCCAGAAGCTGAGAAGCAATCGGGTGTGGCACACAAAGGCAAAACACCAGGTCCAGTTCACACAGGCTACTGCAGATTCCTGACACATATATTTGTTAACAATGTTTGAATTTTTTACAAGCCATCAGATAAAAGAAAAGTTATACATATTATATATTGTTGTAATCGTAATGACTTGAGGAACATATATAACAAATTTTCTGCTTTTGCAGTGTACTTTATGAAAAATTCAGCCTGTCATTGCAAAGTACAATTAGTGGGGCAAAAAATAAGGGCTCATGTGGGTTTCTAGGGGAAAAAATGCAACTGCTATGGCCTTCTAAGCACAAGGAGGAAAAAAACGGAAGTGCGAAAATGGCCCGGTCCTTAAGGGGTTAATCAAGACTTCTAAAGTCTGTAAGCAAGTGTTGATCACCGGGATCAGAGCTCATTTACAAATGGGCTCAGCCATCTAAGGTGGCCCTCAGGCCCTAAATGCTGAGGCCGGAAGTTAGCTCAGAGCACATAAGGACAAATGAAATGCCATAGTCACATTGCCATTTTTTCAGATCATGTTGGCCTTTTTTTTACCTAATACTTTAATAGAAATCCAGGAATCACACAATGAAAGAATCACATGATTCAAGGGATAAAACATTAGAAGAAAATGGCCTAATTGAAATAACCACTTCACGTCAGCAATATGTAGATACGTTGCGGACACTGAAAAGGGGTTTCATGTGTGCGGGAATGCTGCTGTGAGAGCTGTCCCGCACACATCAGTTTCCGGGGAGCTGAGGGTAATGAGAGGCAGCTGTGTCTCATTAACCCCTTAAATGCCGCAATCTATAGCGATCACAGCGTTTAAGGTACTCAGTGACAGAACAAGCATCTGTCACTGAGTGATCAGGACCCCCGCAGCCATGCGGGCAGGGCTAAGCCTCTTACCTCCATCCTGTTGGTTCGGCGTTCTTTGCATAGTGTCTGCTCTCAGGCAGGGCCTATGCATAGATCACCGATAACATTGATCTATGCTATGCTATGGCATAGCATAGATCAGTACATGCAATCTAATGATTGCATGTTTTACTGTGAAAAAAGTGTAAAAAAAAAAAAAAAGTGTAGTAAAAAGTTTTTAAAAGTATAAAAAAAAAATTATATCCACCCCAATAAAAGTTTGATATACCCCCTTGCCCATTATAAAAATAAAAATATTTTGAAAAATAAAATAAATAAACATATTATACTGTATATCATAGCGTGCAGAACTGTACGATCTATTAAGATATTACATTATTGTTCCCGCACGGTGAATGGCATAAATAAAAATAAAAAAGAACACCAGGATTGCTGATTGGTTTTAAATTATATATCAGAAAAAAATAATAAAAACCAAATAAAATGTTGTTGTTACAACAATATGATATTAATAAAAACTTGAGATCATGGTGCAAAAAATTACACCTCAACCAGCCCTGTAGGTGGAAAATTAAAAGCGCTATGGCGGGGAGAAACATTGCATTAATTTGACCCAGACTTTTGTGCATCAAAGGACTCTGTCTTGAAGGGGTTAGCGTCCATTTACACAGAAAGATTATTTTACAGATTATCTGCTAAAGATTTGAAGCCAAAGCCAGGAATGGATTTGAAAAGAGGAGAAATCTCAGGCTTTCCTTTATGACCTGATATCTGTTTATAGTCTGTTTCTGTCTTTGGCTTCAAATCTTTGGCAGATAATCTGTCAGATAATCTTTCTGTGTAAATGGACCGATAGACTTTAAAAAATGCCAAAAAGCAGTAGAAATTACTGGCTGCTTTTTGTGGTGTTTTTTCAACCTTAGGGACAGGAACGAGAAGTTTTAACCATAAAGGTTGTTAGCCTTAGATTGTTGTCAGAACATAGAGCTGAGCTTGGGCAGTAAACAAAGATGTTAAAAGGGAGATATAGGGAGGTGCAACATTGTGCTTTGTGGGTGGGAGTGATAAGTTTAGATTGTATCATAAAGTGAATTGGCAAGCAGTGCAGTGACTGGCACAGGATAGAGACATCAATGTGGCAGCTGGACATTAGGACAAGCCGGGCTGCTGCATTCAGTACAGCTTGGAGAAGGAAGAGGAAAATGAGCAATGAATTAGAGTATTCAAGACAAGAACAAATTAAAATAAAAACTAAGAGCTTTTTCTTTTTCTATAGTAAGAAAAAGGACAGATTATTGAGAAGTTTTTGAGAATGAGGTTCATAAGCATCCACACCCTGCTTGCCAATATTTTTGCTGTTATATACATATAAGGCAGTCTTTTGGTGCACTGGAGGCGGGCCCAGAGCTTCCAGTGTATAGGTATGTCCTGGCGAAGTGCACCCTGTACCTGGCGGCGAGAGGCATGAGGCAGCTGCCACACATTGCATCCTCCTTCCACCACTGCCTGGAGAGGAGCCACACTCCTCTTCTGGCAGTTAACCCCATGGATGCCACCATCAGCGTTCTATGGGAAGTACGGAGGGAGATTGGCTCTCTTCATCACTCCCCGATGTTCTGCAAGAAATCACTAAAGCTCAAAGGTAGCCACAGCAACCCAGAAGACAGCCAGTGCCTGGGCTAGCTTCATAGGCTTTATTGGGCTATAATGTACAGCCTTTGGCTCTATCCATGTTTTCCAGGACTCCCTAGGGCTGCATTCCACTTCTTCAGCCACTGCTAATCAAATGCAGAGTGTTCAGGTTTAGACAAACTCGAGCATGCTTGAGGTTCACTCATCTCTAGTAAAGATTAAAAACCTAAACAAGACCATATTTGTTCAGTGATAACTAAGGAGAGCTTTGAACGCCAATGTTAGATAAAATAATAGGGATACATAAGCACTATGGATCTAGTAAAAACCTTTGTGTGACTAGTCATCTCAAAAAGTCCCATGAGTTTATAACGAAAAAATAGAACAACAAAGAAAAGAATCTTCACAATATTTTAAGTCTCGGTAAAGTGGAAGGGTTCATTAGGGAAGATTCATAGACATAGCAGTTCTTTTAATTATCAACCAGGAGAGGAAAGAAATAAAGACACTGATGGATTTCAGTAAATACTCAGTTTGTCATTCTACAGTTTGTCACATTTTTTAATCGCTTGATGAAAAGAAAAGAATCAATTATAAGACAATTAGGGATTTGAGTTTGAGTCTAATTAAATTTTAGATTGGTAACGAAATAAACACTTATTGAAAAAAAAAAAGTGTCTTGAGAGCAGGATACAACTATTTATTTTATAACACTTTGGAACCTAGTGCTTTTGTTCAAATTTCAGAACAATGTAAGGGGCTCCAACTATAATTTGTAATTTATTTATTGAATAATGTAAATGTAACATTTCCATTAAAGGACAAAAGTCATTAGATTTCAAATACAATCAGGATAGTCAGAATCTGTTCATTCTTGGCATCTGTTGTGGTAGTGCTGTTAGCAAACAATCAATTGGCTACTACGATACAGTATGTCATCAAAGTTGATTGGCATTTAAACACTGCAGTAGGCTAAAAAGCTTGTGTACAAGGCTGTATTACTATTTAGTTTTGGCTGGAGCTGTAATAGGAAGTTCATGGAGGTGCATGATCCCACTACCATGCCTTAGAATTTCAGCCGTTTTATTTAGATTTTGCACCAACAAAACTATTTTGACAAGCGCCATCAAACCAGTAGCGGATTATAACAGGTCCGTTTCGGGTGGTAGCCTGGGGCCCAGAGCTTCTGGGGGGCCCATGGCCACTCAAATAGACTTATACTTTCAGTGGTGTGTTGTCCTTGGCTACAGTTCTGCCATGATTTGCAAAGAATCGCTGCTTTTTTACCTCCATTTTGCCCAAATCAGGACTTCATGAGATTATCTATGCTGTACTATGAACGCCACGCTATTGCTGCCATAGTTACAGTGAGTTGGGGGGGCCCAGGCTTGGTGCACCGCCCGGGGCCTATGGTAAAGTTAATCCGCCCCCTCCATCAAACTCTATATAGATGGAGGAATTCTCACCAATGGGCATTTCCAAAGACAGTAATATAACCCTACGGAGTAGGCTGGGTTCATACTGCGTTTTTGCAGTCCGTTTAACGTATCAGTCTTTAAATTATCACTTTTAACATACACAAAAATGTATTCAACCACATTTGTTTGCTAAAAAAAAAGGATCCGTTTTTTAGAATGGAAGTCAATGGTCCCAAGCCATGTAGGTTCCGTGCATGTGCCATATTCTAGTTATTAGGGCACATGCTTTAAGAGCAAAGTGGTGATTGGTAACAATGAGCTGATGAAAAAAGTAGCTACTGTATATTGAGAGAATCCGGCAAGTTTACTAAATGAATATGCAAAAAGTGGAAGTCCACAGCTTCAAGTAAAATATAAAGTCTTTATTTAGAAAATCCTCTTAAAATCCAATACACAAAATAAAAAACACGCCGTGTTTTTTATTTTGTGTATTGGATTTTAAGAGGATTTTCTAAATAAAGACTTTATATTTTACTTGGAGCTGTGGACTTCCACTTTTTGCATATTGCCACCGGAAAATGGCCCGGACTCTTTGTCTCCACCTGCCCCAGACCTAATGAGGACCAGCACTACTGGCTACTGCACACATGGTGAGCTGATTCATTTATCTACATTACTAAATGAATGTTTTTGCAATAATATTTAACTGCATGAACCCTAGATATTAAACTCTATTAACTTAGATGGGAAAACTCATTTAAGTATAGTGAAGATTACTCTGGCATATGATATTCTTATTATTCAAACACCCTTTAAAAAGTAATTAAAACCACAAATCACACCAAAAGACTCCTCTTCAAACAATGCACCCCATATCCCCTTACATAAACTGCTGTTCATGGTCTGATCACTCAAATAGACTGTCTCTCATAGCATTCTCTCTCACAGAGACTGGTGCTCATGGCCTCCTCGCTCACATAGGCTGGCTCTCATGGCCTTTTCCCTCATACTTACTGCCATTCATACCCCTTTACTTTGACAGCTGCCCATGACCCCCTCTCTCAAATAGACTACTGCTTATGGCCCCTATCTCTCACATAGATAGTTGCTCAAGGCCTCCTATTTTATATATATTTCTTTTATATTTCTTGTGCCCCCCTTTACTAGCAGGACCAGACATGAAACTTCCATTTACTTTAAAGGAAGCCCTGGGGCTAAACCACCCTAGAAAGACATATGTCACCTCCTTTCAATGCATTTCCCTCAGTCGATGGGAGTGGCTTTTGGAGCAGTGATGCAGGTTCTTTTTGACATGGTAAATTCTCACATTTTAAATTTTCAAAAGTTTATTTATTGCCCATGTGAACATACCATAAGACTACTTATCAGGCCCCCTATACAGACTGCTGTTCAGCTCCCCCCTCCCCCCCATACACACACACCGTGTTTCTTTGCCTCCCTGCCTAATTCCTCATGCTGCCCTGTTTCCAGATTTTTAATTCCTCTAGCTACAGATCAAGGACCTTTGTCATTTTTAAAAAAATTACGCTTCTATTAGTCCATTGCCTGTTTATTGCTCTACCTACAGCTAAATTCCATTGATCACATCCTCAAATTTTAAAAGTTTTTAACTGCTTATGGGCTCTATCTATTATTGGCTTAAAATGTTCCCCCTCTGTTCCCTATATGAGCCTGGTTGAACATCATATCCAGCTGCTATGGATGCTATGGAGGTAGTTCTAAAGTGCCTATTACATGGACCAATTATCGGCCGTAGAGAACACTTTGTTAAACTGGAAAGAATACACCACTTCCTGCAGATTATCCAGCAGCTAATAAGTACTGAAAGACTTGAGATTTTTAAATAGAAGTAAATTACAAAGCTATATACTTTTCTGAAAACAGTTGATTTGAAAGAAAAAGGTTTTCACTGGGTTACCCCTTTAATGACCAAACCTGAGGATAAGTAATCATGTTTAAAATGTTTTAAAAGGATAAGTTTTCAACCACGCATTACAAAAATGGGCTATTTCAGTGTGACACTACAAGGAAATGAACATTCTGCAGTTATTCTTCAGTGTTTTAGCTGATCGTGGGAAGAACAGAGGAAGTACATTATCAGGTGGAGTTATCCTATCTAGACCATGCCCATTAAAGGGGTTGGCCACTTCATAGTAAAATAGGTCAGTGTACAGTATAAGTGTATATACTGTACTGTATACGTGTACTCACTGTATATACTGTACATAAGTGTACTCACTGTATATACATCTCCCTGCCTTCCTGCAAAATACTAGTGACTGTCTATCTGCTCTCTCTAACACTATGACCTCTCTATTTCTCACACTTAATCTCTCTAAAACTGAACTTCTGGTATTTTCTCCCTCTAACAAACCTAAACCCGACATCTCCCTCTCAGTCTGTGGTACTAGCATAACTCCTGTGCATCAGGCTCGATGTCTGGGGGTTATGCTAGACTCTGATCTATCCTTCACTCCATATATCCAAGCCCTTGCACACTCCTGTTATCTTCATCTCAAAAACATCTCCAGAATCTGTCCATTTCTCACCATTGACACCGCTCAGACTCTGACTGTCGCCCTGATCCATTCTCGTGTTGACTATTGTAACTCCCTACTAATCGGTCTTCCCTTCTCTAAGCTCTTCCCTCTCCAGTCTATTCTTAATGCAGCAGCCAGGCTTATCTTCCTCTCCAGCCGCTATACCGATGTCTCCCCTCTGTGCCAGTCACTGCACTGGCTACCCATTAAATCCAGAATCCACTTCAAGCTCCTAGCCCTCACCCATAAAGCTCTCCACAACTCTGCCCCTCCATACCTCTCCTCCCTCATCTCCACCTATTATCCTTCCCATGCTCTGCACTCTGCAAATGATCTAACCCTAACATCTGCCATAATCAGAACCTCTTATTCCCGCCTCCAAGACTTCTCTCGTGCTGCACCAGTTCTCTGGAACGCCCTATCCAAAGAGCTTAGACTCAATACCCAATATTTACAGTTTCAAGCGTACCCTGAAGACTCATCTCTTCAGGCTCGCTTATAACGTTCCCTAAACTTGTTTCCCCCTTCTGTTTCCCTCACTCTATCTCTGACGGTACCTGCACTCTATAAGTTTACTTGCAATCAGACATTGGCGTTGTTGATGGCTCATCCTGTATTTGTAACTATGTACAATGGCTGGACCATGGACAAATGAAGCACTTATGCCTGGTGTCAACCCAAGTTGTAGTCTGTAAGCTCCAACGAGCAGGTCTCGTTTATACTTATATATGTACCTCTGTACTGTATGCATAGAAAAAAAGCGCTGCGGAATCTCTTGGCGCTATACAAATAAATGTAGTATTATTATTATTATTATTATTATTATTATTATTATTATTATTATTATGACAGCAGCTCCTTGTGTACCTCATAGAACTGAAATCAGGCTCCCCTCCTCCAGGCTGGGCTGCCCTGCTCTGTTTTGTTTCTGTCCATAAAATGGCCGACATGGAGGATCATGTGACCATGTCCTGACCCCTGTGTCCTCTATAGACATATACAGACTCAGTGGTGGACACTGGGGGGCGGGGCACGGTCACTTGCTTTTCCATGTCGGCCATTTTATGAACAGGAACACCACCGTGCCCGCCCCCCAGTGTCCACCACTGAGTCTGTATATGTCTATAGAGGACACAGGGGGCGGGGCATGGTCACATACTCCTCCATGTCGGCCATTTTATGGAGAGGAACAAAACAGAGCAGGGCAGCGCAGCCTGGAGGAGGGGAGTCTGATTTTAGCTCTATGAGGTACACAGGAGCTGCTGTTATTATATACTGTACAGTGAGTACACTTACTATTACTACACACTGACCTATTTTACCATAAAGTGGCCAACCCCTTTAAGTATTACAAGCTACACTAATGTAAACTGAATGTTGTTATGTTGCATTTACAGTGTAGAACATCCATAACCTCAACTTCACTGCATGAGGTTTTCTTGTCTTTTCAACTCCTGCAATGCAGTCCCAGAATGTGTGTTTGCTTGAAGACGCCTAATCACGGGAATGGCCATTTAGTCGTGTTTATAGCAAGTTTGTCAATGACAACACGCTCACACGGAATACTGAACAGCTTGCTAAACCTGTCTGCGCAAGTAGATACACTTTCTTGTCGACGTTGATATCTCAATAAAATTTCTCATTATAAAAATGCCATGAATCATAAGGAAATCAAATGTGTAAATATCTATTCGTCTAGCGGAAGACGCAAACAAGCCTGGAAACCACTGTCTTTAACGCCCTTCAGATATGAGTTAGTGAAGACACAAATAAAAGACTCGACAACATAATGCAAAGTATGGCAGATGATAATGTGTGGAGCTTTTATTAAATGATTACCATATGGCTGTCCTTAGAGGCAATTAATAGATTACTGTGAGAAATATTCCGTATCCATGGCAAATGAGATCTTAAATATATATGGAAAGGATAGGGCTAGTGGGATAATGAGTATATGTTAAGCTTGATGACTAATTGTATGTATTGTTGAGGTATCACTTAAACTATGATGAATAATTAGTGTACACATATTAGAAGAATGCGTTCTCTGGACATGTCAACTGAAAGATTCTGTGTGAGATAAATAAAACATGACAACCTATAAGAGGGTTAAAAACGGAATACACTACTCTTACTTATTGTTTACTTGCCGAGTCCAGTGACTATATGGCTATAGTGCTCCCCCCCCCCCCCACACTGCTTCTGCTTTACCTGCCTGAAGGACTATTTCCCCGCTCTCCCGATTACATTCCTAATACATTGCAGACTATCCTTGAGACCAGTGACTAGTGAGTTCAGAATGTTATCGGGGAGAAGAAACAAGACAAACATTAGACCATTGTGGAATAAAGCAAAAGACATAGGGGACATTTATTAACTGGCACAGAGAGCCCACCTGCGCATAAATCTATGGATAAATGCCTGTTTTGCGAATAATTTATGTGCCAGTGGGCTCTCTGCTCGCGCCAGAAGGGCGGGGAGGAGAGAGCGTAGGCTAGTAGACTTAGAATGGGCTGTCCTAAGAACTCCTCTTGGTGTAACACATAGGCTTTTGTCCCTAAAGTGACTATGACTATATCAAATAATTCCTTAAAGGGCCTTTAACATGAGCCGATTATCGTGCAATAAGTCGTTAAATCATTCTAATTTAAGTGATTACATTGCAGCCACGACCAATCAGCAAATGAGAAGTCCTTTGTATATCATTGTTGCCAATCACACTGCACAACAGAAATCACAAGTCTGGTTTTTCAAGAAAGTAGACAAAAAGTGGAGATTTACTAAGCAAAATGCAATTAAATTCTGACTTCAATTGTGCCAAAGAGGTCGGTACATTACACTCACCCAATTTATTGTGATACTTTTTATGCCTTCCCTGATCATTTAATTATTTCAGAAAGGAGAGTCACGGTAACATAGGACTGAACATGGGAAATGGAGGGGGGCTATATAATCACCCAGCCTCGGTATAGAGCACAGCTCTGGGGCCGCATTGGAATGATATCTATTTCAAAGCTCGATGACTTTATGAGCTAGTTTCTGGAGGTGAAAGTTAAAATAACACCGGAATTGCCTTTAATGTGATAAGTGTAAACCTTTGGATAATTGCAGTTTTGCAACAGTTCAATGACGTTCTGAATGTATCCTTTAATTACCTCCTTTATTTCAGCAATTACTAGAAAGTCTTGAGAGTTTATTATTAAAAGCAATAGGTTAAGTATGCAAATTCGCTCTTCTCCAAAAGGGAACTATATTATATTATTCTAACCCCTCATCTGTAGATAGCTGTTTCTAAGTTCTTGTCCATTGTCAGGGCACTGGTTGGCCAAAAATGACTTTAATGCATAGTTACTGTTTCTAGTTAGATTTTACATTACAAATTTGAATGATGCCTGACTTTCACTTTGGACTTCTGCATATGTCAGAGTCAAGTATCAGAGTATCAAGAATCAGAGTCAGTTGTCATATCAGGAAAGACTGACAGATGGAGGAAAGAAGGGAAAGGAGGGACATGATCAAAACCTTTAAATATGCTAAAGCACTCAATAAGGTTCAAGAGGGAAGTTTTTTTAATGAAAAAAAAAATTAAAAACCAGAGCACACTGTGATGGGTTAGTTGGGGGAAGGATCAGAAGTGACATGAGAAACTATTGATTTAATAAAAGAATAGTAGATGCCTGAAACAAACTACTTCCAGCAGATGTGATCGCTAAATCTAAAATAACTGAATTTAAACCTGCCTGATATATATATATATATATATATATATATATATATATATATATATATATATATCTATATCATAAAAATCAAAGTCTGTCTGTCTGTCTGTCTGTCTGTCCTCTATAGACTTCCAAACGCCTGAACCGTTTGAGCCCAAATTTGGCACACAGATACATTGGGTGCCCGGGAAGGTTATTGCAAAGGTCCCGTCCCCGCCAGATGTACAGGAGGGGAGGGGGAGGGGAAAGAGAGGCGCCTCATAGAGATGAATGGGAAAATCTCCTCACTGCAAACACAGGTGATATAATTAGCTGCAGCAGACACGGCAGTTGGAGCCTTAGCAACCAATAGGATTACTGCTTTCATTTTCACAGGGAGCAATGGTTGCTAGGGAAGCTGCCTCAAAACATCCACAGTAATAACTGGTAGACCCCCTATTCCATCTATACAGTATATGTATATACAGGACCCCCTACTCCATCTATACAGTACATGTATATACAGGACCCCCTACTCCATCTATACAGTACATGTATATACAGGACCCCCTACTCCATCTATACAGTACATGTATATACAGGACCCCCTACTCCATCTATACAGTACATGTATATACAGGACCCCCTACTCCATCCATACAGTACATGTATATACAGGACCCCCTACTCCATCTATACAGTATATGTATACAGGACCCCCTACTCCATCTATACAGTACATGTATACAGGACCCCCTACTCCATCTATACAGTACATGTATATACAGGACCCCCTACTCCATCTATACAGTATATGTATACAGGACCCCCTATTCCATCTATACAGTACATGTATACAGGACCCCCTACTCCATCCATACAGTACATGTATACAGGACCCCCTACTCCATCTATACAGTACATGTATATACAGGACCCCCTACTCCATCTATACAGTACATGTATATACAGGGCCCACTACTCCATCTATACAGTACATATATACAGGACCCCCTACTCCATCTATACAGTACATGTATATACAGGACCCCCTACTCCATCTATACAGTACATGTATATACAGGACCCCCTACTCCATCTATACAGTACATGTATATACAGGAGCCCCTACTCCATCCATACAGTACATGTATATACAGGACCCCCTACTCCATCTATACAGTACATGTATATACAGGACCCCCTACTCCATCTATACAGTACATGTATATACAGGGCCCCCTACTCCATCTATACAGTATATGTATACAGGACCCCCTACTCCATCTATACAGTACATGTATACAGGACCCCCTACTCCATCTATACAGTACATGTATATACAGGACCCCCTACTCCATCTATACAGTATATGTATACAGGACCCCCTATTCCATCTATACAGTACATGTATACAGGACCCCCTACTCCATCCATACAGTACATGTATACAGGACCCCCTACTCCATCTATACAGTACATGTATATACAGGACCCCCTACTCCATCTATACAGTACATGTATATACAGGGCCCACTACTCCATCTATACAGTACATATATACAGGACCCCCTACTCCATCTATACAGTACATGTATATACAGGACCCCCTACTCCATCTATACAGTACATGTATATACAGGACCCCCTACTCCATCTATACAGTACATGTATATACAGGAGCCCCTACTCCATCCATACAGTACATGTATATACAGGACCCCCTACTCCATCTATACAGTACATGTATATACAGGACCCCCTACTCCATCTATACAGTACATGTATATACAGGGCCCCCTACTCCATCTATACAGTACATGTATATACAGGGCCCCCTACTCCATCTATACAGTACAGGTATATACAGGGCCCCCTACTCCATCTATACAGTACATGTATATACAGGACCCCCTACTCCATCTATACAGTACATGTATATACAGGACCCCCTACTCCATCTATACAGTATATATATATACAGGACCCCCTACTCCATCTATACAGTACATGTATATACAGGGCCCCCTACTCCATCTATACAGTACAGGTATATACAGGGCCCCCTACTCCATCTATACAGTACATGTATACAGGGCCGATTCTAGCTCTTCTGCTGCCTGAGGCGAGAACGGAAATAGCGCCCCCCCCTCAACTGAGATCAACATCATATAAACACCAAATAATTCCACCACATGATGACTGCATATCAGCACTCCATAGTGACTAAATACTATTACCAATATTGCCACTACAAGGGAAAAATTCCACCACTGACTGATCAATACCACCAGTAGTGCTACTGAATAAAAAACACTGTATAGAGTCCAGCATTACCCCCACACAGTGACAGTATAGTGATCAGGGTACAGTTACATCCAGTGACTCACAAGTGACGTCTTCTCTCATCAGAGTTGTTCACTTTCTCTTTTCTTCTACATTCAGATCCGACTCCATCATGAAGACTTCTGTTAGCCATGACTTGTTCCAGCAGCATCTATTGGACAGACATTTTAGGCTCAATAATTTAGAATATCCCTTCTGCATCTCCACACTATTATAATCCCCATTCTCCTCATGTAGTCATAATCCCCCCAGGCAGTTATAATCCCCCCATCTCTTCCTGTAGTCATAATCCCCCGTGTCCCCCATCTCCTCATAATCCTCCAATCTCATCATAATCCCCCCCACCTGTGTCTCACCATCTCCTCATATTCCTCCGGTGCCCCCCATAATCACCCCTGTATCATCCATCTCCTCATATTCCTCCTGTGTCCCCCACAATTACCCCCTGTATCATCCATCTCCTGTGTCCCCCCAACAATTACCCCCTGTATCATCCATCTCCTGTGTCCCCCCACAATCACCCCCTGTATCATCCATCTCCTGTGTCCCTCCATCTCCTGTGTCCCCCCATCTCCCCACAATCACCCCCTGTATCATACATCTCCTGTGTCTCCCCACAATCACCCCCTGTATCATCCATCTCCTGTGTCCCCCCAAGTCCCCACAATCACCCCCTGTATCATCCATCTCCTGTGTCCCCCCAAGTCCCCACAATCACCCCCTGTATCATCCATCTCCTGTGTCCCCCCAAGTCCCCGCAATCACCCCCTGTATCATCCATCTCCTGTGTCTCCCCATCTCCCCACAATCACCCCCTGTATCATCCATCTCCTGTGTCCCCCCAAGTCCCCACAATCACCCCCTGTATCATCCATCTCCTGTGTCCCCCCATCTCCCCACAATCACCCCCTGTATCATCCATCTCCTGTGTCCCTCCATCTCCTGTGTCTCCCCATCTCCCCACAATCACCCCCTGTATCATACATCTCCTGTGTCTCCCCAAAATCACCCCCTGTATCATCCATCTCCTGTGTCCCCCCAAGTCCCCACAATCACCCCCTGTATCATCCATCTCCTGTGTCCCCCCAAGTCCCCACAATCACCCCCTGTATCATCCATCTCCTGTGTCCCCCCATCTCCCCACAATCACCCCCTGTATCATCCATCTCCTGTGTCCCCCCACAATCACCCCTTGTATCATCCATCTCCTGTGTCCCCCCATCTCCTGTGTCCCCCCCATCTCCCCACAATCACCCCCTGAATCATCCATCTCCTGTGTCTCCCCACAATCACCCCCTGTATCATCCATCTCCTGTGTCCCCCCACAATCACCCCCTGTATCATCCATCTCCTGTGTCCCCCCATCTCCTGTGTCCCCCCCATCTCCCCACAATCACCCCCTGTATCATCCATCTCCTGTGTCCCCCCACAATCACCCCCTGTATCATCCATCTCCTGTGTCCCCCCATCTCCTGTGTCCCCCCCATCTCCCCACAATCACCCCCTGTATCATCCATCTCCTGTGTCCCCCCATCTCCCCACAATCACCCCCTGTATTATCCATCTCCTGTGTCCCCCCAAGTCCCCACAATCACCCCCTGTATCATCCATCTCCTGTGTCCCCCCATCTCCCCACAATCACCCCCTGTATCATCCATCTCCTGTGTCCCCCCAAGTCCCCACAATCACCCCCTGTATCATCCATCTCCTGTGTCCCCCCACAATCACCCCCTGTATCATCCATCTCCTGTGTCCCCCCATCTCCTGTGTCCCCCCCATCTCCCCACAATCACCCCCTGAATCATACATCTCCTGTGTCTCCCCACAATCACCCCCTGTATCATCCATCTCCTGTGTCCCCCCAAGTCCCCACAATCACCCCCTGTATCATCCATCTCCTGTGTCCCCCCATCTCCCCATGATCACCCCCTGTATCATCCATCTCCTGTGTCCCCCCCATCTCCCCACAATCACCCCCTGTATCATCCATCTCCTGTGTCCCCCCATCTCCCCACAATCACCCCCAGTATCATCCATCTCCTGTGTCCCCCAAAGTCCCCACAATCACCCCCTGTATCATCCATCTCCTGTGTCCCCCCATCTCCCCACAATCACCCCCTGTATCATCCATCTCCTGTGTCCCCCCAAGTCCCCACAATCACCCCCTGTATCATCCATCTCCTGTGTCCCCCCAAGTCCCCACAATCACCCCCTGTATCATCCATCTCCTGTGTCCCCCCACAATCACCCCCTGTATCATCCATCTCCTGTGTCCCCCCATCTCCTGTGTCCCCCCCATCTCCCCACAATCACCCCCTGAATCATACATCTCCTGTGTCTCCCCACAATCACCCCCTGTATCATCCATCTCCTGTGTCCCCCCAAGTCCCCACAATCACCCCCTGTATCATCCATCTCCTGTGTCCCCCCATCTCCCCATGATCACCCCCTGTATCATCCATCTCCTGTGTCCCTCCATCTCCTGTGTCCCCCCCATCTCCCCACAATAACCCCCTGTATCATTCCTCTCCTGTGTCCCCCCATCTCAGCAAAGTAAAACAAAAAACAGGCCAGCAGCTACTCACCTCACCACTCGTTCCCCCGCTGTCCCTGTGGCCTCCTGGATGCTTCCTAGTCGCTTCCTGGTCAGGCTGATCACAGATCTCATAGAGCAGCCTGACCAAGAAGACATCACTGGCTGCTCCAGATCACTTCTAGATAGCAGCACTAACACAGCCTGCGACCTAGAAGTGACTGGCACAGAGCAGAGAACTCTTAGTTCCCTGCTCTGAGCCTCCTGTCAGCTGTGTGTGCCTCCTAATAAGGACACAGACACAGCTGACAGCAGGGGGCGCTCCTATAGTGCAGAAGCAGGGAGTCCGGCATCACACTGGAGTCCCTGCTTCTGCACGTATATTCCGTGGGCGGTACGCTATTAGCGTAGCACGCCCCGGAATACGCATACAGGAGCAGAGACATCAGTCTATGGCTGATCTCTCTGCTCCTGTAGTCAGTGAGCGGTCATGCATATAATATATGCATGAAAGCTCACTGTGCAGGGGCGGCCAGTGCCGCCCCCTGCAGGGTCGTGGGAGCTGCCGCCTGAGGCGAAGACTTCACTTCGCCTCATGGCAGATGCGGGCCTGCATGTATATACAGGACCCCCTACTCCATCTATACAGTACATGTATATACAGGGCCCCCTACTCCATCTATACAGTACATGTATATACAGGGCCCCCTACTCCATCTATACAGTACAGGTATATACAGGGCCCCCTACTCCATCTATACAGTACATGTATATACAGGACCCCCTACTCCATCTATACAGTACATGTATATACAGGACCCCCTACTCCATCTATACAGTATATATATATATATATATATATATATATATATATATATATATATATAATATATATATATATATATATATATATATATATATACATGACCCCCTACTCCATCTATACAGTACATGTATATACAGGACCCCCTACTCCATCTATACAGTACATGTATATACAGGGCCCCCTACTCCATCTATACAGTACATGTATATACAGGACCCCCTACTCCATCTATACAGTACATGTATACAGGACCCCCTACTCCAACTATACAGTACATGTATATACAGGAGCCCCTACTCCATCCATACAGTACATGTATATACAGGTCACAACAGGTATACCAAACTGTGACTGGGTAACACTGCTACACCAGACCTGACCAATACCGCCATACTGTGACTGGATAACACTGTCATATAAGATCTGACCAATACCGCCATACTGTGAATGGATAAAACTGCCACACCAGACCTGACCAATACCGCTATACTGTGCTGGATAACACTGTCATACCAGACCTGACCAATACCGCCATACTGTGAATGGATAACACTGTCATACCAGACCTGACCAATACCGCCATACTGTGACTGGATAACACTGCCATACCAGACCTGACCAATACAGGCAAACTGTGACTGGGTAACACCGCCACACCAGTCCTGACCAATA
The DNA here is from genome assembly GCF_027789765.1 of Dendropsophus ebraccatus. Lineage (NCBI taxonomy): Eukaryota > Metazoa > Chordata > Amphibia > Anura > Hylidae > Dendropsophus > Dendropsophus ebraccatus. The sequence continues at coordinate 57,603,027 of NC_091455.1, forward strand.
CCACCATACTGTGACTGGATAACACCATCATATCAGACCTGACCAATACTGCCATACTGTGCTGGATAACACTGCCACACCAGACCTGACCAATACCGCCATACTGTGACTGGATAACACCCGCATACCAGACATGACCAATACCGACACACTGTGACTGAATAACACTGCCATACGGGTAAATACAACCCTGCAGGTATACAGGACACTACAGGTATACAGGACCCCAAAACTATACACTACAAGTGCACGGGACCTCCACAAAACTATAAACCACAGGTATACAGGACCCCAAACTTTACACTACAGGTATACAGGACCCCAAAACTATATACTACAGGTATACAGGACCTCCAACTATATACCAGGACCTCCAACTATATACCACCAACTATATACTTCAGGTATACAGGACCTCCACCAACTATATACTACAGATATACAGGACCCCAAACTATACACTACAGGTATACAGGACCCCAAAACTATACACTACAGGTATACAGGACCTTCAACAACTGTACACTGCAGGTATACAGGACCTCCCTCAACTATACACTATAGGTATACAGCCCCCCCAACTATGCACTACAGATATGCGAGACCCCTAAAAACTATACATTGTGGGTATACAGAACCCCTCCAACTATGCACTACAGGTATACACTAATTCCACTGATTAACTCAGATGAAACAATGCCTTTAGCTTGGCCTCCTGGGCACCTTAGAACAAATCTAATTAACACACTGACACTTTATACCCGGGCAGCGCCGGGTACATTTTCTAGTCTATATCATAAAAATCAAAGTCTGTCTGTCTGTCTGTCTGTCCTTCTGTCTGTCTGTCTGTCTGTCTGTCCTCTATAGACTTCCAAACGCCTGAACCGTTTGACCCCAAATTTGGCACACAGATACATTGGGTGCCCGGGAAGGTTATTGCGAAGGTCCCGTCACCGCCAGATGTACAGGAGGGGAGGGGGAGGGGAAAGAGAGGCGCCCCATAGAGATGAATTGGAAAATCTCCTCACTGCAAACACAGGTGATATAATTAGCTGCAGCAGACACGGCAGTTGGAGCCTTAGCAACCAATAGGATTACTGCTTTCATTTTCACAGGGAGCAATGGTTGCTAGGGAAGCTGCCTCACAACATCCACAGTAATAACTGGTAGACCCCCTACTCCATCTATACAGTACATGTATATACAGAACACCCTACTCCTACTATACAGTACATGTATATACAGGACCCCTACTCCATCTATACAGTACATGTATATACAGGACCCCCTACTCCATCTATACAGAACATGTATATACAGGGCCCCCTACTCCATCTATACAGTACATGTATATACAGGACCCCCTACTCCATCTATACAGTACATGTATATACAGGGCCCCCTACTCCATCTATACAGTACATGTATATACAGGGCCCCCTACTCCATCTATACAGTACATGTATATACAGGGCACAACAGGTATACCAAACTGTGACTGGGTAACACTGCTACACCAGACCTGACCAATACCGCCATACTGTGCTGGATAACACTGTCATACCAGACCTGACCAATACCGCCATACTGTGACTGGATAACACTGCCAGACCTGACCAATACCGCCATACTGTGACTAGATAACACCTCCATACCAGACCTGACCAATACCGCCATACTGTGACTGGGTAACACCGCCCCACCAGACCTGACCAATACCGCCATACTGTGACTGGATAACACTGCCACGCCAGACCTGACCAATACCGCCATACTGTGACTGGATAACACTACCATACCAGACCTGACCAATACCGCCATACTGTGACTGGATAACACTGTCATACCAGACCTTACCAATACCGCCATACTGTGACTGGATAACACTGTCATATAAGACCTGACCAATACCGCCATACTGTGAATGGATAACACCGCCACACCAGACCTGACCAATACCGCTATACTGTGCTGGATAACACTGTCATACCAGACCTGACCAATACCGCCATACTGTGACTGGATAACACTGCCATACCAGACCTGACCAATACCGCCATACTGTGCTGGATAACACTGTCATACCAGACCTGATCAATACCGCCATACTGTGACTGGATAACACTGCCATACCAGACCTGACCAATACCGGCAAACTGTGACTGGGTAACACCGCCACACCAGTCCTGACCAATACCACCATACTGTGACTGGATAACACCATCATATCAGACCTGACCAATACTGCCATACTGTGACTGGATAACACTGCTATACCAGACCTGACCAATACCACCATACTGTGACTGGATAACACCGCCACACCAGACCTGACCAATACCGCCATACTGTGACTGGATAACACCCCCATACCAGACATGACCAATACCGACACACTGTGACTGAATAACACTGCCATACGGGTAAATACAACCCTGCAGGTATACAGGACACTACAGGTATACAGGACCCCAAAACTATACACTACAAGTGCACGGGACCTCCACAAAACTATATACTTCAGGTATACAGGACCTCCACCAACTATATACTACAGGTATACAGGACCCCAAACTATACAATACAGGTATACAGGACCCCAAAACTATACACTACAGGTATACAGGAACTCCACCAACTATATACTACAGGTATATAGGACCCCAAACTATACACTACAGGTATACAGGACCTCAAAACCATACACTACAGGTATACAGGACCTACACCAACTCTATAATACAGGTATACAGCACCTTTACCAACTCTATACTACAAGTATACAGGACCCCAAATATACTACAGGTATACAGGAACTCCACCAGCTATATACTACAGGTATATAGGACCCCAAACTATACACTACAGGTATACAGGACCTCCACCAACTCTATACTATAGTTATACAGGACCCTCAAACTATTTACTACAGGTATACAGTACCCCCGAACTATATACTACAGGTATACAAGACCTCCACCAATTATACACTACAGGTATCCAGGACCCTCAAACTATAAACTACAGGTATACAAGACCTCCACCAACTATACATTACAGGTATACAGCACCAACTATATACTACAGGTATACAGGACCCCCAAACTATACAGTACAGGTATACAGGACCTTCAACAACTGTACACTGCAGGTATACAGGACCTCCCTCAACTATACACTATAGGTATACAGCCCCCCAACTATGCACTACAGATATGCGAGACCCCTAAAAACTATACATTGTGGGTATACAGAACCCCTCCAACTATGCACTACAGGTATACACTAATTCCACTGATTAACTCAGATGAAACAATACCTTTAGCTTGGCCTCCTGGGCACCTTAGAACAAATCTAATTAACACACTGACACTTTATACCCGGGCAGCGCCGGGGTACATTTTCTAGTATATATATATATATATATATATATATATATATATATATATGTATATACAGTGGTGCCTTGGTTTAAGAGTAACTTGGTTTAAGAGCGTTTTGGTTTAAGAGCTCACAGTTTTTCAAAATTGTGACTTGGTTTAAGAGCATTGCTTTGGTTTAAGAGCTCCCTGTACTGGATGAGAGAAGGAGTGGAGGAGAAGCATGGCCTGCATAGCGGGGTCTACAGCCCTGTACTCTGACCCAGGAAGTCTCCCTCACCTTCCAAATCATAGCAGATCCACTTCAGGCTGGGGCTCACATCAGGGGACAGAACTGTGGAGGTAATCTCTCCATATCTGTAACCCCTCTCTCCCCGGACAGAGAGTGCTGCATGTATGTGCCCAAATATACCCTGCTCATTCCTTCATGCGCCCTGCAGTCTCTGTCAGCTCTTGTGTTTCCCATCCTCTCCATTACTGCACAGTAACTTATAATATCACATATTCTGCTGTTTCTGAATGTTTGCTTCATCCTACATGTTATTCAGAATAATAAATGATCATTTTTGGGGTGTGGAACCAATTGTCTGCATTTCTATGATTTCTTATGGGAAAATTTGCTTTGGTTTAAGAGTGGATTTGGATTACAAGCACGATCCCAGAACGAATTATGCTCGTAATCCAAGGCACCACTGTATATATATATATATATATATATATATATATATATATATATATATATTGGTCCAAAAGTAGGTGGACAGTATGTGTAATAGAGTTTTGAAGGGGGAGATTTATCAAACTGGTGTAAAGTGAAACTGGCTTAGTTGCCCCTAGCAACCAATCAGATTCCACCTTTAATTCCTCACAGACTCTTTGGAAAGGTGGAACCTGATTGGTTGCTAGGGGCAACTGAGCCTGTTTCACAGATCCAGTTAAATGTGTGTAAATGTTATTATTTTCTGTCCACCTACTTTTGGACCACCCTGTATATATCATAAGATGTAAGAAAGAAAATACTAAAAGAACATACTACATGGAATAAGTGGTCTTTTTGTCAGTATCATATGTCACGGTTCGGTATGAGAATGAGATGCCAAAGTCACATGTCAGAATCACATTAAACTCAAATTTTAAAGGCAGTGTCGGGGTCATAGCCAAGCCATATGTCATAATCAAAGTGACAAATCAACTTCAGCATCAGGAGTCAATGTCAACGGAATTGTCCGCCGCGGAATGCCGTTAGCCTCCCGCTCATAATGGGAGTCTATGGGAGGCGCGCGCTGCTGCTCTGTACGCGCTGAAGAATGAACATGTTCATTTTTCAGCGCGGACAGGGCAGGAGCGCGCGTCTTCCATAGAGTCCCATTATGAGCGGGAGGCTAACGGCATTCCGCGGCGGACAATTCCGTCGTGGAATTCCGCTACCTTTGCTCAGTGGGAACGGAGCCATACATCAGAAATAGGTATCAAAGTAGATTATCAGCTAGAGTTCAGTATCAAAGGTCAGAGTCTCAGCGTCAGGAGTCAAGGTATTTCACGATCGCATTTAAACGTCAATCGGCTCGTGTAAACACAGCGAACGATCGAGCATTGAGCGAGAAATCGTTCATCTTGGTCTTTCAATATGTTCTCAACTCATCGTTGTTCGTTCTCTGAAAAGAGTCTTTCACATAATTATCCTAATGTGTGAGATGGGCTTAAGCGATCTTAAAACGTTCGCAATGATGATTTTTCCAAACGATTTATCTCTTCATCTAAACACTCAACGTTATTAAAAAAAATCGTTGCCTCAAAATCATTAAACGATCGATTGGCCGAATGATCGCTCCGTGTAAAAGGACCATTAGTATGTCCCAATAAGGACACTGTACATTTAAGCCACTCTCTGACATACACTATCATTGGTTTGCCCATAGTGACCTTTGCTCTAACTTCTTTTTTAAGTCTTATTGGATCCATAGGCACTTGGTGTGTTCTTATACATTTGTCTACATGTTCTACCTATATTCCAACACATGGAAGGTCACTTGCCCTCATTTTTTTTTCTGAATCCCAGAGAAAAAGCTCATCATGTCGCTGTGTCAAATTCATACGGAAGTACTGAAATCCCCATGGGGGACAGTTTTATAGAGCCATTATACATAATTATAGATGGCCTTTAATGTATCTCTTACGAGAACCCCATTCTCATTATAACTCTTCTTTTTATTTCTTTTAAATTATGATCAGCATGCTGACAGTGTTTTCCTATAGATGATGGTTCTCAACATATGTTAATAGTTTGACAGATGTCGCTACTAATGATGAATAAAATATCATTAAACACTGTTAACATAATGAGCACTTGTCTGAAAAGTCATTTTAAACAACTTGGCATCTGCATACTGTAGGCATGTGCTCCATGTAGATTTATGTACAATTAGAGGGATTATGTGTGGCTGTATTTTATTTGTTTCTATCCGTGGTAGAGGAAGAGCTGCTATTAGACAGCTGGGTTGATGCTTCTGTGCTGATTATAATGAACGCCTTAATGTTACTAATAGCAGAGCGGATTTATTTATTTATTAAGGTTAACTAATGTACTTATAATGTAAAGATTTATTAACACCCATGTCTGCTCCATGTCTGGGAAGATTAGCGCACCAGAGCGTGGAAGTACAGTAGAGATTCCAGTTGTTCATCCAAATGTGGTTACATTAAGCTGCACTGGTTTTAGATAACTCATGTGTAGAAATAAAAATCTTCATGATAAGATTGTCAGGACTGGCAGGTGTAGACAAGACAAGAGACAGTGGGCCCTAGATCTGAACCCACCCACTGTCACCTGCCTACTTGCCTCAGTCGACCCCAAGCGGTCGCGGACAACCACGAAGACGTTCCCTATGCTACGTAAGTGAACACACAGAACAGTACAGACAGACGAACACAATAAAGAGTAATGGAACAAGCCAGGTCAAACCACACGGGCAACGAAGTACAAAATCAGCAACACAACGGGATAGTCAAAAGTCAGGCGGAGGTCAGAAGACGGGTACATCAGGCAGAAAAGGAATAGGACGGGGTTCACAGGAGTAGGACAAGGGGAGCTGGGACCAGGAGTGAACCTAATTAACCAGCACTAGAACTCTGCCTTAGCTTTGCTTTATACTGAGCAAGAGCCCGGTCCGGATCCTCATTGGACCGGCGCTCTGATCCTCCACAGGCTGCACACAGGCAGAAAAACCAGTCAATCACAGAGACCAGACAGGTGTAAAATCAAGTCCAGAAGCTTCTCAGCTTAACTCCTGCATGTCCGGAAGCTGAGAAGCAATCGGGTGTGGCACACAAAAGCAAAAACACCAGGCCCAGTTCAGACCAGGCTACTGCAGATTCCTGACAAAGATTTTGGACATGTGGCAATACGTCTCCAATTGGTTTGTGGCATGTTCCCTCAGATGCCATATGATGTGCCCTCCTAGAAATGTGATATAGTACCATATAGAGGCGCCATATCATACATAGGATGTTTTCAGTTCTGTAATACTTAGTATAGACCACTGATTTCTTCAATTTTAAAATGTCTTTTCATTGAAAACTCAGTCATAGAACAGAAATTAACACAATTGTTATTGTTAAAGTGTCACTGTCGTGAATTTTTTTTTGCAGAAATCAATAGTCCAGGCGATTTTAAGAAACTTTGTAATTGGGTTTATTATCCGAAAAATGCATTTTTATCATGAAAAAGCAGTTTGAAGCTCTCCCCCCTGTCTTCATTGTTCTCCTATGGAGAGAGCTAAAGAAAAGACCAAAACAGGACAACAAAGAGTTAATCTACAAATCCCTCACCCGTTATCTGTTCTGACCATCACCAGTGACCTGTCTGAGCTCAGATTACAGCTGTCACCCAGCTCCGTGCCTGTAATCCTCTGTTATCTGCTTTCTGCTGCCGGCTAACTCCCTCCTTCCTCCTCCCCCCTCCCCTCTCCCTAGAGCAGACAGGGGACGTCTCCTGCAACAAGTCACAATTTTCAGATTTTTCAGAGTGGATGAAAAAGAGGAAGGAAGGGGGGACCTGGGAAAAGGCTTTTTACATGCAGATAATGGCAGATTTGGCTAATAAACCCAATTACAAAGTTTCTTAAAATCGCCTGGACTATTGATTTCTGCAAAAAAAAAAAAATACGACAGTGACTCTTTAAGGTGACGTGGAAAGATGAGTGAACTTTTAACATGCTCTGGTTCATCTGAACCCAAGCGCTTTGTATTTGATTACTGGTGGGTGAAGAAGTTGGATGCAGCCCTAGGTAGCCTACGGTTGTAAGACATAGGGTTGCATCCAACTTCTTTACTTATGGTATTCAATTGCAGAGCATTCAGATACAGACGAACCTGAGCATGCTTGAGGTTCTCGCATGTCTATTCAGCACTGTTAACTTAACTCTCTTCTGCTGAGGTGTCTCCGATACAGTCTGCTGCAGTTTTAGAACATAGTGAACAATACAAAGTAACAGGGCCCGAGAAACAAACCAGCCCATTGCTTTCTATGGGCATCGTGTACTAATAATTTCTACACTTTAAGGCTGGGTTCCCACTACGTATATTTAAGTCAGTATTGTGGTCCTCATATTGCAACCAAAACCAGGAGTGGATTAAAAACACAGAAAGGATCTGTTCACACAATGTTGAAATTAAGTTGATGGCCGCCATATAACAGTAAATAAATGCTATTATTTCAATATAACAGCCGTTGTTTTAAAACAACAGCAAATATTTGCCATTAAATGGCGGCCATCCACTCAATTTCAACATTGTGTGAACAGATCCTTTCTGTGTTTTCAATCCACTCCTGGTTTTGGTTGCAATATGAGGACCACAATACTGACTGAAATATATGTAGTGTGAACCCAGCCTAAAGGAAGAATAGTCAGCTGGCATTGAATGGATCCTTCAGACCACAGTTCAAACTGCCTCTGTTAAAAAAAAAAAAACTTTGTTTGTAATGATTAGAGGCAGATACTGAAACATGTTCTTTTTTCTAACCTTTTTTTTTTTCTCGAATCTAACCTGCTCATAGCCCCCTATTGCACATGAGGCGCTGAGGATGAAGGTATGCGTCTTACCTTCATCCTTGGTGATGTTTCCGTACACTTAGGGCCCTGTTACACCAGTAATCTCAGTGTTTCCTTTATTACATGTTCTCAGTTTATAGTCTGTTCCTGGCTTTGGCTCAAAAAAATCTGTCATATAATCTGTTGGTGTTATGGGGCCCTTAGTCATTTACTCCACAGTCCGGTAAGATCACTTGGAGCACTGAGGCACTGTTAGGAGCACCGCCAGCCCCCATAGCACCAATCCGCTCCTGGCTGGCCTGTCCCTTCTAATCATAATCAATGGAGCAGACCGGCCAGGGGCAGGTCAGATTGTCGCTATGGGTGTGGGGCAGTGCTAATAGTCTTAGCAGACAAAGGAGTAAACCACTAACTGCACAAGGACAGTGCCGAGGATGAAGGTAAGAGACATACCTGTATACTCAGCGTCTCCTGCACAATAGGGAGCTATCAGCAAGTTAGATTTGTCTAACCTGCTTATAGTTCCCCCTTAAAGGAGTGCTCCAACCAAAGCTTGCTGCCTGTGAAGTCTTGTACTTGTACTTGTGACAAGAGCATTCTTACTACAAGTAAAAGACTTCCTGAGGTGGAGCTACACAAACAGTAAGCTTTGGCCGGAATACCACTTAATCCAAGTGACCAAAATGAAAACTTCAAGATTTCAGGATTGACATAAAAACATTATTTAAAGAACAGGTCATTATCTAATAGTACATTCCTTTTAATCACAGAAATAGTAAAACCTAATCGGCAGGGGATTATATTAGTATGACCCGTACATTTTGGACACAAAAATAGAAAACTGCAGCACTCACCAGTCTAAGTAGTAGATTTATTATAAAAAAAAAAAAGAGCGAATATACAGGAAGATCAGGTTCGCCATACACTGTATCCATGTTTTCCAGGTGACCCTAGGGTTGCATCCATTTTCTCCAGCCACCGGGAGTCAAATGCCAAACATTCAGGGTTTCACGAACCCAAACCTACTGTAAATTTGTTCATCTCTAGTAAGGACAATAGGCTTTAATTGTTTTAGTACGATGGTTGCTTCATTATGGCCTATCCTTCTTACAAACCTTTTCCCCTGTTCATAGTATTCAAGAAGATTTATTATCACTAATCACATAACAAGGTTAAATTGTTACAATCAATTAATCATGATTAATAAGGAGGAGGAGATGGCAATTAGTGCAATCTATCAAGAAGGTGAACAATCATGAGTTTATAAGTGTGCACTGAGATCCTAATGGTCCCAGAGTGCCTGAGGAGGTAATGTAAAGGATACGCCATGATCACCATTGTTAGTAAAAAGACAGATGCCTGATGTCCTTAAAGGCTTTTACAATGAATCTTCAACTTGGACTGATGAGTGCTGCCAGGTTCTTGTAGCTAATAATTTCTAGCATGCTGGTGGTAGACTTAAACACCTGCTGTCAGCTTCTCCTAATGGTTAGGTGTGATCTCTGGGGTTCCCAGTAGTTGAAGTAGTATTTTTGGGGACAAGAAAAGAGATTGTCCATGTTCCCTTTAAAAAGAATCTGTCACTTAGAAAACCACCAGTGTAATGCTGCTGTGGGTATAATAAAGCAAACAGTACCTTTAAATCACTGCACATTGCCTCATTATGCCCATGTAAAGTGTTTTATTCTACCCATTAAGTGTCAAAGAGGAATGGCCAAGACTCTGCAGTGCCCCACCTTGCAATGAGGCTGTCCACTCCCCTCTCCTCTATTTGAGTGACAGGTTGTGCCTTACATCCTGCGCATGCACTATTTTGATGCATCACAATGCATGCATGGTGAGCAGTGAAGCTGGAGCAGATGTCAATAGGTTGACTGTACAAGTGCTGCAATGCGATTACACTGCCTCATGTAGGATCAAGCAGGGCTTTCAGAGCTTGTCTGTCAGGTTGGGACCCAGAGACACAGGAAAAGCGAGGCTCTAACGCTGGCAACCACCCCACTGTCCCTTCTTTTAGCAGGCCGGCCCCAACCTGAAGACTGGTCACTATGCTGATGCAAGTGAGACACAAATATAGCAGGGTCAAAAAGCTGGGTCGGTAACTATCCGTTGTCACAGTACAGAATTGGACGCTGGAGGGGGGGGGATAGTCAAAAAATCAAGTCAGAATCAGAAAACCAGGGAATACACAATCAGGATAAAGTGCTAGTTAGTAACACTCTAAAAAGGCTCTATCGTAGGCAATAAGACAAGATGGAGGTGGTAGTTTTATGGAGGCTGGATTCCCAGCCCCAGGCGTGACTGGGGAGGAGTCCAGCCCCCAGACTATTACAGAGCTGACTGGTGGCGCCAGCCGCCAGTCAGCACGTCACAATAGATAACAGCCAAGGGCGGTGTAGCCAGTAACAACTGAGGACGCTTGCCGGTGCCAATAACAGCTGTCCGGGCCGGTTGCCAGGGACGTCATCAGCGCGCTCCCCACAACCGACCGGGCCCGTTGTCAGGGACGCTGTTTGGGTTTCCAGGAGGCTGGCCACACGCTCCAGTGTTACCAGGAGCAGAGCGTGACGGCTGGCTCCTGACATTTTCATTCAAACACAGAAGAGGCTAAGAGGGTAATGCACAACTGTGTTGTAGGCTGGGGCACTTCGGTGCCTTGGCCATGAATCTTTAATGGTGAAATAAAATGCTTTATTCAGAGTAATTTAGCCAAAGAACAGTGATAACAAATGTTCCCTTTTCTTTATAATCCCCCCAGCAGCATAAAAGAGTTAAGTAACGGTTTCCTAAGTGGTGCATTCCTTTTATTATATAGCATTAATGTATTTTAGTGGAAAAGTTCTTGCCATATGTTGAAGCAATCTGCTGTAAATGAACTGGGACCAATTGGTTTTCATTGGAAATGTGGCCAGCTAGTGTCCATTTCTCCTTAGTACTAGTTTACTGTACCAATGTGCTGTGCCCTTCAGACAACTACTCTATGTAACTACTCTCCGTTCTGGCAAATCTAGTTCAGGATGAGCTGTCTTCTCTATCACATCCATATGCTCTATTGATATCAACATGGAAATGCATAAATATACAGACGGAATGAACCTTGCAGCAAGAGTTACTTTCTCAAGGTTCATTCCAGTCCCTGAGTGATAGCCAAACGAGGGTATTTAGAAGGCTCATTGTTTATAAATGTGCATTGCTTATAGAAGGGCCTTATAACATCCATTTTTAAACAATACACTTCCTAAAGACACTACTGTGCATTGCTTATAAATGCGCATTGTAATGCAATGATCCCCAAACAACAGTGTGCTTCATTTGGCTCATTCTTTCTGTAGCATATCCAGCATTGTTGACAGTGCACAATATCTGGCAGATTCAGCCGCCTAAATCACGGTCCTGCAGAAGTAATATAAAATCCTTCAGGACTAATAATACAAAATAACCAATAATTCTGCTTTGTAGGTATTATTGAAGGGATAAACAGCACTGTTACATTTCTACCATTATTATAATGGGAGCTCAGCTACAGCTAATAAATGTGTGTATGGGTGTCCACATTCCTGATACAGCTCCCATTTACTTTACAGAGCAAAGTCTTATGGGCTCTTGCTGGGTACAGTATCAATCAAATACCAATGCATTTAGAGGGCCAGGTCCACTATGGATTAGGTCTGGCTACATTTAGATACAGAAAGCTACGCTATTAAAAAGTACTTACTGATCCCAGTTTCAATTATATTTTTAATTCTAAAGAGAATTACGTGTCTATCTATGTAAAAATGTTTAGCCAGGAAATAATGGAGGAAACAGAATAAAAAGGCTTTCATGAACATCATTTGCAATTATGAAAGTTACAGAATAAACTGTGTTTAACAGCCCATAATTTACCCAGTAAACATACTGAAGATTTAATAGTTGACCTTAAATTCTTCACTAACTCAGTCCTAATGGCTTTCATTAAAATAATTCTTGTTCCTGTCATCATAGCTAACAATTGATAAAACAATATCCTGAACTGTTATTATAATTTATCATGTTTGATAGCACACCACCATTAGAGTTGCGCACTAACCTTGACCTAAAAAGTCACTGTCCTTTCAACAAACTTTGCATAAATGAATAGTGTAAGTAAATATAAGAAACTTTACAATGCATGTTATCAGAGAAAAAAAAGTATTGTTGTCTACTTTTAAGGCTCTTTTTTTAGTGGAGATAACCCCCTGCTCAGGTCCGCGCAGTGTCAGACTGGGGTATCTGAGGCCCACTAGAGGAAATGACCCTGGGGCCCACCAATGAAGAACCAGTAAGAAACAACATGTCAGTTAGTGTTTGTGCAGGTTCTAAAGCTGGGGGCCCACCGGAGGATTCTCTGGTCCTCTGGTGGGCCAGTCCAACACTGGGTTCACCTTGAGAGGGGGTATGGATTATTAGCTCTCTAAACGATCAGATTATACGTTAGAAACATTGAAGATTGTCAGCATAAAAGAATCACTGGGTCCATCTAGTCTGACCTTTTAGTATTTCCCTTCTTATTATCTTAGGAAAGATATTGTTAGGACTAGGAATAAACGCTCAGGCCGGTTGCTGGGGGCGCGACGACTGTGTCCATAGCAGCCGGTCTGCTGTGCATGTTTTTCACTAACTCTGCTCTGCTACTCCTTGTTGAAGCAGTGGCCAGGGTGCTCTCCCCTGGCTGATCAGCATAAGCTGTAGTAGGTTTCTCTGATTGTTGATTGACAGCTGACACACCAGTCAGCTGTCAGTACCTGGGCAGGACCTGGAGCCTCAGCCCCTATCACTCCTGGGGGCTGGGACTACAGGTTGCATAAGTAACCTCTTCTGTCTTCCACCCCCTGCCTGTGAAAGTGCCTAGTTCGCTAGTATATCTGGATCAAGTGTTTTCCCTGCTTTGTATTTCTGGTAACTTGACTTCTGGCTTCTGACTTATCGACTACCCCTTGGACACGTTTTGTACTGCACTGCTCGACTGTTACTGACCCGGATTCCTGACCTTGCTCTCATTGTGTTTTGTCTGTCTTGTTTTGTTTAGTGTTGCACTTTAGTAGATCAGGGACTGCCGTCCAGTTGTCCGTTTGCCACCTAGGGCATCTGAGGCAAGCAGGTAGGGGCAGCGGGGCGGGTGCCAGCTTTAGGGCTCACCTGTCCTTGTGTCTCCCTGTCCCTATCCTAACATTTTCACAGGCCAACACCCACGTCATCGATCTCGACGGTTCACCATGTCTGCTGAGCCGTCAGTAGCTGATCACTTGGATGATATTGTGACCCGGATGGAAGGCATGGCTGGTGCCGTGGCGCAATTGTCACACCGAGTTGATTCTCTAACCCTGTCGGCGACGCAGACGACCCCGACTCAGGCCCCTGTGACAGTTCCAGTGCAGACTTCCCAGCCCAAAATGCTGATGCCAGATCGGTTTGACAGAAACCCCGACAAATTCAGGACATTTAGGGAGGCTTGTAAGTTATACTTTAGGTTTAATCCCTTCTCAGGGGATGCTGAGAGAGTTGCTATGATAGTGTCTCTCCTCCAGGGGGCACCCCAGGATTGGGCTCTGTCCCTTCCTCCTGAAGCCCCTGAATGGAGATCAGTCCAAAGTTTTTTTTGGTCCTTAGGACAAATTTATGATGACCCCAATCGTGCCACTCTAGCTGAGTCTCATCTGTTGTCCATTCAGCAAGGCCGCCGCACGGCAGAGGACTATTCTTCTGAATTTAGGCAGTGGAGTGCAGTTACTGGATGGCCTGACGCTCCCCTAAAGACTCTTTACCGCCAGGGACTGTCAGATGCTATTAAGGATACTATGGTTAGTCATCCCTCCCCTGACTCACTGAGTGACTTGATGACTCTTGCCATCTCCATAGACAGACGCCTAAGAGAGAGACGGCGGGAGAAACAGGGGGTGACGACTACTTATACACGTCAGAGTCAGTCAGCCAGACCTTCCCTGACCCCTCTTAGGGCTACGGAATCCCTGTCTCCTCAATTGCCAGGTGAAGAGCCAATGATGTTGGGATCTACCTCAGCCGCAGCCCGCAGGAAGCACCGCCTAGAGATGTCTCTGTGCCTCTACTGTGGGAAGCCTGGTCACTTCGTCCGCAATTGTCCTTCCAAACCAAAACAGCAGTCGGAAAACTCCAGTGCCTGAGTGACAGTCCGGAGGGTCACTCAGGCACCCAGGTACCTCTGAAAAAATTTGATAAATTTTTCCTGCCTATTACTTTGTATTCTAAGGTGATTGTCTTCTCCTGTCAAGCTATGGTTGATTCAGGCGCCACCCTGAACTTTATGCGTACCTCTGTGGCATTGTCCCTGGGTTTAGAACTGGTTCCCCTTTGTTTTCCTTTTTCAGTTGCAGGTGCTGACTCGGCCCCCCTAAGTGGTGGAAAAATTAGATTCCGGACCCCAGAAGTATCAATGAGGGTGGGATGTCTCCATTATGAGTTTATTTCCTTTTTTGTCATGGACAAGCTGGCCGCAGACATCATCCTGGGGTTACCCTGGTTACGTCTACACAACCCGGTATTTGATTGGAGAACCACCGAATTAGTTAAGTGGGGTAATTCTTGTGGTTCCCACCTGTCTCAAGTAAACCCTAAAGTGTGTACTGTCAGTAGTGCTTCTGATATACCTGAATACATTTATGATTTCTCTGATGTGTTTAATGAGGCCATTGCTGATGCCTTGCCTCCTCACCGTCCGTATGACTGCGCCATCGATCTCGTGTCTGGGGCCAAGTTTCCTAAAGGCCGTATTTTTAACTTGTCCCCCCCAGAATGAGAGTCGATGCGTCAGTACATACAGGACAGTCTGAGAAAGGGTCACATTCGGCCTTCCGTGTCTCCCATGGGTGCTGTTTTTTTCTTCGTGGAGAAGAAAGATGGAGGCCTACGTCCTTGTATAGACTATAGAGAATTAAATAAGATCACCCTTAAGGATCAGCACCCACTTCCCCTGATCCCGGATCTCCTGAACCAGGTGGTAGGCGCCCGTTGGTTCTCCAAAATTGACCTTCGGGGTGCATACAATTTGATCCGGATCAGGGAAGGTGATGAGTGGAAAACGGCGTTTAACACTCCCGAGGGGCATTTTGAGTATCT
This sequence comes from Dendropsophus ebraccatus, assembly GCF_027789765.1. Lineage (NCBI taxonomy): Eukaryota > Metazoa > Chordata > Amphibia > Anura > Hylidae > Dendropsophus > Dendropsophus ebraccatus. Next base: position 57,618,571 of record NC_091455.1, read on the forward strand.
TGTGATGCCCTTCGGACTGAGTAATGCCCCCGCCGTTTTCCAGAGGTTCGTTAATGACCTGTTCCGCGACCTATTCGGCCAATTTGTCGTGATTTACCTAGACGACATCCTCATCTACTCCCCTGATTGGGAATCACATGTAAAACATGTCCGTGAGGTGCTGTCTAGACTAAGGAAGAATTCTCTTTGTGCCAAGCTCTCTAAGTGTCTATTTGGAGTGAAGGAGGTTGGATTCTTAGGGTACATTCTCACTCCAGAATCAGTACAAATGGACCCTAAAAAAGTGTCAGCGGTGTTAGAGTGGGCAAGGCTCACCACCTTGAAGGAGATTCAAAGATTTTTGGGTTTCGCAAACTTCTATAGGAAGTTCATTCGTAACTTCTCGCTCATTGCGAAACCTCTAACAGAGTTAACAAAAAAAGGTGCGGATCCAACCTCCTGGTCTCCCGAGGCCGAACAGGCCTTTGTCCGGTTGAAGCATAGTTTTTCGTCTGCCCCTGTATTGTGCACCCCAACTCGGAGCTACCATTTGTGGTAGAAGTGGATGCATCCGAGACAGGTGTTGGGGCCGTATTGTCCCAGGGTAAAGAGCCTTATACCAACCTAAGAGCCGTTGCATACTTCTCCAGGAAGTTCTCCTCCTCAGAAATGAATTATGACATCGGTAACCGGGAGCTTTTGGCCATTAAATGGGCTTTTGAGGAATGGAGACACTTCCTGGAGGGAGCCAGATGCCTTATCCCGAAGCTTTGGGTTTTGTGAAGCACCTGAGGTTGAATCAGAAGGTATCCTGACCCCTGGTACAGTAATAGCTAGTATATCTGTGGATCTGAAAAATGCTATTTTGAAATCACAGGGGGATGCGCCGAATGATTCACCTTCTGACAAATTGTTTGTGCCGGTAAACCTCAGATGGGCAGTATTAAAAGAGGTTCACTCCTCGGTACTGGCAGGCCACCCAGGTATAGCAGGAACAGGTTACCTACTTACTCGCTCTTGTTGGTGGCCTTCTTGGCAGAGGGATGTTCGAGATTATGTGAAGTCATGTGAGACCTGTGCCCGGGCTAAGACCCCTAGGTCTTTACCCGAGGGTCTACTTCAACCTCTCCCTCTGCCCAGTCGGCCATGGTCCCATATTTCGATGGATTTTGTCACAGATCTTCCTCCTTCCCAAGGGAAGACTGTGATTTGGGAGATTGTGGACCGATTTACTAATATGTGTCATCTTATTGCACTTAAAAAGTTACCTAGCGCAAGAACAATGGCCGGATTGTTCGTGCGGCATGTTCTTCGGTTGCATGGGATACCAATGAATATTGTCTCAGATAGGGGTGTCCAATTTGTGGCAAAATTTTGGAGAGCGTTCTGCAACATGCTAGGAATATCGTTGTCCTTCTCATCGGCTTTTCACCCTGAGACTAACGGCCAGACTGAGCGCTTAAATCAATCATTAGAACAATACTTACGGTGTTATGTTTCTGAAAACCAAGATAAATGGTCAAAGTTCCTACCGATGGCAGAATTCGCTCTCAATAACCACGTAAACACGTCAACACAACAATCCCCCTTCTACTGTAATTATGGTTACCATCCCCAGTTTTCTGCTATTCCCAATGAACCAAAAAAACACAATTTTCATCTGTAGCTGAGTTGACCCAAAAACTGTGCACAGTTTGGGCAGAGAGTCTGGTGACTCTTCAAGATGCCCAGCAAAAACAAATAAAATACGCCAACCGTAAACGCCGTCCCGGCCCTGACTACTCCGTTGGTGATAAGGTTTGGTTGTCAACAAAAAATTTGCATCTCCGTGTTCCCTCTCACAAACTTGCTCCTCGTTTTATTGGTCCATTCCCCATCATCAAAGTCATAAACCCAGTGTCTTTCAAGTTACAGTTACCCCGATCTCTGCGTGTGCACCCTGTGTTCCATAAGAGTCTCCTTAAACAATATGTACCTCCTGTGAGTCCTCGTCCTCCACCTTCTCCAGTGGTAATACAGGGGGAATTAGAGTTTGAGGTGGAACGGATTCTAGATTCTAGAAAAGTACGCAATTCCACACAGTATTTAATACACTGGAAGGGCTACGGCCCGGAAGAGCGTACATGGGTAACTGCACAAGATCTCCATGCTTCTGATTTAATCAGAAAATTTCATCTGTCATACCCTGATAAGCCTGGAGGTACTCGTGAGGGTCCGGAGGCCCCTCCTCAGGAAGGGGGTTCTGTTAGGACTAGGAATAAACGCTCAGGCCGGTTGCTGGGGGCGCGACGACGGCGTCCATAGCAGCCGGTCTGCTGTGCATGTTTTTCACTAACTCTGCTCTGCTACTCCTTGTTGAAGCAGTGGCCAGGGTGCTCTCCCCTGGCTGATCAGCATAAGCTGTAGTAGGTTTCTCTGATTGTTGATTGACAGCTGACACACCAGTCAGCTGTCAGTACCTGGGCAGGACCTGGAGCCTCAGCCCCTATCACTCCTGGGGGCTGGGACTACAGGTTGCCTAAGTAACCTCTTCTGTCTTCCACCCCCTGCCTGTGAAAGTGCCTAGTTTGATAGTGTATCTGGATCAAGTGTTTTCCCTGCTTTGTATTTCTGGTAACTTGACTTCTGGCTTCTGACTTATCGACTACCCCTTGGACACGTTTTGTACTGCACTGCTCGACTGTTACTGACCCGGATTCCTGACCTTGCTCTCATTGTGTTTTGTCTGTCTTGTTTCGTTTAGTGTTGCACTTTAGTAGATCAGGGACTGCCGTCCAGTTGTCCGTTTGCCACCTAGGGCATCTGAGGCAAGCAGGTAGGGGCAGCGGGGCGGGTGCCAGCTTTAGGGCTCACCTGTCCTTGTGTCTCCCTGTCCCTATCCTAACAGATATATGTTTATACCAGGCAGGTTTACATTCTGTTATTGTAAATTTACCAACCACACCTGCTACTCTTAAAATAATATTTTCTCACGTTGCTTCTGATCTTTCCTCCAACTAACCTCTGACTGTGTCCCATTGTTCTTGAGATTAGTCTTTTTCAAAAAACCCTTCTCTCCTGAACCTTATTTAGCACTCTAACATATTTAAAGGTTTAGATCATGTCCCCCTCTTTCCGTTCTTTTCTCCAGACTATACAGATTAAAATCCTTGAGTCTTTCTTAATATGTTTTATACCTGACACCCTCTACCATTTTTGTGGCCCGTCTTTGGACCCAATCAATTTTATCAATATCCTTTTTTAGGTGAGGCTTCCAGATGTATTCCAGATGTGATGTCACTAGAGCTCTATACAGCAGGATCACAATCTCCCTCTTCCTACTGGTTATACCTCTAGCTATACAGCCCAGCATACCATTTGCTTTCCCTACCACCTGGATGCACTGGTAACTCATTTTAAGGCTGACAGAAATTATTACCTCTAAATCCTTCTCTTCTAAAGTCTTTGCCAACATAGTGCTGCCGCTATGATACTCGGACAGCGGATTCCTCCCCAAGTGCATTATTTTACATTTGGAAAGATTGAACTGCATTTTACATTGTTTTGACCACATATCTATTGAAGCTAAATAATTTTCCATATTACTGACACCTCCAGGAATATTAGCCCTATTGCACACTTTTATTTCATCAGCAAACAGACAAACTTTACCTACCAAACCTTCTCCTATGTCATTTACAAACATATTAAAAAGAATAGGACCCAGAATAGACCCTTGTGGTACACCACTTGTAACCAGTCTCTGCTCGGAATATACACCATTACCAACAACCCTCTAATATCTATCCTTCAGTCATCAACAAATCCACTGAAGTATCCAGGGATTCAGTCCAATTTTATCTAACTTCTCTATCAGCTCTTTATGGGGAACTGTATGAAAGGCTTTGCTGAAGTTGGGATAGGCGATATCCACAGCATCACCTTCATCCAGCACTTTTGTGATGTAGTCAAAGAAATCAATGAGATTAGTCTGACATTATCTGCCTGCGGTAAAGCCATGCTGGCTTGGATCCATCAAGTTGTTGATCCTTAGATGATCCATTATCTTCTTTTTTAGAAGTGTTTCCATCATTTTTACTACTACAGATGTCAAGCTAACTGGTCTGTAGTTACTGGGCTCTTCTCTACCTCTGGGGCATTCTTGTGGATGGGTATTACATTAGCTGTTCTCAATCAACAGGAACATCTCCTGTTAGGAGGGTTTGGTTACATAGATCCCTCAGGGGGTCAGCAATCACAGATCTGAATTCTTTACGAACCCTGGGGTGGACTCCATCTGGACCCATTGCCTTATTCAACTTTGAACAGGCAAGTTCCTCTGAAACATCGACCTCTGGGGCTGAACCCATACAACTTGATCCAATTCTGTGTCCAACCATACTGTGTTTGTAAAGGCCTCCTTCTGAAAACACTGAGCAGAAGTAGCTATTAAAACGTCATCTGGTAGCCAGTGGCGTAGCTATAGTGGTCGCAGCGGTTGCCCCTCCTACCCAGCCTGCCAGCAAGGGGAGCCCACAGGGGCCCCCCTTGCCACCTCACTGCCCCTTGCCCCCTAACTCAAGAAGGGGGGGCCTCAAGATATGCTACGCTGCTGCTGGTAGCCCAGGGGTAAGTCAGGGACTTGTGCAAACAATCTACTCCTAGTGAATCTGTGAGTTATTTCTAAAGTTTATCACAAACTACTCTACTGCCTCTGAGGAAAAATAATGTATTCTACGAATTTCGAGATGGAATAATTGTTCAATAAAAGAGGATAAGCTTCACAAAAGTCTCTTTGTTTCTTTTGGTACCTACGAGTTCTACAGACCGGGACCAGTGTTTTTGTCACCAGTGTTCAATTTAAGCTGCACGGCGCGGCCGCACAGCTGAAGGAGAAGCCATGTTCACTGCCGCCGGCCGTCCGCTCAGCAGCTTAAAACTTTGTTAAGTAAGTGGCAATGAGTATGCCACGTGACGCCTGTAGGAGAAGACCTGCAAACCGTATAGACCACAGAAGGATGGAACGTTGGAACGGAGGACAGATGAGTGGGATTTTTTTTTGTTGTTCAACATAAATCAAAGGGGGGAGGGGGGAGAGCTATACTGGGGGCATCCAAGGGGGAGGGGGGAGAGCTTTACTGGGGGCATCCAGGGGGAGGGGATAGAGTTATACTGGGGGTATCCATGAGGGGGGGAAAAATTATACTGGGGGCATCCATGAGGGAGGGGGAAGAGTTATACCGAGGGCAACCAAGGGGGGGGAGTTATACTGGGGGCATCCAAGGGGAGGGGGGAGAGTTATACTGGGGGCATCCATAAGGGGGCAGAGGTTATATACATTAGTAGGGGCATCCTAGATGGGGGAAAGGTTAACAACAATCCTAAGGGTATCCTAGACGGGTTCTTAAAACTATACAGGGGCACAAAGGGGCTTAACTACTGTATGTGCTGAAGCAAGGAACCTGAAATGTTTCTCTCTCAGATTCTGAAGAGAGGATTTGTGGCCAGGAGAAGTCTTCAAGACAACCCGGCCTGGTTGGAAAGGAAAAATGAGCGACTGATCAGAGAAGACGCCCCACGAGTCACTGGATGTAACCACACTGATCTGATGCTGTGTAAACCAATATATCTAAATTTCCAACTATTTCATCAAATCTGTAACCGATATCCATGTGAATTTACACCAACTATTCCAGTATAGTTAAAGGGGTATTCCAGGGAAAATCTATAAATTAACAATGGAAAGGGTTAACCAAGGTTAACCCTTTCCTAATATACTTACCTGTCCGTTTTTGGCCCCCCAAGGAGATCTCCGGTCCGGTCACGTGATGGTCCGGGCTGCGACTCGCGGATCCTCTTCTTCCGGTTCGGTGACGTCACCATACCGGGCCAGCGTCGGCTCTCCTATTAGCAGCAGAGCACTAAACCCTGACTGGCTTGGTAGCGTGTAGCCAATCAGGGTTCAGTGCTCTGTGTCCCTGCTGTACCAAGTTAGCCAGGTGCTGATGTCCCCGACCCCCCTCCTTCATGTATAATCACCCCGATCTCTCCCCCGGCCCTCTGTATAATCACCCCGATCTCTCCCCCGGCCCTCTGTATAATCACCCCGATCTCTCCCCCGACCCCCCTCCTTCATGTATAATCACCCCGATCTCTCCCCCAGCCCTCTGTATAATCACCCCGATCTCTCCCCCGGCCCTCTGTATAATCACCCAGATCTCTCCCCCGGCCCTCTGTATAATCACCCCGATCTCTCCCCCGGCCCCCCTCCTTCCTGTGTATACAGTCCTATTCAAAGATCGCTCAGCCCCCGGTGTCACTGCTGCCTGTGCTGGCCCCGATCTCCGCACCTGTACTCAGCTGACAGGCGCTGTGTACGAAGCAAGGAAGAAATCTCTCCTGCACTCACACAGCGCCTGTCAGCTGAGTACAGGTGCGGAGATCGGGGCCAGCGCAGGCAGCAGTTACACCGGGGGCTGAGCGATCTTTGAATAGGACGGCTGCACAGTTCACACTATGTACGAAATTAGGCCCAGATCGTACGCGCCAGTTTAAAAAATGAACCAGACCATTATTTCGGGACGGAAATGCCGTAACTTACGCCCGTATCGTTACATGCGGTCCTGTACGTAGTTGTGATTTCTTCATTTTTGCAGCTTTTTGTGCCGATCCAAAAGGTTCTGTGGGGTATCCGGGGCTAGGCGAAGATTTCCAAGTAAAAGACCGCTGTCAGATCGCTACGTAGGGCACTCGGGAAGCGTAAGTAGACTTCGGGCGTAAGTTCGCGGTCCGTACGTAGCCGGCCGCAAGTAGCGTAAATCTCCGGCTGGAGTTTACCGCGTATATGTCCGGCCACGAAAATATGCGGTCGGACATATACGCAGTGTGAACATAGCCTTAGGCTGCGTTCACACTACGTATATTTCAGTCAGTATATGTATATTTCAGTCAGTATATTTCAGTCAGTATTGCAACCAAAACCAGGAGTGGATTAAAAAAACAGAAAGGATCTGTTCACACAATGTTGAAATTGAGTTGATGGCCGCCATTTAATGGCAAATATTTGCTGTTATTTTAGAACAACGGCTGTTATAATGAAATAATGGCAGTTATTTACTGTTATATGGCGGCCATCCACTCAATTTCAACATTGTGTGGACTGATCCTTTCTGTGTTTTCAATCCACTCCTGGTTTTGGTTGCAATACTGACTGAAATATACTGACTGAAATATACTGACTGAAATATACGTAGTGTGAACCCAGCCCCACATTACAAGTTCACTGCAGCAAATAATTGTTCAACTCTTTTGTTCAATTAGCACTATGTCATTGCACCATGAGCATCACAGGCACCACATTCACTATATACCAAACACAGGGTGTGACTTAGGGGACAGTGACTTACACTCCAGTTATTGTATTATCCTTTTGGGTCATCTTATTGTAGTATCCATCTTGGGTCACTATACAAGCATACTGCCACATTCCATTTTCCATTGTCAGCACACTATCCTGGTCACTCACTGCACAAAAGCAAAGTTTTACTGATATATTTATCTCTAATAGACAGTGTTCTACTTGTATTATTCTACAGATAGATAATTTGTGTGTCTATAAACTGGACCTAGTGTAAATAAGGAAATTAGAACTCCTCTGGGGAATTTAGAACCCGAGGATGGAGAGGCAGAAAATTTTGGCGCTATAGAAGCAAATGGAAATAAATTTATCTAGTCAAATTAGACCTGAAATTACATGTACTGTAGCTTCAACAGTAATTTCCACTGAATCACAAATATTATGCTGATTGGGAAGATTGCTAGAAAATCACTTGATTAAATAAAAGCAATGTTCAGTGAGCTTGTTTCAAGACGACATGTACAATCCAAAAGAGGGATTTACTGTGAATATATAGTTGCAGTAGACCAAAATACAGATGTATCTGAGCTAAATTTGTTGTTAAGGTCCTTGTTCGCCGTTGATGATAACTGTCTGAGATTAAACAATACAATAGGTTGACCCCTATTCCTACATGACAAGGGATGTCTGCTGTCTGATTTAGCTTCATTATTTAGATGTAACAGTGGTCATATGAATTAGACAGAAGTAGGTATCAGTTATCCACAAAAAAAGAGCCCCATTTATTATAAAATTATTTTTTCAAAAAATATCTTTTTTAAACTTATCAAGATAAAAAACACGGGGGGCGGAGCTAGCCGGCCATGTGAAAGGACGTGCACTGAGAGAGCTCCGTCCATGCAGCCCTGAACCGGCCTAATTATTAGGGTTCCCACCGCCAGAACCTCTCACCGGCACATGGGGAAGACTACCGGGGGACGCTCATCCACCCCGACTCCAGCAGCACCCCGAAAGACCCGTTTACAGACCCTCGAGCGCTTCTTCCCGTGCGGCGCGCCTGGAGGCCGCGAGTCCCGAAGCTGGCGCCGGTCCCCTGGTGAGCCAGAAGCTGCCGACTTGTCCCGCTCCCTCAGCTTACCTCCCGCACCTGCTCCGGACTGCCACGGGTCCAGGGCAGCTCATCTGCAGGCTGTGAGCGCAGAGCCAAGGACGCGCTCTGAGCACCGGGAGGGGAGACGGGCGCCATCTTGCGCACGTGTGCAGCCGGACCTCCGGGATATAGAACAGACTCCCCGGCATTCTGAGGCGCCACACCAGCCACCAGTAAGTGTGACCCCGAGACCCGGGGAGCCCCCTAATAGCCCGCAATCTCCTGAGGAGACTTTGGATCTGTCCCAACATCCCCTGATCCCAGAGCCGACGCCATCTTGGCCCCAGGAGGCCCCCCAGGAACATATACTACAGGAGGGAACAGCTCTTAAACAGCCTCCTACACAGCCTCCTGCCTCACAAAGAGACCCTCTGCCTGTCTCTCCAACCCCCCCTCCACTGAACTCCCTGCACCCTGCCCTCTCCCCCTCCTACTTGCCTGCATCTTCTATACTGTATAACCCAGACTGCAGCACCACTGCCTCCAAGAGGTGACAAGTCTCACACAAAAAACTCGCAACAAAAATCATCCCAGCAACAATCTACTAAAGCTAAAGGTGGGGGAAATCCCCTCACCGGAACACCTCCACATGAGACTTCTTGGCACCCCGGGGGGGACTCCGACTCTGACTCGTCTATATTTGGGGCTCAGTCTCAGGGCAATGTTAGACAACTTCTCTCCCAACTGCCCACACAAAATGACTTCAAAGCCCTTCTGTCAGAGATGAAAGCGTGCAGGGTGGAAATATCAGAGATTCGCAAAGATATCCAGCATGTGTCAGAACGGGTGGAGAATCTGGAAGAGGAGCATGATGCTACCCGCTCCTATATTACTCAACTTCACGCTACAGTGGAGGTGCAATCTTGTGCCCTCAACGACATGCAACGCCACATGGAGGATTTGGACAATAGGGGACGGCGCAACAATATCAGGGTCCGGGGGCTCCCAGAAGCAACACACGATGAGGATCTCTCTGAAACTCTTGAGGCCATTTTCAACATCGTTTTGGGAGAACCCTCCTCACACAAGATTAAACTGGATAGGGCCCATAGGGCCCTTAGGCCTAAACTGAACACTGGCGCCCCTAGAGACGTTATCTGCTGTGTGCATGATTATGAGGTGAAAGAACGTATTATGACTAAAGGCCATGCCATGAAGGATCTTGAGTTCGATGGAGCCCCTACCCAGCTCTTCCCGGATCTATCCTGGCTTACCCTCCTCACTGCGCTGAAAGAAAATCAGGTCATGTATCGCTGGAAGTTTCCATTTGCTTTAGTGGCTAGGAAGGATGGCAGATCGGCAACTCTGAGAGACCTCTCCGACCTCCCTACGTTCTGCGAGACCTTTGCCCTTTCCATCCCTCGGATCACGGAGTGGACCGTCGCACATCCTCCAACCCCTCCTGGGACCGTCTGGCGCTCCTCGCAGCAGAAGCGGCGCAGATACCCTTCTCACCCCTCACCCCCTCCTGCTCGTGGCTCGGGGGGTTCTCCTTCCTTTCCCCGCTGATCTGACAGTTTGCTAATGGGGCCCGTTGAGCTGCCACCTGGCGGTGGGACTGTTTCTTTGTTTTTTTGTTTCTTGCTGCACATTTGGCCTATTTTTTACTTATTTTGCTAATTAGGCTGCATGGACGAGCTGTCCGCCTGGTTATTGTACATCCTGTTGCTTGTCAGGTTCGCAGCCTGGTTTCTCCTTTACCCTAGGAGCCTTATCCCTTTGCTCTTTTTGATTCTCCATTTACCTGTTTTTAGTAGGGAGAACCTTTTTTGGGTTTTTTGCTCCTTCCCATGCTCATTTTGCATGGGTATATGGCCTAGAGCCGTAGACTCCCTCTTTTGGGATTTTTCTTGATGGTTTATTGATTCATTACTTGTCCTTTTCTTTTTTCTGTGTAGTCCTTGTGTACCTTCCTCCCTTCTCTCCCCTCCCTGTCCCCAGCGGCTTCAGACTCCGAATGGACATCCAGCCTCCTCAGACCGCCTGCAGTGGTGGATACCCTGTGCTGTGGATTTGGGTGAGTTTTATGCTCTCACTAGCCTTTCGTACTACCTGACTCCCCTATGGCTCAGATAGTCACGATAAATGCCAAAGGGCTAAACTCTAATGTTAAAAGATGTCTGCTCCTACAGGAGCTATGCTCCTTGAGAGCGGATATTGCCTTTGTACAGGAGACCCACTTTGATGCTACAGCCAACTTTAACTTCTCTAAACATTTCTACTCGCATGCTTATTCGGCCTCGATGGGATGTAAAAGGGGAGGAGTGGCTATATTGATCTCCAGACACTGTCCCATACAAGTGACATCCTCCTATTCAGACCCAGGGGGGAGATTTGTGGTGGTGGAAGGGACCCTACAGGGTAAACCCCTCCTATTATGCAATGTATATGCTCCGAACCGTAGGCAAATTCCCTTTCTCCACGGGGTGCTCAAGCGGCTTGCAGCTTATCCGCCCTCCCCCAAAATATTGGGAGGCGATTTTAACCTCCCGTTCTCAGAGCTGATGGATAGATGCTCTCACTTAGGTACACCTCTCTCCCATGACTTACGTAGGTTATCGGTCGAATTTCGTAAATTGATTCGCCGACATAACCTTTATGATCTCTGGCTTATTGTGCATCCCCTGGAGAAAGCCTATTCCTTTTACTCACACCCACACTAAACACACACTAGAATTGACTATTTTTTGGGGAATATCCCGACAGTACGCTTGCCCCGGAAAGCGGATATTGAACCCATCTCGTGGTCTGACCACGGCCCTGTTCACATTACCCTGGCCCCCATGCTCTAGCCCACCCGACACTGTCACTGACGAATCCCTACTCAAAACTCAGGTGTCCCAAGATTCTATTAAACTATGCATTAAGAACTATTTCAGAGAAAATGAGGGATTGGTGTCCTCCCACTCAGTTCTATGGGAAGCCCATAAGGCAGTCACTAGAGGGCACTGCATAGCGATTAGTTCTAAACTTAAAAGAGATCGCCAAGCCGGTATACTAGAAGCTAAGCGCAGTATCCGGACCCTAGAGGCCTCCATGTTTTCCCACACCTCAGTGAGCACCTTGCGCAGATTGGTTGCAGACAGAGCTAAGCTTAAAGATCTCTCTATTCATAAGGTAGAACGTTTGCTCCTGTTTTCCAGGCAACGCTTTTATGAGAAGGGGAACAAGGCGCATACCCTTTTGGCCCGTATGCTTTCTGAACGCTCGGCAGCACAATCTCCGCAGGCTCTCAGAGACAAACAGGGGAACACAAAATACCACCCAGCAGACATCTCCCGAATTTTTGAGAAGTATTTCTCCGCTTTGTACTCCCTTCCATCTTCCCTCCCATCTGACCCTGCCATTCGAGCCCAGAAGATAAGGGACTTTCTGGTCGCCTGCAACCTGCCCGCTCTAACCCCGGAGGCAGTGGAACACTTAAATTCCCCTATTGCTCTCGAGGAACTGCAGGAAGTGCTTAAACATCTACCCCCAGGAAAGTCCCCGGGGCCGGATGGCTACACTTACTTATATTACAAAACTTTCTCGGAACTCCTCTCCCCCCGACTGGTTTTGCTCTTTAATACCTATATGCAGGGCTCCCCCATCCCCTCCTCTATGCTTCACTCCCACATAACTCTAATACCCAAACCGGACAAAGACCCCTTAGATTGTTCTAGCTATCGGCCCATCGCCCTGCTGAACACGGACTTAAAGCCTTTCACAAAAATCCTAGCCACGCGCCTTGGGCTCTATTTACCATCACTAGTAGATAAGGACCAAGTGGGATTCGTTATGGGCAAGCATGGGTCGGACAATACCAGGCGGGCAATCGATATAATTGATGCTGTCAACCTCCAAAATGAAAAAGCGCTGGTCCTGAGCCTTGATGCCGAAAAGGCGTTTGATCGCCTGGGCTGGCCCTTCTTAATGGAAGCCGTTTTAACTTATGGATTTTCCGGTCCCTTCCTGGCAGCAATTCAGGGTTTATATTCCCACCCGACAGCATCCGTTAAATCCTCGCATCATCGCTCGGGAGTGTTCCCCCTCTCTAATGGCACCCACCAGGGCTGCCCGCTTTCGCCTTTGTTATTTGTTCTCTGTATAGAGCCTCTGGCGGCGGCCATTAGGAATAATGCAGACATCAGCAGGGTTACTATTAGGGGCAGGGAATACAAGCTAATGTTGTTTGCTGATGACGTCCTTCTGACCCTCACTAACCCACTCATAATCCTACCTAATTTAAATGAATTATTGCGGGAGTTCGGGGTATTATCAGGGTACAAGGTTAACACAGCAAAAACAGACGCGCTTCCTCTCAATTTGCCGGCTGGGGAGCTGCAGCACCTACGTGTGGCCTTTAAATTCCGTTGGTCTATGGAATCTATCTGCTATTTGGGGATTCGTTTGACCGCATCTCATCCCTCCTTGTACCCGGCTAACTTCCCCACGCTCTTTAGAGACATCAAGACCCTTATGGTAAAATGGAGCAAACACTACATCTCTCTTCTGGGTCGAATAGCGGCGGTAAAGATGACTATACTCCCCAAACTGCTGTATCTGTTTGAAACCTTACCAGTTAGTGTCCCTATGCATTAACTTAAGGCCATTCAGGCGGCTATGTTTAGATTTATATGGAATGGGTAAAGGCATAGGATTCCCAAAACAGTAATGATGGCTAGTAAACTGCAAGGTGGCCTGGCGGTTCCAAATGTCACACATTATTACTGGGCTGCTCATCTCAGGTACATCCCTTCTTGGACCGCCTATCACGCCTACAGCAAATGGATGGCCATTGAACGGAGATGGCTGGCCCCCACACATCCTAACTCTCTCCTCTGGCTCTCTAACCGAGATACCACCTTTCCTGATCCACTCCTCGGCCCTATCAGGCACACCAGGCAAATTTGGCTAACGTGCTCAGCTACATTCAAACTTCTTTCTGAAGCGTCACCCTTAATCTCATTTCTCCTTACTCCTGCATTTGCCCCGGGCCTGCAGTCTGTGGTGGTCCGGACATGGGGGGAGCGCAACTTGTTCCAATTTGCTGACATTGTCAACCCGCTAACCCGCACTCTTCTACCTTTTGCGGACTTGCGTGAGAAATATGGACTCCCTCTGACGGAGCATTTTACTTACCTGCAATTACATCACTTTATGACAACCCTAATGGGGTCCATCACATTCTCCAGGCCTACAGCTTTTGAGCAGTTGTCTAGACTGGGTCTTAATATGCAGGGACTGATCTCTGATATTTACAAAATACTGGTCTCGCCTCCAGATGACGCCCTGACCTGCCATAAGTATATGGCGAAATGGGAGGCGGCTTTGGCCAAGACTATCTCTCCGGAGTGCTGGAGGATCATATGGGAGAGGGCAGCCAAAACGTCCATTTGCACCGCTTACAAAGAAACCCAGTATAAATTGCTTATGCTGTGGTACCACACCCCCGAATTACTGAACAGATTAAATCCCTCCATCTCCCCCCTGTGCTGGCAATGCCTGGGGGGAACTGGAACGGTTCAGCATATCTTTTGGGACTGCCCGATCATTAAGCCTTATTGGTCCACTGTGTGTGGCATGGTGTCTACTATTATACAGAAACCCTTCCCCTGTGATCCTCTGGCCTGCCTCCTTAATTTGACCCCCAAGACTATTGGTAAGAAAGCTACTAAGCTCATATTGCAACTACTGTCAGAAGCTAAGACTCTGATAGCGCGGCAGTGGAAACAGACCCTACCTCCCACATTGATGGACCTGGTGGCTAGAATAAAAGATATGAGGACCATGGACTATCTTACAGCCTCCCTGGCGAACCGCCTAGATACCTTTGAAGTAGTGTGGTCCCCGTGGGATGCTTATTGTACACAGCAAGGATATACCTGAGGAGTCTGGGCCGCTATCTTACCTTCCCCCCCCCCCCCCTTCTGTCTTCACCTGCCCTGTCTCTCCCTTTTTTCTGTGTTTCCTGTCAATTGTTTTCCATGTCAGTGTCTTTTTCTAACTTTTTATATGTTTAGTGTGACTTCAGTAACAGATTTCGCAATACTTTTGCAGGCTCGGAGATTGTTTGTTTTGGTTCACTCTGCCACAATATTTCAGTGTTCCCATAAGTGTTCTTTTGAAAGCAATATGTGTTCTCTGCCTGTCAAGTGCTATGCAACCTCCCTTGGAGGCTTAATGTTCATGCATGTCATACTATATAGCCACCTGTTCTCTGGCTTCATTGCTTGTTGTTAAGCATTTTTCTTTCTTATAAAATTCTAATAAAAAAACTACAGTTTAAAAAAAAAAACAGAAACATTGCATCATACCATACAGAGAAAGGAGTGATATCTATGTTACCAACAATGACTACATACTGGGTGGTAATAGTGTAATGCCAATGGCTGCTGCCATACAACTAGGAGGGAGGAGGAAGACAAGGAGAGTGGGCCATAAAGCTAGACCCACCCAGCTGTCCCTATCTACTTGCCACAACTACCCTAAGTGGAAAAATTGGCAACATGCCCTCCCTGCATAGAAGGTGAAAACACAAAATGCATATCAGACAAACAAACAAATACGCATAATAAACAAGCCAAGGGTTAAAACCTATCGGGCAACAAAGTACAAAATCAGAACTGTGAGAATATTCTAGAGCAATAGCAGAAGGTCAGCATATACAAGATATGAAAGATAGGAGAAAACGCTACCAAGCTCAGAAGAGACTAACAACAAGCACCAGAGTCTGGGCTAGTGAACTGTTTATAGGATTTTAGGAAGCCGGCCGAGGCATAATTGGACCGGTCCCTGACATCCCAGAGAGTATTAACAGTAAAACAAACAGGAGAAAGAGTGGCAAGGAAATATGTCCCAGACTATTGGTACGACCACCCACAGAAAGGGGAGATGACCCAAGGATGGTGTAATGACTGTGTAGGTGACGGAAAAATAATCCTGTCCTTTTACCATAAATAAAATCTTCTTTACTTCAGGAATACTTAGTACAGTAGCAGATAATAGACCTATGACGTGACTAGACACAATCTGCGTTAAGAGCTTTTTGAGCAGAAGAGCTCTACTGACTTATTTGCATGCCGAGTAACAGAGTGAGGTTAGAGCAGTAGAGAGGAGTTTGTGCTGAGAGTTCAGAGTAGTACGGAGGAGTTTGTGTTGAGAGTCCCAACCCAGGGTAGAAGTGTGCTCTGATGGAACTTTAGAAAAAGAAATAGAATAGTGAAGAATACTTGAAAGTAGAAGACTACTTGTGCCCGTGTTTCGACATTTGTATTCACTGTACCACCTGTTGCCCTACAGTGTCGGATGACCCGTCCTACTAGGGTGACACAAGCCCTAGACCTTGTTACCTGAGTTGAGCAAGGTGGCCAAGATTACCTGGTTATACCTGCACTGCGAGATAGAGTATGTAGGCTTGTACCAACTTTGCTCTATCCAGATCAGTTCCTCTTGTTTCTGGATACTGTCCTGTTCACTGACTTGTCCTCTCCTGAGTGATTTAGCACTGAATAATAAGAATAAGTGTTGCTTTAAAGAAGAAAATAGTTTTTGGGTTTCCCATACATCTATCCACTACCACACTCCCGACTAGACTACACTGGACAGGTGGGGTGACCTAGCAGAGCCAGGGCCCAGCTGAACTACAGAAGGGACTGTCTTGTCGTGCGTCCTCTCTCTACCAAGACTTGGATAATACTCACTAAATGTGGGCATGTACTTCCTCTGCCCAAGGGTGTGTAATACCTCCTGTAAATGGCGGAGAAGAAAGTGCAGAGAAAAAAAGGAGAATAGAGATAGGTGGAGAAAAGAAAAGAGCTCTTATTGGTGCGCAGATTACAAACAAAAAATAACCCCTTGTTCACTACAGCCGTGCAATATACAAGTGCATATACAAATGATAACAACATCTAGTGGCAAAACTTATGCATAACTTCATAACAACTTTACTTGAAGTGCAGGCTTTTGGGAGGGGCATGTAGACTAGCAACACCCGTGGTGGGACACCAAGTTAGCTAGGGGAGGTGGTGTACCGCTTCAGCTCTTACTACGAGGCTTGAGGGGTACGAGGCCTGAGGCCCTCCCCAGATAGCAACAGGTGTAGTGCAAGGAACTACAGAGTCCAGCTTAGACCTAAACAAGTGCAATCTCACTTGTAGGGGACTTCTTAAAGGCATGGTACAATAAATCACAGTTCCCTTTGATAAGATGCAGAAAATACAGTTGAGGTCACTGACTGAAATCCCTTAAAATAAGCTGGGTGCTTACCAAGTACTTTTTGTAAATCTTAACACAGGTGGACCGTAGAAGACTTGAGACTATTCAGAAGTAATACTTTTAGGAGGTTTTGAACAAAGTCTCTGTTTACTTGTTAAAAGCTTTACAGTGGGCTACATGCTGGGAGGGGGATTTATCCAAACCCTTGGGTTCTTAAATAGAATTTGACCACTTTGAGAGAGTGGCGATAAGACAGCGTCTGCGTCCACAGCTATGACGATCTGCTTTTTACTGTTTGTGGGCACCGAGTGACATGAATCCAGCAACACAGGCCCCATCTTTGAGTAAAGCTAGCCGTTGGGATGACCTCTTAGTAATCCTAGCACGGTGCAGCTCTTGGCTTTAACTGCTTTTACTAACTGCTGACTTGAATCCTCACAAGTTGGGGATGCACTTGAAGAACTAGAAAAACAACAACCCCTCAGTGTGGATACGTTTCTTCCTGTCTTCAGTATCCTCACTGGGGGTGTTACTAGCCTAGCATGCAAATAGAAAAGAAACAAACAAGGGCACCAGCGCCTCGTGTCTTACCGAGATGACACTAGAATAGGTGGAGTGGGTGATTCCACCCACCTTTGTGCCCCTTGGGCTGTAGGCATATCCCTCCTCTGGGGTAGCTGTAAATCGGTGAGGATGTAGCAGTAGGCAGGTGGCTAGGATCCGGGACTACAAAGCCAAAAATACAGAGGACGGGATACTCCCAACAGCAGGGCCCATAAGGTAATAGCAAAAAAACAAGAAAAAAATGGTACTAGATACAGTGCTGTCCCCAAAAAATCCAAATGTGCACCATGAGAAACTTTACATATATAATTTATTAGCAAAGCACAGAGTTGAACTCTGTGAACTCTGAACTCTGTGAACTCTGAACTCTGTGCTTTGCTAATAAATTATATACAGTATGTAACGTTTCTCATGGTGCACATTTGGATTCTTTTTGGGACAGTGCTGTATCTAGTACCATTTTTTTTCTTGTTTTTTGCTACTAGCCTAGCATGGCTCACTACCTCACAACACAACTTGTATTGTACAATTTGCTACAACATTATATTTATAAATTATATGTAATTGGGTGATTATTTAAATTCAACTTTCTGATACCAGAATATCTCTTTAAGCACTCAAAAAATGCATTGTACTTTTAGGTAAAGTCCCAAAGCAAATGTCACTTTCCATTGTGAAACTGCCTTTCCTATTTACTTCTAAATGTACATGTAAAGAATATAAACAGGCATTTTTCATTAACTGAAGACTTCATCAGCATGTGTCTTAGGTCACTGCATTGTCAGCTCATTGCTGACTGTAGGAACCTTGCATTTCTTGGAACTGCTTATAAACCATTACAGTCAATAATCTGAATACAAACTTTTCCTGAATAACCCTTACTAGTTTAATACTAGGTTTAATTTCCACAAAATTCTGAAAATGAATTTTGGCTATCTATCTATCTATCTATCTATCTATCTATCTATCTATCTATCTATCTATCTATCTATCTATCTATCTATCTGCATCGGCAGCGCGTCACTTTCATGAGGCCCACTACTTGTTGTATCTCCCATTTGACACCACAGCACCCCTCTGACACCAGGCAACTTCCCACTGTGCTTGGTTCTCATGCTCTTGGCTTAGTACAAAACCCAGAGTGACACATTACTTTTACTATAGTATTGATGTCAGGACCTTAATTACGACTAGGCACACGTGGTCCGGTGCCTAGGGCAGCACCTTGCAGGGGGAAGAAAAGAACTTAAAAAAATAAATAAATTAGTCTCCCACCTCCTGTTCAGACTTGCCAGTAAATGCGGCATCCTTTCAACGGGGAGGGGGTGGGGGGTAAGGTGGTATTGTCCAGGCCGGATATGGTAGTGTTATCCAGTTACAGTATGGCGGTATTGGTCAGGCCGGATATGGTAGTATTACCTAGTCACAGTATGGCGGTATTGGTCAGGCCAGATATGGTATTGTTATCCAGTCACAGTATGGCGGTATTGGTCAGGTCTGGTGTGGCGGTGTTATCCAATCACAGTATGTTGTTTCATAATGTAGTATTGTTCAGGTCGTCTTCAGGTTTAGTGCCTAAGGCAGCAACAGCTGTTAATATGGCCCTGATTGATGCACATTCACTGGCATTTTATGCTGTTATGCTGCGTTTACACGTAACGATTATTGGCCCGATCGTACGATTAGCGATGTCGGATTTACGATTTTTTTTAATAACAATCAGCGTTTAGATGGTACGATATATCGTATGAATATTCGCACTGCGATCGTTTTTGCGATCGTTTAAGCCTATCTCACACATTGGTTAAATCGGCGAACGACTGTTCACACGGAACGATTTGCGAATTTTTTTGCGTACGATGAACGACGATTTGATGACCTGATGAAAGATCAAAATGTACAATTTATCGTGCGTAGTTCGATCGTTCGCTGCGTTTACACGTACGATTATCGTGCGAATTCGACCGTTATCGCGCAAATTCGCACGATAATTGTTACGTGTAAACACAGCATTACACCATGTCATTAAACCACTAGTGTTTTCCAGATCTTCATTATGCCTAAAATGCAAACTTGCTACTGATAATTTCATAATTCATAATTTCTGTATGGTGATTGGTTCTGGGTTTATGTTTTTTATACATATACAGTCATGGCCGAAAGTGTTGGCACCCGAAAATGAAGTATTTCTTTCAGAAAATTATTGCAATTACACGCTTTGTTGTACACATGTTTATTTCCTTTGTATGTATTGGAACAACACAAAAAAAAACAGGGGAAAAAAAGGCAAGTTTGACATAACTTTACAAAAACTCCAAAAATGGGCCAGACAAAATTATTGCCACCTTTTCAAAATTGAGAGTAAATAACTTTGTTTCAAGCATGTGATGCTCATTCAAACTCACCTGAGATAAGTAACAGGTGCGGGCAATTAAAAAATCACACCTGAAACCAGATAAAAATAAAAGAAGTTGACTCAATCTTTGTATTGTGTGTCTGTGTGTGCCTTACTAAGCATGGAGAACAGAAAGAGGAGAAGAGAACTGTCTGAGGACTTGAGAACAGTGTCGTAGCTACCATAGAGGCAGGGTAGGCAGTTGCTATGGGGCCCCTGCAGGAGGGGGGCCTGGGGGAGAAGGTAAGAGTGTGTGTCCTTCTTCTTAACCCCTTATGTACTGCAGTGTGTAAGTGACCCAATGTTTACTTACATGCTGCAACACAAAAAGGGTTAACAAGCAGAAGACAGAGATCTCTGCTTCATTGCTCTGATAACCCCTGACCTCTGCTCTCCAGCTGCAGCAATCAAGTAGGAAAGGAAAATGTGCAAAAAGGAAAGGAAAGGAAACTTTGGGTCACTTACACACTGAAGTACGTAAGGGATAAAGCAAAAGGTAGTCTGCAGTGCTTTGTGTTGTGTGTAGGGGAGGGGGGGGCTTAAAATTTCTTGCTATGGGGCCCCGTGAATCCTAGCTACGCCCCTGCTTGAGAACCATAATTGTGGAAAAATATCAACAATCTCAAGGTTACAAGTGCATCTCCAGAGATCTTGATGTTTCTTTGTCCATGATGCACAGCATAATCAAGAAGTTTACAACCCATGGAAATGTAGCTAGTCTCCCGGGACGTGGACGGAGGAGAACAATTTGATAAAAGGTTGCATTGCAGGATAGTCCAGATGGTGGATAACCAGCCCCAATCAAGTTCTAAAAAAATTCAGGCTGTCCTGCAGGCACAGGGTGCATCAGTGTCAGCTCCAACTATCCGTCGACATTTGAATGAAATGAAATGCTATGGTAGGAGACCCAGGAGGACCCCACTGCTGACACAGAGACATAAAAAAGCTAGACTGCAGTTTGCCAAAATGTATGTAAGTAAGCCAAAATCCTTCTGGGAAAAAATTTTGTGGACAGATGAGACCAAGATAGAGCTTCTCGGTAAAGCACATCATTCTACTGTTTACCGAAAACTGAATGAGGCCTACAAAGAAAAGAACACAGTACCTACAGTCACATATGGTGGGGGTTCAAAGATGTTTTGGGGTTGCTCTGCTGCCTCTGGAACTGGGTGCCTTGACTGTGCAAGGCATCATGAAATCTGAAGACTACCAAAGGATTTTGAGTCGCAATGTCGGGTCCGGTGTCAGAAAGCTGGGTTTGCGTCCTAGGTCATGGGTCTTCCAGCAGAACAATGACCCCAAACATACTTCAAAAATCACCCAGAAATGGATGGAAACAAAGTGCTGGAGAGTTCTAAAGTGGCCAGCAATGATTCCAGATCTAAATTCCATTGAACACCTGTGGAGAGATCTTAAAATTGCTGTTGGGAGAAGGCACCCTTCAAATATGAAAGACTTGGAGCAATGTGCAAAACAAAAGTGGTCCAAAATTTCAGCTGAGAGGTGTAAGAAGCTGGTTGATGGTTAAAGGAAGCAGTTGATTTCAGTTATTTTTTCCAAAGGGTGTATTAAGTTTAGGGTGCCAATAATTTTGTCCAGCCCATTTTTGGAGTTTTGTGTGAAATTATGTCAAATTTGCCATTTTTGCCCTGTTTTTGTGTTGTTCCAATAGACACAAAGAAAATAAACTTAAGCATAACAAAACATGTGTAATTGAAATCATTTTCTGGGAGGAATACTTCATTTTCTTAAAAAAATTCATGGGTGCCAACACTTTTGGCCATGAGTGTACTAGCACTTTGGTAATGTTAATATATTCTTGACAAAGACTCAAAGTTGAAACATTACATTTTGTACTTAGCTTTAAAATAAATATTTGAAGATTCCATTCAATCAAGGTGACTGGAACAAAGACCCTTTCCTCCACATCTTTAAGGCAGGGGGACAGAGAAACGTTCAGTGTCAGGGTGAAATGCAGCGCTACTGGACAACCCCTATAAAGAATTTCAGCACTAACTATAATTAGCTGGGACATTAGATCGAAAGTGAAACATTCCTTACATCTTATAGTCTTAGTAACTTGCGTTCTCAGTAAAGCATTTTCCAGACAGCGTTGAATGATGAATTAGAATGTGTTAGTACTTATTCCATATTTCTACTGTTTTCAATAAAGCACAAATCACAAACTCCAGATGTTATTATAGTCCCCAAGTTGCACTGATTCACTGCCCTGACAGTTTTTTCTAGACATTGTTCTAATAGATTTCCATTGTCTTCGTTGCATATACAGATATATATATATATATATATATATATATATATATACACACACGCACACACACACACACAGTGGTACCTTGGTTTAAGAGAAACTTGAATTGAGAGCGTTTTGGTTTAAGAGCTCACAGTTTTTCAAAATTGTGGCTTAGTTTAAATGCATTGCTTTGGTTTAAGAGCTCCCTGTACTGGGTGGGAGAGTGAGTGGGGGAGGGGCATGGTCTGCATAGTACGGTCCACAGCACTGTACACTTACCCAGGAAGTCTCCCTCACCTTCCAAAACATAGCAGATCCACTTCAGGCTGGGGCTTGCATCAGGGGCTGGACTGTGTAGGTAATCTCTTCATAGCTGTAACCCCTCTCTCCCCGGACAGAAAGCGCTGCATGTATGTGCCCACATATACCCTGCTCTATCCTTTATGCTCCCTGCAATCTCTGTTAGCCCTTGTGTTTCCCCATCCTCTCCATTCCTGGTATAATGTGCCTGCACTTACACTGAGCTATACACACTGCTGCTATAATCTGCCTGCACTTACACTCAGCTATACACACTGCTGCTATATTGTGCCTACACTTACACTCAGCCATTCACACTTTCTGTAACTGTCCTCCTGGACAGCTCTGTTATTGTCACTTCCTGATTGGTCCATGCTGAACACCCCCCCCCTTCCCCATTGCTGTCATGTGACCACACAGACCTCTAGGGTACTACACTACTGCATTATGGAGATCTGCTCTTCCATCCTGTATCTACAAACTTCTGCTGTATTTTCAGGTTTATTCACTTACTATACATTATACTCCACATGCTGATTGCTCTACTATTGCTCTACAGTTACTTATAATATGATATATTCTGATGTTTGTTTCATTTGTTTTACATGTTATTCAGAATAAAAAAAAAATATTTTGGGGGTATGGAACCATTTGTCTCCATTTCAATGTGAATCTTATGGGAAAATCCTTGCTTTGGTCTAAGGCTATGTTCACAGTACGGATGAGACCGGCCGGGTCACGGAACGGCCGGTCTCTAGCCGGACCAACTCAGCGCGTGCCCGCATCAGGGCTTCCCATAGCCCACAGTGAAGCAAGCGGCCGGAGCCGCTCGCTTCACTGTGTGAAATGACAGGTCTTTCTGCGGTCGGAATTCACTGAACATAGATCCCGGCCGGAGCGTATACAATGTGTGTACGCTCCGTCCGGGATCCCATTGAAAGTAAGCTTATGTTCCACCCCGCAAAACTACGGCCGTAGTTCTGCGGCGAGAACTACGGCCGTAGTTTTACGTAGTGTGAACATAGCCTAAGAGTGGATTTGGATTACAATCACGGTCCCAAAACGAACTATGCTCATAATCCAAGACACCACTGTGTGTGTGTATATAGATAGATAGATAGGTAGATAGATAGATACAACTCTTTTAACCTCTTTTATTTAGAACATTCCGAAATTACAACCCATCCAAATTTGGGAAGCTATTATCCTCACCACAATCCGACAGTGTCAGGTTGTAGTCTATATTAACCTCTAAAGACAGCAGTAGAAAAATAATTTCTCTACTGTCTATAATTTGAGCTCATCAGTCTATAAAACTCTAATCTACCATACAATGTCCAGTTCTAGTATTCTAATGCTAATTCTTTATTTGATTTGCTTCTTCCACTGATCCTTTCACATCAACAGCACTGACAGCACCTACCAACAAGCACCAAATATCTCATAGTGATGTTTTAGAGGTCTACCAACCCCCCATGATTGTTGGGAAACCTGTTTTCTCTGTATCTTTTAAAAATATTTGGAACTGTAGTTGGGAGGTTCCTAATCAGGCTATGTTCACACAATATTTGTTTTGCAGCTGTCATTTTGATGGCAAAGATGGCTGCAAATATTGATCCTGAAAAGTCTGCTGTCCAAAAAGACAGTCACAAAACGACAGTGTGTGAACATAGTCTAAAGGGTTTATTCACGTAACAGTTTTGTTGCAGAAATCTCTGTAATCATCTCATTCATCTCAATGGATTTGTTGTTCCCAATACGAATGTTAGGGCCCTTTTACACGTGCCGATTATTTGCCAGAAGCGTCGCTAGAGACCTCTGTAAAAGAGACAGCAATCAGACCAAGAATATGCAGCTGATCACAAGCAGCAGTCTATACATACCAGCTTTGCTGCTTGTGATCCGGCATGTCTCTCTGATCCTTGAGATGGCTGTATCTTCAGGCTCCGCCACTGTCAATCATTCTGTAGAAGGTGGTGGCCTGAAGATACAGCCAATGCTAGGACCAGAGAGAGAAAGTTGCCGGATCACAAGCAGGGCTGTATTAACAGCTGCTGCTGCCCTAGGCACTAAACCTGAAGACGCCCCATCTTCACCCACCTATTGGCGATACCAGACCTGATTAATACCACCATAACCCCCACCCCCCTGGAAAAGACACCAGATTTACTGGCAAGTCTGAACGGGAGGAGGGAAATTAAAAAAAAATAATTAAAAAAAAAAAAAAGTTTTTTCCATCCCCCTGCTTGTTGTGCTTTGAGGTTGGGTTCACACTACGTATATTTCAGTCAGTATTGTGGACCTCATATTGCAACCAAAACCAGGAGTGGATTAAAAACACAGAAAGGATCTGTTCACATAATGGTGAAACTGAGTGGATGGCCGCCATATAACAGTAAATAACTGCCATTATTTCACTATAACAGCCGTTGTTCTAAAATAACAGCAAATATTTGCCATTAAATGGCGGCCATCCACTCAATTTCAACATTGTGTGAACAGATCCTTTCTGTGTTTGTAATCCACTCCTGGTTTTGGTTGCAATATGAGGTCCACAATACTGACTGAAATATACGTAGTATGAACCCAGCCTTACACTGCACATTTGCGGACCCCCAAGGACAAGAACTCTGCATTTTTAAAAGGACCCTTAGTGTCAGCAGAGGGTCCTGTATCGCTCCCTACTGCTGCTACTCAATAGAAGCAGTTATGTAAGCAAAAACTATACATTTATTTTATGGACGTTATAAAGTAATATTAAAAAATTTGTCTCTAGAGTACCCCTTTAAGACCACTATATGAGACACTAGTCCTAAAAAAATCAATAGGTCATTCCCTTTAAATATGTTAGCATATGTGGCCATAAGTTTTGTGTGTCCTTATCTTCTGGCTAGGGCAACAAGGCGATCTGTGGCAGCACATACTGCATTCCTAATATTGTAACTAACGGCCACACCGGTTAGCTTGCACGTCCAATCACATTTACTATAATTAGCTGTGATGAAACTCAATGACATTGAGATCCTAAGACGCACGGTCACAAGTTGCTGTGTAGCCTGTGTAGGTCTTATAAGAGAAGATTACAGCAATATTGTCTTACAATTTTGGGGCTTATTCACACTTCCATATGGAAAAAATTGTTCAAATACAGATGCACAATATGAATCTTATTGCAAGTTGCACTTGATCTTGTAGGTAGAGCGCCTTGTTCTAGATTTGCATTGCAGCTCTGGAGGTTCAGGTTACACCGCTGAATAAAACACTATAATATAAATACATTAATGCTGAGATTTTAGGCATTTGGCCTCCCTCAATACAAGATATTAAAATATCTCCATAGAAAAGAACCCGAGGCATAGTAGAAGACTGCGGCATATCATTTTACAGAGATAACATTACTTCCAAGCCACTTCATCATATTTTACCTTCATCTCACCATGTACGTGCACTACATCTCATACTCATAAATTGTATTAGCTTGTTGTTAAATAGCCCCAGTGGCATAGATAAGCAATAACTCATACAGTATAAATCTGTTAGCATGTAAATGAGTACCTTGCTGTTAATTCCTCATTTGCTCATTAGCATATACAGCATTAACATTACTGGGACATATCAATGCAGCAAAGTCCAGTGAATGGATAAAGGTGAATGTTCATGCACATTTTTCTTTTTGCTCTAGCATTATGTTCCATAGTAATTAAGCTAAGTTTCCATCAGGTCTAATGAATCATAAAAAAGGCAGCAATTCCAATTTTATGCAGGAATAACAAACAAGGTCAGATTATTATTACCATTCCTAATACTGGTCTGATTCTGGTAGATAAAACTGGAATATACTATATAAAAATATTGGCGGTTTTTGGCAGCACACTGACATACATAACATTAGCCCTCATGTATAAAAAATATAACAGTTTGCTTTAAGATGCCATAATGAGAGTTTGCATAATAGAAAGGAGTTTAAATCTCAATCTCTCACAATTTAAAGCAGTACAGACAAGAGACAGCGTCTCTGTAAGTAAAAAGGGTTAAAAGGGTTTTCCCATAAACAATACATAACCACTAGAGAGGAGAACAACTCAAGCATGCTCGAGTTCGATCATTCGGCAATTGAATACCGGTGGATGAAACCATTAGGAGTCTGTGAAAACATGGATATAGCCATAGGCTGTGAGTTCTTTGGGTTGCATCCAACTTCTTCAGCCACTGGTATTCAAATGCTAAATGATTGGCTTCAAACATGCTTGAGTTGCACTCATTTCTACTAGCCACCTCTGGGACCCTTACTGATCGTGAGAATAGAGACTTTTTCTTAAAGGGGAAAATTATTTTCTATTAAAAGTTATATAGATATGTAAATATAATGTATTACCATATCTGTGTGGTTATGCCTCACTGGCAGTTAATTAACACCCAGGAAGTGAAGAGAACTGGCCTCTGTGCCAATACACTTTGTCTCCTGGTCCCACTGCTCTCCCATCTTAGGAGACAAAGATTACATGACCCTGTCTCTTATTGTGTATGTTTGCTGAGGACAGGCTGCTGATGCAGATGTGACAGGGGGCAGGGCGTTATGTCACAGTAGGCTTGGCTGGATCTTGTCTCCCACCCCCGAGTGATTCACCATCTCTGACCAGCCTCTCCAGCCTAACCTGAGCAGGCAAGAAGTGATAAAAGCAGGTGCCGCAACGTCACTGAAACTTTACTGCAAAAGTTTGCAGTAAAATTAGAGCTATGTTTACACATACTGCAGTTTTATTGCAGTACTGCAGCGTCTTTACAAAAAAATGATGCAGAAACACAATTAAAGGGGAACTCCAGGTAGAGGTTAAAAAAAATGAAACTTCTGCAGAAGCATAACGCATTACTTACCTGTCTATCCCAGTTTTGAAACTACCAAAAATCCTTTTGTTTTGGGGGGGGGGGGGGGGGGGGGTTGTTCTGTATTGTGTTTCTGTCCTTCCTGGTTGAGCAGTTCCCAGAATGCAATGCTTTCCTGAATGCTGATCATCACAGTCCCCCACCCATCACAATCAGTAAAATTAGTGCTGCACCTGCTTCTGGCCATTCAGAGATGGTGGATCACTCAGGGGATTGGATGATCCAGCCGAGCCTCCTGTGACATCACGCCCTGTCCCCTGTCTAAATCATCAGTCTGTCCTCAGCAAACACACACAATGTGAGACATAGGCATGGAATATTTATCTCCTATGGTGGGAGAGCCGAAGGAGCAGGAGACAATGTTGATTGGCACAGGGGCCATTTTTCTTCACTTCCTGGATTTCTATCAGCTACCAGTGTGGCAGAACCACACAGATATGGTAATACATTGTATAGACACATTTATATAACTTTTAATGTACTTTTAATAGAAAACAAGTTTTTCTTATCCGGAGTTCCCTTTTAAATGATGCTAAATGGTACAGAGAATCAGAGCCGGCACTGCCAATCCCACCTGCACAAAAACAAGGCATAAACAGTATATTTTATGTAAGATAATATCTGAAAAAGTCCCTATTGTGGGGCTCAACTTTAAAGATAAAAGATGCTCGATCATAATACGTGCGTGGAGATAAGAAAAAAGTTCAAAAAGTTCTTTACTTTATTCCAATATCTGTGTTATAAGTAGTAACAGTGTACTGTGTGGGTGGGACCACAATGAAAAGTACTGCAATTAATTCAGTAACACAATGAAACTGCAATGTGTGAACACAGCCTAGATGTTCTGCAACAGTTTGGGGCAGGGAATGTGCAGGGTGGGGTACGGTGATGAACAGATGAGGTAAAGGCCCCCTGGAATTTTGGTAGTTTCAAAACTGGGTTAGACAGGTAAGCAATGCTATATGCTTCTGCTACTGGTTAATCTATTTTTACCTTTACCTCAACTTCGCCTTTAAATAAAAGGTGCTGCTATCAGGAGCAGCAGCACTCACTCATACACAACTGAAGCTCTAATTAAATGCGTTTGCGGGGGCGGAACCTGTACTGCTACGACTTGTGCGAGTTCCAGTGGGGAGGCCTCCATTTATTTCCTATTCTATGAGCCATTTGGGGAGTCCCTCTGTGGAGGAAACGGCTAAAATGCATAATACATTACTTCCACTAGATGGCTGAATCACATGTAAATGTATGATCTGCTGTTACGCTAGCTGTAATGTGGCAAGATGGCACTTCCAGCCTGGACAATGCCCTGTCTTACTTAAACTGGGTTCGGGTGAAAGAAGAAACAAGATAAGAAGATGACCAACCCGGAGACACTGTGCCTGCTGAAGCGAATGATGCTACTTCATTTTACTAAGTGCCTTAGGCTGTTCACCAAGCTTGCCCCCCTCCCCCCCCCCCACACACACACACACTGTAACTATGGCAGCACTAGTGTGGTGCTCATAGTACGGGATAGATTTAAGCCTAGCGTTTTATGCTGATATAATATAATAAATACTATACTATAGCTATAACGCTATAACATGGAGCCTGAAGTGTCTCTGCCACTCCTTTAAATACTTTACACATGTGATAGAAAAAGACAGAAAAATTGTTTGCACTGGTATTGCAGCTACAAACAACATGCACCTAGGCATTATTTCCATCTTTCTTAAGGTGTTGACCTTTGACATTTGTTTTAAGACAACAATACAATACAACCCTTTTAACCCCTTCGTGCTGCAGCTAGTTTGGGCCTTAATGACCAGGCTAATTTTTCAAAATCTGACCTGTCTCACTCTATGCTCTTATAGCTCAGTGATGCTTTAACGTATGCTAGCGATTCTGAGATTGTTTTTTCGTGACATATGGCACTTTATGTTAGTGGCAAAATTCGGTCACTACTTTGTGTGTTTTTTGTGAAAAACATCAACATATTATGAAAAAAATTTGCATTTTATGAACTTTGAAATTCTCTGCTTCTAAAAAAAGAAAGTCGTAGCACATAAATTAGTTACTAAGTCACATTACCAATATGTCTTCTTTATTCTGGCATAATTTGGTAAACATATTTTACTTTTTTGTGTTATAGGGCTTAGGGTGTTATAGGGCTTAGAAATGTATCAGCAAATTATCACATTTTCGTGAAAGTTTCCAAAACTGATTTTTTTAGGGACCAGTTCTTTTTTTAAATGGATTTAGAAGTCTGGTATCCTGAAAACCCCCATAAGTGACCCCATTTTGGAAACTACACACCTAAAAGAATTAATCTAGGGGTATAATGAGCATTTTAACCCTACAGGGGCTGGAGGAAAGTATTCACAATTAGGCAGTAAAAAAATGGAAAATTAAAATTTTCCAATAATATATACGTTTAGAATAAAGTTTCTCATTTTCAAAAGGAAAATGAGAAAAAAAAGCACCCCAAAATTTGTAACGCAGGTTCTCTTGAGTACAACGGTACCCCATATGTGGGCGTAAACCACTGTATGGGCACACAGCCGGGCTCAGAAGGAAGGGAGCGCCAATTAGCTTTTCCAATGCAAATTTTGCTGAAGAAGTTTCTGAGCGCCAGGTGCGTTTGCAGTGCCCCTGTAGTGTCATCAGAGAGAAAAACCCCCATAAGTCACCCCATTTTGGAAAGTGCACCCCTCAAAGAATTCATCTTGGTGTGTGGTGACCATTTTGACCCCACAGGTATTACAGGAAAGTATTCGAAAGAAGACATTAAAAATGAAAAACTCGAATTCTTCCAATAATATGTTCGTTTAGTTTGAAATGTCTCAATCTCACGAGGAACAAGAGGAAAAAAGTACCCCAAAATTTGTAACGCAGGTTCTCCTGAGTACAATGGTACCCCATATGTGGGTGTAAACCACTGTATGGGCACACAGGAGGGCTCAGAAGGAAAGGAGCGCCAATTAGCTTTTTCAATGCAGATTTTGCTGAAGAAGTTTCTGAGCGTCAGGTGTGTTTGCAGAGCCCCTGTAGTGCCATCAGAGTAAAATCTCGCCATAAGTCACCCCATTTTGGAAGGTGCACCCCTCAAAAAATTCATCTTGGTGTGTGGTGACCATTTTGACCCCACAGGTATTACAGGAAAGTATTCAAAAGAAGACAGTAAAAATGAAAAACTCGAATTCTTCCAATAATATGTTCGTTTAGTTTGAAATGTCTCAATTTCACGAGGAACAAGAGGAAAAAAGTACGCCAAAATTTGTAACGCAGGTTCTCCTGAGTACAATGGTACCCCATATGTGGGTGTAAACCACTGTATGGGCACACAGGAGGGCTCAGAAGGAAAGGAGCGCCAATTAGCTTTTTCAATGCAGATTTTGCTGCAGAAGTTTCCGAGCGCCAGGTGCGTTTGCAGTGCCCCTGTAGTGCCATCAGAGTAAAATCTCGCCATAAGTCACCCCATTTTGGAAGGTGCACCCCTCAAAGAATTCATCTTGGTGTGTGGTGACCATTTTGACCCCACAGGTATTAAAGGAAAGTATTCAAAATTAGACAGTAAAAATGAAAAACTCAAATTTTTCCAATATTATGTTCTTTTAGTTTGAAATTTCTCAATTTTATGAGGAACAAGAGAAAAAAAGTACCCCAAAATTTGTAACGCAGGTTCTCCTGAGTGAAAAGGTACCTCATATGTGGGCATAAACCACTGCATGGGTACACAGGAGGGCTCAGAAGGAAAGGAGCGCCAATTAGCTTTTTCAATGCAGATTTTGCTGAAGAAGTTTCCGAGCGCCAGGTGCGTTTGCAGTGCCCCTGTAGTGTCCACAGAGTAAAATCTCCCAATAAGTCACTCCATTTTGGAAAGTACACCCCTCAAAGAATTCATTTTGTGGTGTGGTGAGCATTTTGACCCCACAGGTATTAGAGGAAAGTATTCAAAAGTAGACAGTAAATATGAAAAACTCGAATTTTTCCAATAATATGTTCCTTTAGTTTGAAATTTCTCAATTTCACGAGGAACAGGAGAGAAATGTCACAACCATATATGTAACGCAGGTTCCCCTGAGTAGAACGGTACCCCATATGTGGGCATAAACCACTGCATGGGCACACAGACGGGCTCAGAAGGGAAGGAGCGCCAATTAGCATTTTCAGTGCAGATCTTTCTGAAGAAGTTTCTGAGCGCCAGGTGCGTTTGCAGAGCCCCTGTATACTCATATTGGGGTGTGGTGACCATTTTGACCCCACAGGTATTAGAGGAAAGTATTCAAAATTGGCCAGTAAAAATGAAAAACTCGAATTTTTCCAATAATATGTTGATTTAGTTTGAAATTTCTCAATTTGACGAGGAACAGGAGAGAAAACGTACACAAAATCTGTAACGCAGGTTCTTCTGAGTAAAACGGTACCTCATATGTGGGCATAAACAACTGTATGGGAACACAGCAGGGCTTAGAAGGGAAGGAGCGCCAATTTACTGGAGCAAAACCGCAGTTAGTAATGGTTATTAGAATAGCGCAGTTACTAAAATAAAATAAAAAAAATTAGATTACAGGTAATGTGGGGTGGTTACAGACAGTCTGGAGTGGTTATGGGCAACCTGAGGTAGTTACAGGTAATCTGGGGGGGTTACGGACAACATGGGGTGGTCACGGGCAACCTGCTGTGGTTACGGCGACCTGGGGTGGTTACAGGCAACGTGGGGTAGTTACGGGCAATGTGTGGTGGTTATGGGCAACGTGTGGTGGTTACGGGCAACCGGCAGTGCTTACAGACAATCTGGGGTGGTTACGGGCAACGTGGGGTGGTTATGGGCAATGTGGGGTGGTTACGGATAAACTGAAGTGCTTATAGGTAATCTCGGGTGGGTACCTGTAATCTGGCATGGTTACCGCAATCTGGAGGGGGTCATTGGCAATTTGTGGTGGACAGAGACAACGTGCGGTGGTCATAGGCAACCTGCGGTGGTCAGAGGTGACTTGGCGTGGTCAGAGGCGACGTGGTGTGGTCAGAGGCGACGTGCGGTGGTCACGGGCAACCTGCTGTGGTTACGGCAACCTGGGGTGGTTACAGGCAACGTGGGGTGGTTACAGGCAACGTGGGGTGGTTACGGGCAACGAGGGGTGGTTACGGGCAACCTGCAGTGCTTACAGACAATCTGGTGTAGATACGGGCAACGTGGGGTGGTTAGGGCAACCTGCAGTGCTTACAGACAATCTGGGGTGGGTACCTGTAATCTGGCATGGGCACCGCAATCTGGAGGGGGTCATTGGCAATTTGGGGTGGTCAGAGGCGCCGTGGTGTGGTCAGAGGCGACGTGTGGTGGTCAGAGGCGACGTGGCATGGTCAGAGGCGACGTGTGGTGGTCAGAGGCGACGTGCGGTGGTCAGAGGCAACGTGCGGGGGTCAGAGGCAAGGTGCGGTCGTCAGAGGCATTGTGACGTGGTCAGAAGCAACATGCGAT
The DNA here is from genome assembly GCF_027789765.1 of Dendropsophus ebraccatus. Lineage (NCBI taxonomy): Eukaryota > Metazoa > Chordata > Amphibia > Anura > Hylidae > Dendropsophus > Dendropsophus ebraccatus. Next base: position 57,651,093 of record NC_091455.1, read on the forward strand.
GGTTACGGGGAACCTGGGGGGGTTTTGTGCAACCTGGAAGGGTTACAGACAATCTGGGATTGTTACTGATAAACTGAAGTGCTTATAGGTAATCTGGGGGGGGGGGTACATGTAATTTGGGGTGGTTACGGGCAATCGGAAGGGGGTCACTGGCAATTTGGGGTGGTTACGGGCAACGTGCGGTGGTTACGGGCAACGTGCGGTTATTATGGGCAACGTGCAGTGGTTACGGGTAATCTGGGGGGGGGGTTAGGGGTAATTTGGGAGTAAACTGCAATTATTACTATAATAAAAAGCGTGTGTTCTATTTTTTTGTATGTTTGTCACTTTTTGTACTTTATACATTCCTTTTCACTGTATTACTATGATTACTGTGATATTTTCTATCACAGTAATCATAGTTCAGTGACAGAGACCAAATTGGTCTCTGTCACTTTAAATTTTCAGAGCTGGCTGGTTGTGGAGCGCATGCACACTTCATAACCAGCCAGGACGTCGAGGAGGAACGAGCTCCAGGATCAGGTAACGTATATGGGGAAGGGGGGGTGACTGGGGGACGGGGGTGACAGGGGGGGGGGACATCACTTTTTATCCCGTCACCAATCATTCATGGTGACAGGGGATAAAAAGTGCCGGGATGCACATGGCACAAGCAATCAGCGGCATATAGTATATACCGCTGATCGCTTGTACCGGGACCCCACAGGGGGGTCCCCGATCACTGCCCCATGCTCTCCGCTACCTCCGGTGGCGGAGAGTATGGGGTTTTCATTCATTTTAACTTTTCCATCGCTGTGAACAGACATTAGTCTGTTCACAGCGATGGCGGCGGCCATCTTGGAAATGATGGCCGCCGGGGGAGGGGGGTTAGTTAACGGGGCACTAGGGGGTCTGATCTGGGGTCTGATGGACACTTATTTCATCTCCCCCCGCCGTGGATTCATGGCGGGGGGGGGAGATGAAAGGCGGTGGCGGCACCGGTAATCCCCTTTACAGACGGCCGCCGCTATAACATTAATAGCGGTGATCGTCGGGGGGGGACAGCTCCGGTAGCTGGGGGGATGGGGTGGGGGCCGTCCCGGCCCTGCAGCCTTATTCTCTGCCATCGCCGTAAAAAGCTGATTGCAGCAGAATAAGGACGGTCACTAAGGGGTTAAAGTGCCACAGGATGGATTTTATGACAGACAACAAGTTTTATTTATTATTTTTTTTTATTTTTGTGTGTCTGGTAAAAATAGAAAAACGGAAGTGTTTTGATCCATTTTTTGATCATTTTTTTTAATAATAGAAGTCAATGGAAAACTGGATCAAATTGGATGCACACAAATGCATCCATTTTTTCATCCGTTTTTTTTTTTCATGTAAAAAAAAATCGGACTGCAAAGACGAAGTGTAAACCAAACCTTATTTGAAAAAAAATAAAATAAGCCACAACCCTAATGCCTGTGATAGGTCTTTTGACTTTTATAGTTAGTTTCACCTGCAATAGGTTGGTATTGAATATTTTATGTTCAGAATAAAGTTACTTGAGCTCAACACATAAAGTAGTCATTTAGATTCAAAGACTAGAAGTAGAACTGAAAGTGCTCCTTTTCCTGCTGAGGAAGTGTGAAGCAGCGTTAGATCTATCGCTTTATGTAAATAAGGAGAACATCCTGCTGTGGCGACAGAAAATATCCCACAATATTGTCACATAAAAGTGATGGATAAGTGAGCTGTAGTACTGAACTGAAATACACATAGCTTTAATCATGGAACATTTCTGCCAACATAACATGAAGTTAGTTTTTTGTGTTTTCTAGGGCTAAGGTATAGCTTTTCTCCAATAACTACCAAATGAAGCTACGGCAGGAGGAAATCAACCATTCACCATTTTCAGCAGCTGATGCTTTGCAGGTCATGAACCTCTCATGTGCAGAGTGATGTGAAGTGTACCTGTTGTTTCAAAAACTTTTGACATTTCATAGAGATATGTCATGTTTTGATTAGTCCGGGTCTTAGTGCTCAGACCTGTATCGATCGGGAGATCAGTAGGACTTATAATGGAGCTCTATAAAGCCTGACTGATCATGTGACACAGAGCCAGCAGAGGACCGCGCTTAGCGTGGTCATCCCCTGCCTTGTTCTCCCACTTGGTATGGGTGTGAACACTCAGACTTGAACCGATCAAAACCTTTCACATGTGAAAAGTTTTGTGAAACGACCAGTACACTTTAAGCTAAACTTCTATGGAAAATCTGAATGTATGCCAAAAAGTGGAAACCTTGGGCGAGCAGGTGTAAAACAACAACAAAAAAAAAACTTATATATAAAATAATAAATAGCCTATGTTTAAAGCGTAACTATAATTTCAGTAGCCAAAAAAGCCCATGTGTTACCCTTTAAAAAGAGCCCTAAACTGTGTTGATAGTGTGTACGCTCGCTGAGATATCCCCAGTTGTTTGGCTGAGAAGAATAAATTAATTTTTCTTCTGGCTGAGAGAATGTGGGCGTGGCCTATCCCTCATCTCCCTGGCTGCATCCCTCCATTCACTGACCAGCACCTTAGCAGATGTATCACACAAAGTGGGATTAGATACAGCCCCAACATACAGTATCACAATGTAAGATTAGATACAGAGCTCCAGCAGATGGTATCACAACACCCTTAGCTCTGCTTAGTCACCTCTGTGAGGGGAAGGGGGAGAACGTGCTGCTAGGAGGGGGGGGAGGAGGTTTTGTTTGTCTGTGTCAGGGCTGTTATCTGATCCTCCTGTCACAGTCCGTACACTCAGGACGGATCTGCAGGGAGGGGGCGTGTCCAGCAGGAATGCAGAAATAAGTCAGAGCCAGAGAGGGCTATAAGGGCTTAATCAGCCTTATGTATTTAAAAAACTGTTCATTTTAGGTTATTAATGTATATTGGAAAAATTCTTATCATGACCTAAGCTAACTAAAACTGAATGGTCAAAATATTTTATAGTTGCGCTTTAACTCTCCGCGTTCATTCTGCGGTGTCTCCTGTGTCCCCGCTGACCACAGCCACCGCCCCCTTCCAAGACGAACTTGTCTCAGCAGTAACAGCCAGCTCAGCCAACCATGGACTGAGACAGGACCGCACCGCGGCTAATGCTTGGCTGAGCGGGCTATCACCCCTGAGATGAGCTTGTATCGGAAGTTCGGCAGCAGCAGTCAGCGGGGAACACTGAAGACACCCAGGAGGACACTGGGGGAGTGCAGAGAAGTAAGCATAGGCTCTTTATTATTTTCTATAGAACAGCTGGTGTATATTAAACGTTTTCTAATGCTGGATAACGCCTTTAATAAGGGATTTTTAAATTATGGAAAAAAGGGTGCTATAACAATGAAAAGAGAAAAAAAAGCATACTTACCTTCCTGGACCCTCACTGCTGCCATTCCAACAGTGCCTGGTCTCAGCTCCTCACCACTTCCTGTGACATGGTTAATATGCAGGAAATACAATCATATGCAGGGGATCAGGAGGGTAAGTATGCCTTTTTAATTTTTACAGTACCCTTTACTACCCTCTTTAATCCTGGCCAAGTGGCCATTTATTGTTAAACTTTATATTGCATTATATTGCAGATCTCTGCTGTTACTTTCTGGAGTAATGGATATTGTAATACAAGTATTTGGCAGTATAACCTCAGTCAATCTATATAATTATAGAAATAAAATGGAGATTGATTGTTCCTAATTATGTTTAATTTTCTGAGTTGATACTGACCTATATAACTGGTGATCCCACACTGACAATGTGGAAAATATTGTCGACAGCATCTGATCATAGACTGCAGATTAAGCAGCTCTGTGACGAGTGGATATAAAGGCTCCTGCCCTATTAGACCACAGTTAAGTTAGTGCTGACACCAATGCTGGCCCCTCACCAGAGAAAAGTTAAACCCATCAATTAAATATCTTCTGGGCATTTTGTGAAACTGTAATATATTCATTAGACAGCGGAGATCAATGATTCTGAAAGCTCCTACGAACTGGATGTTGTAATTCACACCATGAAATGAGCCTGGTAATTAATTTCAGGTTGGGTAAAGCAATTTTTCCCATGGAGAGCACATTAACAAACAACATCAGGCTTTAAAAAAAAAGGGAAAACTGGGGTTGAGTGATACGAGATCAGCAGAATCTGTACAGTTTTTATGTGCGGATATCTTTTATATTCTCACTAACTGCAGCTGATACAATTATTTTATACCTGGAGATAAAATCTTGCATACAGTAGTAAAATGTGGAGGCCGGCCCATTGATCCACTCTCCTGCGAGATTAAAGGGAAAAGCCATTATGTGTCAAAGTGATTGCTATTAGAGAAAACTGCACCTATTGAAAGTATTGGATTTTTATTCTTAAAAATGGATGAAAGACTCATAATACAGTGTAAATGCTGCTTCTTAGCCATTACCGCTAATCTTTTCCTTCCGAACTCTTAAGTAGGTTGGTATACAAAAGGGCCAGGAGTTAATGTGGTCATGTGTTTGTCAAGAGAAAAAAGAATAAGAAGCACTCCAACAATGCATGAGGTTTTAGGGCTATGTTTGTTCAATTAAAGAGTAATTTTTTTTTTCATTTCATAATAAAAGTATATGCAATTTTCTAATATGCTGTAATATAAGTGCTCTGTGTCATAATACAGGCATCAAATTATAACATTCATGCTATGCTTTTACAGTCTGAGGCTGGGTTCACACTACGTATATTTCAGTCAGTATTGTGGTCCTCATATTGCAACCAAAACCAGGAGTGGATTAAAAACACAGAAAGGATCTGTTCACACAATGTTGAAATTGAGTGGATGGCCGCCATTTAATGGCAAATATTTGCTGTTATTTTAGAACAACGCCTGTTATATTGAAATAATAGCAGTTATTTACTGTTATATGGCGGCCATCCACTCAATTTCAACATTGTGTGAACAGATCCTTTCTGTGTTTTTAATCCACTCCTGGTTTTGGTTGCAATACTGACTGAAATATACTGACTGAAATATACATATACTGACTGAAATATACGTAGTGTGAACCCAGCCTCAGTGAAAATGTAACCTGGACACTAATAACCATATAATTCTGTAACCATGGGTATAAAGACAGTGGTGGAAGACATAACCGCTGCTATGGGACCAAGAGGCTATGGTGGCTGGTTCTTTTTTGTGAGAAATAAAAAACTGTTTAGCTGTACTAGGCTGTTTTTCTTTGTGAAGTTCTAAGCGCTACTATTTATCCTTAGCTGTTTTTGCAACAGTTCATTATCAACAATCGGGGGGGAGGAGTGGATTCTTGGCATTGATATAAATGTGTCCAGCCTTACCTTTCCCTTAGAAGAGTTAAAGGGATACTCCTGAGTTTTTTCCAGTACTTTTCAGCTGCTGTATGTCCCGCAGAAAGTGGTGTATTCTTCCCAGTCTTACACAGTGCATCTCTGTCCATCAAAGGAACTGTAAAGAGCAGGAGAGTTTTTTTACGGGAGTTTGTTACTGCTATGGACAGTTCCTGTCACGACAGAGGTGGCAGCAAAGAGCACCGAGGTAAACTGGAAAGAATATACCACTTCCTGCAGGACATACAGCAGCTGATAAGTACTGACAGGGCTGAATTTTTTATTTACAGTCATGGCTGAAAGTGTTGGCCCCCCTTAATTCTTTTTCTCCAGAAAATGAAGTATTCCTCCCAGAAAATTATTGCAATTACACATGTTTTGTTATACACAAGTTTATTTTCTTTGAAACAACCCAAAAAAGGACAAAAAGGCAGATTTGACATAATTTCCCACAAACCTCCAAAAATTGGACAGACAAAATTATTGGCACCCTCAACTTAATATTTGGTTGCACACCCTTTGTAAAAAAAAAAAAACTGAAATCAATTGCTTCCTATAACCATCACAAGCTTTTTACACTTCTTAGCTGGAATTCTGGACCACTCTTCTTTTGCAAATTGCACCAAGTCTCTCATATTTGAAGGGTGCCTTCTCCCAAAAGCAATATTAAGATTAGGGATGGTACGAACCGAGTTCGGTTCGGGTTTGCACGAACCCGAACCCTCGGTAATGATTCCCGCTGTCTGCCCGCTCCGTGGAGAGGGTGTATACAGCAGGAGGACTGCCTGGAAAACTGGGATACAGCCATAGCCATACGATGTATCCCAGTTTTCCAGGCGGTCCTCCCGCTGTATCCGCCCGCTGCACGGAGCGGGCAGACAGCGGGAACCCGATGCCGAGTGTTCGGGTTCATCCGAACCCGAGCCTCGGCGGGTTCAGACCGTCCCTAATTAAGATCTCTCCACAGGTGTTCAATGGGATTTAGATCCGGACTCATTGCAGCGCTTTGTTTCCATTCATTTCTGGGAGCTTTTTGAAGTACGTTTTGGGTTATTGTCCTGCTGGAAGACCCATGACCTAGGACACAAACCCAGCTTTCTGACACTGGGCCCTAAATTGCGACTCTTCAGATCTTCAGATTTTATGATGCCTAGTACACAGTCAAGGCACCCAGTTCCAGAGGCAGCAGAACAACCCCAAAAGATCTTTGAACCTCCACCATATGTGACTGTGTTCTTTTCTTTGTAGGCCTCAATCCGTATTCAGTAAACAGTATAATGATGTGCTTTACCAAAAAGCTCTATCTTGGTCTCATCTGTCCACAAGATATTTTCCCAGAAGGATTTTGGCTTACTTACATACATTTTGGCAAACTGCAGTCTAGCTTTTTTATGTCGGGGCCTCCTGGGTTTCCTGCCATAGCGTTTTATTTCATTCAAATGTCGACGGATAGTTGAACTGACACTGATGCACCCTGTGCCTGCAGGACAGCTTGAATTTTTTTGGAACTTGATATGGGGCTGCTTATCCACCATCCAGACTATGCTGCGTTGCAACCTTTTATCCATTTTTCTCCTCCGTCCACGTCCAGGGAGATTAGCTACAGTGTCATAGGTTGTAAACTTCTTGATTATGTTGTGCATCCTGGACAAAGAAACAAAGATCTCTGGAGATGCACTTGTAACCTTGTGATTTTTGATATTTTTCCACAATTTTGGTTCTCAAGTCCTCAGACAGTTCTCTTCTCCTCTTTCTGTTCTCCATGCTTAGTGTGGCACACACAGATTGAGTCAACTTCTATCATTTTTATCTGGTTTCAGGTGTGATTTATAAATTGCCCGTGCCTGTTACTTATCCCAGGTGAGTTTGAATGAACATCACATGCTTGAAACAAAGTTATTTTGGAAAAAGGGCCAATAATTCTGTCCGGCTTATTTTTGGAGTTTTGGGTGAAATTATGTCAAATGTGCCAATTTTTCCTCTGTTTTTTGTATTGTTCCAATACACACAAAGGAAATAAACATGTGTGTAACAAAACATGTGTAATTGCAATCATTTTCTGGGAGGAATACTTCATTTTCTGGAAAAAATTCAGGGGTGCCAACACTATTGGCCATGAATGTAAACAAAAGTAAAAAAAAATAAAAAAAAACACACCCACACACACAAACACAGTTTCCATACTTACCCTCACTCTGGGTTCATCTTCATTTGAATTTCCCCCTATTGACAAGTCCCCAGTAGGGATGGTCCGAACCTGGTTCGGTTCGGGTTCGTACGAACCCGACTCTCGGAAATGATTCCCGCTGTCTGCTCGCTACGTGCAGCGGGTGGATACAGCGGGAGGACCGCCTGGGAAACTGGGAAACTGGGATACAGCCATAGCCATAGGCTGTATCCCAGTTTTCCAGGCGGTCCTCCCTCGGCAAGTTCGGACCATCCCTAGTCCCCGGAGCTCTGGTCGGCATCTTGTTTTCTTCTCTTCTTTCTTGTTCTTCGGCTCTGACTGTCAGATGACTGACAGCTTGCTTAGCCAATTAGAAGATAACTCCAGCAGATCATCCCATGGTCAACAGGAATCTGGCAAGTATGACTTTATTACCCTTCCAGGTAATGTGTTTCAATCACCATTCACCAATCACCATTTTTTGTACCTTAGACATTTCCTCTAATATTGGATTTATGCAATCAAATGTTATTTAAAAGTACAGTGGTACCTTGGTTTAAGAGTAACTTGGTTTAAGAGCGTTTTGGTTTAAGAGCTCTCAGTTTTTCAAAATTGTGACTTGGTTTAAGAGCATTGCTTTGGTTTAAGAGCTCCCTGTACTGGGTGGGAGCGTGAATGGGGGAGGGGCATGGTCTGCATAGCGGGGTCTACAGCCCTGTACTCTGACCCAGGAAGTCTCCCTCACCTTCCAAATCATAGCAGATCCACTTCAGGCTGGGGCTTACATCAGGGGACAGGACTGTGGAGGTAATCTCTTCATAGCTGTAACTCCTCTCTCCCCGGACAGAGAGTGCTGCATGTATGGGCCCACATCTGTCCTGCTCATTCCTTCATGCTCCCTGCAGTCTCTGTCAGCCCTTGTGTTTCCCATCCTCTTCATTACTGTACAGTAACTTATAATATCAAATATTCAGCTGTTTCTGAATGTTTGTTTCATTTGTTTTACCTGTTATTCAGAATAATAAATCATTATTTTTGGGGTGTGGAACCAATTGTCTGCATTTCTATGATTTCTTATGGGAAAATTTGCTTTGGTTTAAGAGTGGATTTGGATTACAAGCATGGTCCCAGAACGAATTATGCTCGTAATCCAAGTCACCACTGTATTATCTCATGAAGAGAACCCCTCTTCCTTTGGCCTGTTTGGAAATATGAATTCCATAAGGGGATGTCCTTTTAGGGAGTCTCGTCTCTTCTTGACTATAAGCGATAGCCACTTCAGAAAAAGAGAAGCAGAGCTTGCAGTAGTTAACATGGCCAATGGGTTACATCTATATACAGATGTCTTCTAATTACCCTTCCTCTAGGCTCCATATATCCTGACAGTAGTGGAGGGACATAACAAGCTTTATGTGTTACTCACCAGAGAGTAACAAGATTATCATATTTGTTCTAAATAAAAAAAAAACTAAAAACAAAACCAAAAGTAAACAAAAACAGCTTCAGCCAATAGCGTTGGGCACCACAATAAGGACACTTGTGTAGTATATGGATGACATTAATTTAAAAGGCCAGCATGTAACACTACAAAACTCCTGTGGTTGACACAGTATAGTTGGCAGAAACTTCCACCAATTATAACACCTGGTTAGAGGTTTCAGAAGCTTGATCAGTGAAGATCAGATGATCATAAGGCTTGCTATATATATATATATATATATATATATATATATATATATACAGTGGTACCTTGGTTTAAGAGTAACTTGGTTTAAGAGCATTTTGGTTTAAGAGCTCACCATTTTTCAAAATTGTGACTTGGTCTAAGAGCATTGCTTTGGTTTAAGAGCTCCCTGTACTGGGTGGGAGGGCGAGTGGAGGAGGGGCATGGCCTGCATAGCGGGGTCTACAGCACTGTACTCTGACCCAGAAAGTCTCCCTCAGCTTCCAAATCATAGCAGATCCACTTCAGGCTGGGGCTTACACCAGGGGACAGGACTGTGGAGGTAATCTCTCCATAGCTGTAACCTCTCTCTCCCCGGACAGAGAGTGCTGCATGTATGTGCCTGCATCTGCCCTGCTCATTCTTTCATGCTCCCTGCAGTCTCTGTCCGCCCTTGTTTTTCCCATCCTCTCCATTACTGTACAATAACTTATAATATCACATATTCTGCTGTTTCTGAATGTTTGTTTCATTTGTTTTACATGTTATTCAGAATAATAAATCATGATTTTTGGGGTGTGGAACCAATTGTCTGCATTTCTATGACTTCCTATAGGAAAATTTGCTTTGGTTTAAGAGTGGATTTGGATTACAAGCACAGTCCCAGAAAGAATTATGCTCGTAATCCAAGGCATCACTGTATATATATATATATATATATATATATATATATACACACACTCACCTGCCACTTTATTAGGTACACCTGTCCAACTGCACGTTACCACTTAATTTCTAATCAGCCAATCACATGGCGGCAACTCAGTGCATTTAGGCATGTAGACATGGTCAAGACAATCTCCTGCAGTTCAAACCGAGCATCAGTATGGGGAAGAAAGGTGATTTGAGTGCCTTTGAACGTGGCATGGTTGTTGGTGCCAGAAGGGCTGGTCTGAGTATTTCAGAAACTGCTGATCTACTGGGATTTTCACGCACAACCATCTCTAGGGTTTACAGAGAATGGTCCGAAAAAGAAAAAACATCCAGTGAGCGGCAGTTCTGTGGGCAGAAATGCCTTGTTGATGCCAGAGGTCAGAGGAGAATGGGCAGACTGGTTCGAGCTGATAGAAAGGCAACAGTGACTCAAATAGCCAACCGTTACAACCAAGGTAGGCAGAAGAGCATCTCTGAACGCACAGTACGTCTAACTTTGAGGCAGATGGGCTACAGCAGCAGAAGACCACACCGGGTGCCACTCCTTTCAGCTAAGAACAGGAAACTGAGGCTACAATTTGCACAAGCTCATCGAAATTGGACAGTAGAAGATTGGAAAAACGTTGCCTGGTCTGATGAGTCTCGATTTCTGCTTGAACATGACAATGAGTTCACTGTACTCAAATGGCCTCCACAGTCACCAGATCTCAATCCAATAGAGCATCTTTGGGATGTGGTGGAACAGGAGATTCGCATCATGGATGTGCAGCCGACAAATCTGCGGCAACTGTGTGATGCCATCATGTCAATATGGACCAAAATCTCTGAGGAATGCTTCCAGCACCTTGTTGTATCTATGCCACGAAGAATTGAGGCAGTTCTGAAGGCAAAAGGGGGTCCAACCCGTTACTAGCATGGTGTACCTAATAAAGTGGCCGGTGAGTGTATAGGTGTGTGAGTGTAAAGGTCATGTCAGGTCTTTATATGGTCATATGGTATTTTTAATTTTAATTTCAAACAACTTCCTGCCATTTGATGTTTATGTGATGCATGATACATAATACATTTGCTGTCCACTGCCTGTTATAGAGAGCACCTGGGTTTTATACATGCAAGATAAGTACTTGTGCCTGCTGGAGATAATCCAAACTGTGCCTGAAAGGTAAATCAATGCTTTCCCTTTTAACTCATAAAGTTCTAGGAAGCTTTCCTTTGTGTATTTACCACTATACCTACTGATGTATGCCCGCAGTGTGTCCTCCCCCCTCCATTCTGATTTGCAGCAGTAGTTCAGGACTTAGTTTAACCTCTTCTTTGCTATGCAGCTATTTCTTTCATTTTTGTTCATATAACACCTTATGAAGCCAGTGCATCAGTATCCCCTTCTCCCCTCGTATGCCATCTATAGCACTGTACTTTGTAAATCAACACAGTGGCAGCTTCTGCAGTGCACTTTCACCACCACCATGTCATGACAGCTGAAAAGAGCAGTGGTGGACATTTCGCTTGTGCAGCCGGTTCAGCTGTACAGGGGCCCAAGCATATTTTTTGCTCAGGGGCCCTGTGCAGTCTGTGTCCGCCCCTGGACAGGAGTAGCTATCCTATCATTGATCAAAGAAGTAAGAAAAAGGAAGCCCTGTGTATGTACTACTGGCAAGCAGCCCAGCTCTGGTCCCACCCTTTGAAATACTGAGAATGAGAAATAACTGTAGGCTATGGAGGGGGTCTCAGGGACTCAATATCAGGAGTATGAGCCAAAAAATCATCTTGTCACCACTGAAGGGTTAATCTAACAATCTTTTGAAACAATGGGTTACACTTTAAATGCACAGTACATTAACAATACATTTTCATGTATCTTCATTTCCATGATACAAAACCTTGCCGCGGTATTTGTCCACTTTATTTACACCAGAGAATATGAGTTTATAATCTAATTCCCTTGTGTTTGTTTCCCACCAGCTCATATTCTCATTCTCATGCCAAACTGTTCTATCGCCTAAGGTGGCAGTCGGAATGGCATTCTTTTCATCCATTATTCAACATAGAGACCTTTCTAGAGCCGTGTAAAACCCATCTAGGATTCTGCAGAACATGCAGCACTTGATGTAATGCTGGGGTTATGTACTATTACATTTCACATCATTATATCTGCCAGCTGACACTCACGACCTCAATACAGCACATCCATCTAATCTCCTTGTATGTGCACCTCCAGCTTTCTAGTGTATACAGTGTAATGCTAGTGACATTTTAGCCCAAACTGTACAGATACAGCTGGATGATGCCTAAGCCCGTCTTTGGTATTTGGTGAACGTAACAATGGACTTTTACATTAGCTGCAGTAAATAGTTATAGCACTCAGCCAGAGACACAACTCAACTGGAGCAAAGGTCTCATTTCTAGTTCTCTTCTCCAACAAGCCAAAAGATTGTGGGAAAATATTCGTACGTCTTCTTGTTACTAAAGCTATTGTTTCAAAATTAGGACGGAGTAACATAAATGTTCTAGTGGTAAAAGTAAAAAAAAAATAATAAAAAAATATATTATTATTATTTTTTTCATATATATATATATATATATATATATATATATATATATATATATATTTGAATATCTATGATCAGTTAGTCCAGGGACCTGGTGTTATGTGCTCATTATCACTTAAAGATGTTGTCCCCGTTCACGATCCCCCTCTGTGAGCCGACTCTGGAGAGCCTGGAGTGTCCACATACCATTACACAGTTTCAAGGCTATCATGTAATACTAAATTTCCTTGACAGTGGGTGTTTGAAGGGAACCATATGATTGAATAAAATCTTTTCCAATTGTTTCGAACAGAAGCACATTGATCAGATGATAGGCGCAGCATACACATAATTTCACTTAATGGTTAGCTGACATCTTTAAGGAAACATTCACAGTGAGAAGTTTGGACATGATCACATTCTTGCGGAAACAGAATACTAGCATTATTAAGAAAACCAGATGGAACCATTATGAGTTCAGGTGAATTGGGCCTGTTAGGCGCACTTGATGTGTGTTATGTGAAAAGTTCTGCACTCTTTATGTAGGTTTCTGCTCCAGTAATGGGGAAAAAAATGGAAATTACAATGTGAACTGCGCCTAAAAAAAAGACAAAAATGAGAAATGTAGCTACATGGTTAGAAACTACAAATCCTTCAGTGACCTCTAGTGTTTACTAAAGAGAATACATCACTTAACAACAAAACCATTTTCAGTGTGCCTGGGACCCAAACACAAACAATGAGCACACAGGAAGAACTGTAACTATTTTTTTTATTCAACATTGCCATATCAAGGCTCATTTTTGTTAAGACAAGTATTCTAACTTAAGAGAGAAAAAAATATACAGTGTGTAACTTTGTTTGAATCTTCACATACCGGTATGGGGACAGGATCTGTCTGAAGCAGTAGCAAATCCCTGTAGAAAATCTCTCCTGCATTGGACAGTTGCTGTCACAGACTGAGGTAGTGGCAAAGAGCAGTGTCAGACTGAAAAAAAAAATAAAAATAAAACTTTCTGCAGAGCACGCGACAGCTAATAAGTACCAGAAGGCTTGGGATTTTTAAATAGACATAATTTACAAATCTGTATAACTTTCTGAGACCAGTTGATTTTAAAACAATTCACTTTCTCTGGAGGACCTCTTCAAAGTATACCTGTCACCACCAAGTGGCCTATCTTATAGCAATGTATTTCATCTAGAAAACAGGCAAAAAAAAAAAAAAAAAAAAGAATTAAAAATTAATTTGCAAATGTGTAATATATCACCTCCCTTAAAGTGCTCTTCATGTCCTTTTCTAAAACGTCTTTTTCACCTTTAGGGTGGGTTCACACATACATAATCTGCAGCAGATTTGATGGTGCAGATTTGCTTTGAATCATTTGCCATCAAATCTGCTGCAGATCTTGTACGTGGGAACGCACTCATATAAAGCAACTGCTGCAGCCGTGGCTGGTATGCTCCATGAGCTGCACAGTAGCTCTATGCAATGCTGCTGGGAACCAATTAAGCTGATTGATTGCCTTTAAGAGCACTGCCTTTATCCACATAGCAAGAGAGTTATCATCTTACATCTGACCTACCCCATCTCCTGCCCTTCACCTCCTGGTGGTTTGTTATACGCAAAAAGTTAAAATAAATAAATAAATAAATCATCAACGTCCTACTTAACTTTTTCCATGATAGATGTGAATAGATCCACTTTTCTTCTGAAAATAATTTTGCTCACAATGTACAGCCAAGAAAATATTCTACAAAGTGCTTTCCAAGGGGCAAGCCAAAATAATTGATACAAAAACATGGCCACTTTCCCCCCTCTCTTGTCTCCAGTTCAGGTGCAGTTTGCAATTAAGCGAGAGGGGGAAAAGTGGCCATGTTTTTGTAGCACTGGATAACCCCTTTATCCCGATAACTTGGTGACTCCAGGTATATTCCACAGACATATACTCTACAGTTTCATCATATAGATTATACTTTTCCTCCGTGCTGTGCGAAACCCCCTATCATCTGTAACACCGCCAGCTTTATTTCAGATGTATTCATCAGATGAAAGGCATAATTTACTACTTCCGATTTGTAGTCCCTGTGCTAAACAGGAGCTCTAGCTTATGAGTTGTGCTTCTACTATGATCCTGATTTCATAGTACACCATAGCCAACAGTGCTGCTCCAACAGATTTGTCACAATTCAAGGCAATCAGATGTGATGGCAGGAAAAACAAGATTTTGGCTGGAAAACTCTGTTACTAACATTTAAACGAAGGGGGGAAAAAACCTAACATGTAGACAATAATTTCCCCCCCCATTTATCTTTAGAGGCTTTTTTTGCTGACATTTTACCCAGCTAAAATATAAATTGTGCTGAGACTGAATTGGAAAGGGAATCATATGCAATTTTTTTTTTTTAATTTTTGGAAAAATATATTTAGCCTACACATAATATATAAATGACTAGCCACTTTTCATCTTTTAAAGGGGTTGTCCCGCGTAAATTTTTTTCTTTGAAAACAACTGGTTTCAGAAAGTTATATAGATTTGTAATTTACTTCTCTTTAAAAATCTCAAGTCTCCCAGTACTTATCAGCTGCTGTATGTCCTGCAGGAATTGCTGTTTTCTTTTCAGTCTGATACAGCTGATATCTCTGTCCAGAGCAGCAGCAAATTTCCATAGAAATCCTTTACTACTCTGGACAGTTCCTGTCTGGGACAGAGATGTCAGCAGAAAGCACTGTGTCAGACTGAAAAGAAAACATTTCCTGCAGGACATACAGCAGCTGATAAGTATGAGAAGAGAAGATTTTTTAATAGAAGTAAATTTACAAATCTATATAACTTCCTGAAACCAGTTGATTTGAAATAAAACAATTTTCGCTGGCTAAGCTCTTTAACACTCTGTTGCTCATTGCTTATGTTTATAAAAGTTTGGAGTACTTTTTTCTGATCCATACATTATACCTAGATGGAATGAAACCATAGTATTTGGACTGCTGGCAGCTGCCTCTAGGTGAAGGTTATCTCATTTTGTGTTATTATTGAGTTCAATGCAAAACAGTATGATGTAATCTGCCCCTAGTGGTGAAATGAAATCATTACATCTATGGCTGTGCAGTGTACTTGGAGCTCTATATCAAGAAAGTGGAGATTGAACTCCTATACCAGGCATTTTATTCTGCTGATATTACCAGTTAATTTTATTATCCTAACTTTATAGGCATGTTTTATAGAACAATATGCATGTTTATAAGGAATCAATAACATAAAAAAAGCATGAAACTGAAACACAAGGCTTCATATTAAAGTTGTACATCAAGATGAAAAAGCTTAGATTCTGTGACCTAGATTCCCGACATGGAGAAATTTAAAGAGTCAACACACAGGGCAATAAAAGATTTTACCCTATTTATTCTATCCTAGCACCAAGCATGAAAGCACTTGGGTCAAATAAACCAATAAATTCATAATTGGAGAAGTAATACATGTAAGACTATGGGGGAATTTATCAAGGGCTTTGCGCCTATTTTTAGGTGAATAATTGGACTTTTTGCCCAGTTTTGGTCTTAGTTCTATTAATGAACCAGTATTCGATGGGCGAATATTTTTTAGATGCAACTTTTTTTATCTGCCTGTTCGGAGTATTCACCCAAAAGTTTGCATAATCCGGGATTAGCGCCCAATTTATCATTTGCAACTTATTAAAAAGTCGCACAAACAGGTGCAGGCTTACGTCTGGTCAGTACCAGGTGAATATGCTTGCGCAATTTTTGCATTTTTGCTACTTTTTTGCGACTTTTTACTTAGATACATTCACTATGGCAGTGCTACGTGTTAATAAATCAGTCCCAAGATATTGGAACAAAATACACACCAATCCCCATTAGAATAGTTGCACATATTAGACTCCTTAGTAAATGTCCCTCTTTGTGTTCTGTGACTATGCCCTCCAGTCCATTTACATAATGCTAAGTAGTTCTTTAATTATGGGAAGGGATATAAAGCCATATGTTTCCCCTATATCTGACCCGTCCCCTTAGAGTACCCATCCTAATACCACCCTAGGGAGTCCTAGAAAACGCGAATTGGACAAACCTGAGCGTGCTTGAGGTTCACTCATCTCTACTCCTAAAGTGTGTGTGCTGGTGGTTGGTGCCAAACTGAACCTTTGCCCTGGGTGCAGGAAATATTAGCTATTAAACATCTAAACATAACAATGAAGGGTTGCACGACTGACCTAAGACTTTTTACCTTTCACAACTAAAAATCCATGTCACATAGGATAATTCATGTATAATTTACACCCTGCAATCATACAATCATGTGGAACAATTGTGTGAGCTAATGACTGTTGAACTAGCAACTCCACACGCTATTGATGTTGAAAGCTATCTATATGTAATATCTGTTATCTGTACATGCCCCCTCTATGTTGTATGTTTGATTGTTATTATAATTAGGGATGAGCGAACTTTTGAAAAGTTTGGTTTAGTTTGATCCGGCGAACTTTCATAAAGTTTGGATTCGGACGAACTGAACCTAAAACGAACCTTGCTATAACGGCTGAATAATTGCAGCTACAATAGTGGGAGTCTGATAAGGTATAGTTTCATTTAGTTGCAGTTGCTATTACAATGAAAAAAGTGGAAAAAAATCAAAGTGCAAAAATAGTGAAAAAACATTAACCAAGGTGTAAGTGATTACATGGGACATAGGACACAAAGTTCCTTGGACCCAGTAGGGTGGAAAACAGACATTTGACAGTGGAACCAGCAGCAGTAAAAGCACTGTATTGTACCCAGTGTGGTGGAGGGGGAGGAGGAGGCAGAAGCACTTGATTGCAAACAGCCCAGTATGATTGAAAAGAAACTATTTGAGGAGGAGGAGGCAGTACCTGATTGCACTCAGGCCAGTATGATTGCGAACAGACTATTCATGGAGGAGGATGGTCAGCCTTGGAGTGGTGGCCTGGGATTACTCGCTGATGATGTTGGTTACCGCACTTTCCAGAATACGGACGAGTGGGATGATGTCCTTGATGCCTGCTTACAGAGTCGCATCCTCAAAAGAGATCAACAATTGGCAGGACATGTTCGAAGAAACCTGTGCACTATGAGGTTTATCACATGTGCCATACAAAGTGTATGACTCCCTGCTGCACTGCAGAGACAATGTTCCTCCCATTGTCGGCTACAACACTTCTCACTGTTAGTTGACCTTGGGTCAGCCATTCATATATCTCCTTCTCCTCCCTGATGGTTCCGGAGGAGCTCCTGCCTACTGTGGCTCCGTTCACTCAGACTCACAAAATGGAGGACAGCCTGAGAGCGCCGGGCCTGACATCGTTGGTAAGACACCAGGGCAGGTTGGACTGCAGTCAAAGCGGTGGATGGTTGCAAGCTGGTGGAGGCAGAACTTGTGCAGAACTGGCCCCCTAAAGCACCGGGGAGGTGACAGTGGCAAGAATGGGCTAACTTTCTGGTAGTCTTCTGGGGGAATGTTGACCCAATGGGCAATAACAGACATGTACTGCCCTTGCCCATAATTAAAGGACCAGACATCAGCACTGGGGTGCACGGTCTTGGACACAAGGTTCCCAATGAGTCGCCAACATTTTTCTACACAACTGTGCAGTGATGGGACAGGCAATGGGACAGCTGATGGGACTTTTTTGGACTTTTTATGTTTCTGGGACAGTGTTGGGGCTTTTTTTTTTACTTTTTTTTCTGGGACAGTGATGGGACTGTTTTTTGGACTTTTTTTTATTAACTTTTTGTTGTTGTAGCTAAACGGGGTTCTTCTATTTTTTAACCTGATTTTAAAGATATGAACTGATTTTACCTCAGTAAATTCGATAATTTTGAACATTGAAGTTGCTTTCATGTGCCTTGGTTGATACTCACAGACAGCTGTCACATTACACCTTTGTTTAGGCAGCACCCACGTATATCCGAGGAGAATAATTTAAGGTCTCACCCTAACAGGGGTGACCTCACACATCTTGATATTCACAGAAAACCAGGATACAAGGGATTATAGGAGTAATAGTCCCTTGTATCCTGGTGTATTCTGTGAAAAAAGTACAATTTTGCGTTGCTGTTGTTATTTTTGACAGATTCGTAACAAACTTTTTCAAAGTTCGGTTCGGTACTGAGTTCGTAACTGTTCGGTTCGCTCATCCCTAATTATAATGAATCCTCTGGCTAAATGATTTGGGACATTTGTCATGAGGGAAGGGAGGACAGCGTTTCCTTTTATGCAGATGATCTGCTGTATCTTTCCCATCTATCCTATGAAGACAGTAAATACATTTGGTTTCTTATCTGATCTCTGTGTTAAGAACAAAAAAGATTGTCATCAGAAAAATTCAACCTGGTGCTTCTTGTCTGCCTTATAATATCTTTACCTCAGAATAGATATATGGTTACCCCAGGCGTGCTTATATTCACTTACTGTGGATTTACTTAGGAAAAAAACCTAGACTGAATTTATGAAGTTTTACTGTTCCTCTCAGCGAGGGTTTTAGGTTCCAAATCATAAGCATTATTTTATTGCTTTCCAGCTTTAACTCTTCAGCTCTATTTTTTAGTTGAGAGATATTACCATGTTTTTTTTTTTGGTTTTTTTTATTAATGTAAAAACATTTTTCAGGTCCAGGAATCAGGAAACATCAGAGGGAACCAGTCATTACATGCACACTGCCCAAACCATAAATCATTGGTAAGAGGGCCGTTTCTAGGTTTTCTGCTGCTTGAGGCGAAACCTGAAATGGCAACTCCTCCCAGTGCCCATACCGTTTCATCAGCCCCCCCCCCCCCCGTGCCCATACCTCTCTAAACACCCCCACCACCCATATAACAATACCTGCAAAATGTTTGCAGCCCTGATTTCCTTGCACTCTACATCTGTGTCCAGCTATCATTCGCAGGTCATGGGGTCAATGAAGTCTGTGGTGTATAGCAGACAGTATAATTTATGGCCCATCCATAAAATCTGCCGCCCCACAAATTTGCTTCCTGAGCAATAAACTCATTTTGCCTCATGGCAGAAACGGCCCTGATTGAGAAGAACCTTTGCAGCTTCTCCCCACCCCACCAGCATTGAATGGTGGATTTCTCCTGACTTGGGTATAAGAGATCTATTATTAAAGTTAATGAGGCACACCTCTTAGTGAATCCAGATGGCCATAGGACCGACCCTCCGCCCAGCGTACTAAACCTACACCGAGGGGCTCCCTGGCCGTTCTTAAGATCATCTGGGGAGCCCGTAGGAGATAGTCTGCTGCCGCCGCTGCTCCTTTTGCATGGGGCAATGGCAGCAGATTGTTATCCTAATCGTATGTCTTTCAACATGTTAGACAGACAGCGAACAGCCGACATCCTGCATGTCAGCTGATTGTTGCCTTTTATTACACTAAGTGATTATCGGGCGTAATGGCCAAACAATTATAATTGTTTGGTGTAATAGGGCCCTTAGTCTTGTAAAAGGTCCCTCTGTCTTCAAGTGTTCTGATTTTCCAGGGAAGTCTAAAATGAGATGAGTCCAAAATCTTATTTCAGGCTTCTCCAGGAAAGTGGAACAGTTCCAAATCAAAGCAATGTTTAAAAGTCTAAATTAACTGACCGCCGGTTTATTTGATTTGGCTAAGGTAAATCTTACTACAGATTTGTTCAACTCTAGAGGGGAGTTTGTACTGTTTATGGCTGGGTGTACACTATATATGACACTGGTCATTCAGTGACACGGCTGTGTCACAGAACGGCCGATGTTAGTGAAGTTCATCCCAGCCAGTACTGCAGTACCGGCCGGATGAACTTAATTTATTTTTTATTGGGATGCGGGCGCATTTGGGTGTGCCCGCATTCCAATTACCCATAGCAGACAGTGCCGGAGCCGCACTTTACATTATATGCTCTGTCAGTCTTGTGCAGCTGCTATTCAATGAATAGCAACCATACAAAACTGACATGTCAATTTTGGTGCGGCCGCAAGGAATCCCAGCCAGAGTGTATACAGAGGGGGAGATTTATCAAACATGGTGTAAAGTGAAACTGGCTCAGTTGCCCCTAGCAACCAATCAGATTCCACCTTTAATTTTCCAAAGAGTCTGTGAGTAATGAAAAATGGAATCTGATTGGGGCAACTAAGCCAGTTCTACTTTACACCAGTTTGATAAATCTCCCCCAGAGTGTTTACACTCCGTCCGGGATTCCATAGTGATGAATGTGATAGGTAAATTCATTAAATAACGCCACGGTTGCAAACCTGCAACTATGGCCCTTGTTTAATGAATTTATATGTAGTGTGAACTTAGGCTTAAAGTCAAAAAAACTAAAAGAAATTTACCATTCTACCTTATAGAGTATATTATATGAAGTTCTCTTTCTCTTTCAGTGTTTTAGAATGTGTGATTATTGTCTTTGGGAGAGAAAATCTTTACAATTCTTTGATAAATATTTATTTTGGTTTCTTAATAATTGTTAAAACCTTATAACAAGTTACAGGGCAAGTTGTGAAGGAATATGTACAGCAGCGTCATCATTATTATTTTCCCAATGGAAATTCATTTGGCTTTGACTGTTACATCTACACGATCATCCTTTTACATGACTTTAGTTATTGTGTTTTATTCCTCCAGGCTCACAATCATAAATTGTTTCAACAAATGTCTCCCTTCCTGGCAGTAAACACATTGTGCAGCCTAATTGTTTAGATACCGCTCCTAAACTGCTATTACTTTATTTGATCCTCTAGGCCCTTTTTTATGCAGGATATTTATTGTGGTTTATGTTATTTTACATATTTCAAAAATGTCATGTTTCTATATGGGAGTGCTTGCTGCAGTCTGCGGACATTTGTTATTTTCATTTCTTTCTATTTGTGTTCATGGCTGTAATATTAATGGTCTGTCCTCATGATAGGCTAACAATATCAGATCAGAGGGGGGTTGACTATTGGCACCCTCCCTCATGATTTGATAACACAACACAATACTGATAGAAGCTAACATGTCGTATGCTTGAGCATGTACAGTACATTGCGTTTTAAAGGCAAGAATGAGATCATTAGTGTTCACTAAAATAAGGTTTGATAGAACATTTCCCTAGGTGTGGGGGACATCAGTCAGAAATCTTACAGCTGTTGGGATCCTCAAGCATCGGCTAGGTTTCTTTGCCCTACAAAAGTTTTTTCTCTTGCCGTTATAGTGATCGATAAAGTTTAGCCTAAAGTGTACCTAAAATTAAAATAAAGTTTGGATATGTCACAGAGACATGTCAACAGTTTTGATCAGTCATGGTCTGAGTGTTTAAACCACAACTAATCTGGAGATCAACAGGGGGAAGTCTGTGCATAGTGTGTTCTCTCTTAAGGGCCTGTTCACACGGAGTAAAACTCTCTGTGCCTCAGTGTCTCAATGGGATGGTTCGCACGTATCCACCGCTCTCCTCATGAGCCATCCCATTGATACACTGAGGCAGGCAGCATTCCGCAGCAGGGAGCTCCACCACAGAATTTTGCCTTTTTTACTCCGTGTTACGTGTCCTGGAAAGCCACATAATGTAAGCCAGATTGAACAGACACAAAGCAAGAGGATAGTACAGAAGCGTGGACTTCTCCTGGCACATCCTCCTTATGGCTTGCGATCTGAACACGACTGACAAAAACTTTTGGCATGTCTCTGTGGCATGTTAAAAGTTTTTTCTAATGACAGGTACACTTTAAGAAACTCAATATTGTTGGCGCCTACTAGTTGAATAGATTGGAACATTCCAAATTTGAGAAGCATAAAAATCTATTAATGGAATTTTTATGACTCTTAGATTAAACAAATGGTCACTTGTTATAATATCATATGTAATCTTAATCATTATCTTATCTTTAAGAAAACAATGAGGAAATAAAACCATGTCAGGCAACCCATTGCTGGAGAGAGGGGGCATGAATAAATATATACAATATAAGAAATATTTATAATACACTCCCTTAACTAGAAAACATCAACATCAAGGACAGGTATATTCTTGCTTTTTTATTGATTGCCAATGGCCTTATGATTTTGCATTAATGGGAAACCTACTAATATCTCCCTTTATCTGCTTACCTCCCCATTCCAGTACCAGTGTTCTTATTTTTCTTGGTGGCACTGTTTTTGGAATAATTTGTTCCTAAATAAGGGTATGTTCACACTGAGTAAAATAGGCGGAATTCCACGGTTGAACTTTCCACCGCAGAATCCCACCTGTTTCAGTTTCCTGTAGCCCATCAATGGGAGAGCGCGTGCTCCTCCGCAGCTGCCGCTCTCCAGTCAAATGACATATGACATACTGAGGCAGCCGTAATTCCGCGGCAGAGAGTTCCGCTGCGGAATTACACCTATTTTGCTCAGTGTGAACATACCCTAAGGCTGGGTTCACACTACGTATATTTGAGGCTGTATAGCAACCAAAACCAGGAGTGGATTGAAAACACAGAAAGGATCTGTTCACATAATGTTGAAATTGAGTGGATGGCCGCCATTTAATGGCAAATATTTGCTGTTATTTTAAAACAATGGCTGTTGTATTGAAATAATGGCAGTTATTTACCGTTTTATGGCGGCCATCCACTCAATTTCAACATTGTGTGAACAGAGCCTTTCTGTGTTTTCAATCCACTCCTGGTTTTGGTTGCTATAAGGACCTGACATGAGGACCAAATACTGCCTGAAATATACGTAGTGTGAACATAGCCTTAATGTGCAAATTAGTACCACAGCGCCTTACTGTACCATCTTGTTTTCCCTCTAGCTCTGACATGCTTGCCTATATATGCACATTCAGTTATGCATAAATAAGCAGATAAATTGCCCCAGTCAGTGCTTATTTTTACAGTCATTCATTGTAGTACTGGTGTTAGTGCAACACGGATCATGCACTTAGTTTACTTAATGGCTATACACATCATTCTTCTTCTTCTTCTTCTTCTTCTTCTTCTTCTTATTATTATTATTATTATTATTATTATTATTATTATTATTATTATTGTGTTGTTGTTACTAGCCTTTTTTTCTTGTGTGTTGAAAGTCAAACTTTCTAATTGACTTAACATACAGTATCTCCCTGACACAAATGTAAACCCTGGTTACATCTTTACGCAAGATATTAATTTGGAAACTTATCATATTCATTTTGACACTTTGATAAATTTTATTCTTTAGTCAATTTATCAAGTATATTGGAGATGTATATATGTGAATTATATGGATCAACAATGAATTGATGGCTGTGGAATGGTTTTATATATGGCTTCAGCACTGCTTCGCTGCTAACAACTCCATGAATGAGATGAAACGTTTCCTTGTGAACATTGGTGGATAAATTCTGTGACTTCAAATCCCCACTGAAGTGCATATAATTCTCTTTATATGAAGTACATATGTGATATTTTAGTTTTGCTTTCATTCTGGTAAAAAAATGTATATCCAATGATGTTGCACTTTATACAGTAGATAATATTTCACTTTCAGAGTCTTTTCCCTTCTTCCCTTCTCGTTGATCAATGTCAATAACGTGAACGGTTCCTGTTTTAAGGATTAAGTCTTCATTGTCATCATGGCTTCTGATGTCATCTACCTCAAGGTAGTTTCCTTTTGTCTTCTGTTTGGCTTTCTGAAAAGCTTCCTTCAAATGTTGCCTGAGTTCAATATCAGGACAATAGATATAATCGTAGGCAGCACTGGCACAGATCGCTCCAATAATGGGTCCTATCCAGTAAATCTGTAAATAACAAGGAAAGGAAATTACTAAGAAGACCCCCGTTCATTATAAACATCACAGTATTAACTGTATATTTTCTATTTCTGCAGGCCTCTCAGTAATATTGGAATATTCTTTTAAGGAATTCATTTAGGAGAATGTACATAGCTGCCCAGGAGCAGCATCTCAGTTCATGGCCTCTATTTAATAATTCATAGAAAAGTACATTTATTCACTGTGGTTTACAGTTATAATATTGTTACATTGTGCTTTGTGTATAAGCCAGGAAGGATCCAGATTCAGACAATGACCTGGCATGTGCAAGAAGAGTGTCCTTTTGGCCTACAGTCCATAGGAAATATACAATTTATAGCAGGGACATCAAACTCAAATACACAAGGGGCCAACATTTTTTTTAAAAAAAGGACAAAGTTGCAGGCCAACCTTGGTATTTATTGAAGCATGCATGCACCTTTCCTGACGCTGTCAGAGCTGCATGCGTCTCCTGGCGCTGTGCACCAATGATAGGATATGGTAAATTTCTATAGCATCATAAGGATTGTAGAGGTAGAGAGCAGGGTGGAGGAAAGCTTACCAGCGACAGGGAGAAGGAAGTGTCAGGGTACATTTACTCGAATAAAGGAATATCAACTGCACACCAATTGCCATAAATTTTTATATTATTATTATTATTATTATTATTATTATTATTAGGAGTAAGTGATGGCTTCTATGCAGTTCCCACACACAGTGTCTCCTATAACTCTTGAGCACAGTATACCATGTTGACAAAGGTCGTAAATGATCGAAACGTCCAGTGATATGGTACACCAAAACTAAAAAATCCTCGCTATCTGTGTTGGAAACTGTAAAAAAATCTTTTAAGTGCATAAAATAAAAACATAAAAATTGATGGCAATTGGTGTGCAATTGATATTCCTGTATTCATGATAATCCCTTTAACTTGCACGCCCTACTTTGAGTGCACAGACATAGCATCAACTATAGGGTACATTCATTTGTCTGTTATTTTGTTACATTCATTTCTTTGGCCCCATACACACACACCAATAGGTGTTATGGGTCCGTGCTGGGGCTATGATCTGTATTGCATAAAATACTGGCAGGTCCTAGTACAGACTGCATGAACCACCTGCAGCCAGTAACTAGCTGAGCAGGTAAATCCCAAATTATGATCACACAGAATAAAGACCGAGGGCTGACAGAGAGCGGTGGCACTGAGGAGGCACAGTCATGGGTAAGTATAATTTGTTTATTATCAAAAAAGCAGCGTGAAACGAGCTTGTAACCTGCACCTGTCTGGCGTCCGCCCTGGTCATGTCCATGCATTTTGAAAAAAGTAATCTGCACAAGTATCTAAATTGGTGAGTGCCACTTCTTTTTTCTTTACACTTTTGCTATAACCTACATGGAAGTATGGGGTGCAATTTACATGCAATTTACCGGGGTACCCCTTTAAAGAGCAAACTAGTCACTATGACCATTTACATTGTAAAAATTAAAACAGTTACCCAGTGGTTTTCCCACTTCCACATAATGACAGCTGGGCCAAGAGATCTCGCTGGGTTCATGCTTGCTCCAGTGTAGTTTATCTGAAAAGATAGGCAATGTAGAAAAAAAAAAAAAAAAAATATATATATATATATATATATTTAGAGCAATCAGCAGTAATATCTACTTAGCACCTGAGTTAGTTTGGGTTAGGGCCCCAATCACATCTTGGTTCTGACATCTGTTGTTGCTATAAAACAGGACATGGGCAAAAAGATGAACCGACGTATATACCTGGTTACACCACCAGGGTGGGCCCATTTAATGGAATAAAGGTTTACTACTTTATTGGAACCATTTCCTAAACACATACTTTTTGTGTGGAACTCATATATTTTCTATAAAGTACAGTATTATAGACTTTTTAAGTAACATCTAGCTGCAATGTGCAAAATAACAATGTGAAGAACACATCTAACATGTTTTCCATATCTAGTTATGCTAAATTAAAAACACAGCAGTAAAACAAGAATACAGATGATGTGCTAACATCTCCAGTTTCCTTTAGTGGATCAACACTATATATAAATGGAAACTGCAATCCTTTGCTCTTGGTATCAGACATGAAATACCTAGTTAAGATGAGCACATAGTAATAAAATAAGAATACCGATGATATGCTGACATCTCCAGTTCTCCTTAGTAGACCAATACTATAGTGGATCAATGCTATATATACAATTGAGGTAAGTTCAGAAATACTGCCACTTACTGCAAATAAATGTCCAATTACGACAGAAATCCCAATGGCAAGTGGTAGAGATTTGTCTTTGTTGTTTGGATCACAGCTTGCACATATAGTAAAAACTAACTGGAAGCTAATTATAATTTCTATTAAGAGTCCATGACCAATGGAGAGTCGTTCATTTATCTAATGGCAAAAGATAATAAAGTAAAAGCATTGCAGATATGTTTAGCCAACATTTGTTATAGGGTATAAACCCACACGCCGTATAAGCAGCGTATTTACTGCTGCGATACGCAGCAAATACGCAGCAAACACGCAGCAAATACGCAGCAAAAACGCAGCAGATTATATCTAAATAACTGAACACAGCATCAAATCTGTACCAACAAATCTGCTGCGTATTTGCTGCGTATTTGTTGCGTATCTGCTGTGTATACGGTGTGTGGGTTTGTACCCATAAAGAAAACACCCAACAAAGAAATGTGCAGTCTTTTTTAGAAACTGCTTGTGAGCTGAAGCCAGAAGTGGACTCAAAATTAATAAGAAATAGGCTATGTTCACACAACGTTTTTTCAGCTCCGTTTAATATTTCATCCGTTATTTTGAGTCTAAAATAACGGACGTCATTTAGCAGCCTGGCCTCCCCTCAGTACAATAAGAGCTGTTGGTATATTATTCTAGTTTGGGATTACTAATTGGCATTTGGGTGCGGCTTAATTGAAAATTGCGGCTTCATTGAATTTAATAGTAAAAACGAAGAAAGAACGGTGACAAAAGAAAAACTGTGTGTGAACAACTAATAAAAAATGTCTGCCGTTTGCAAAAGACGTCCGAAAATAATTTCATGATTATTATTTTGACGTCTGTGGCGATATCGTCCGTTATTCAATGCATTGTGTGCACTGGACGTCCATCTTCCCACTGACTGCAATGCATTACATTGCAGTCACTTAAATTGCAATAACGGAAGTTTTTTTTTTAAATAGCAAAACATTGACATTGTGTAAACATAGCCATATAAAGGAAGTTATATAAGAAGAGCTTATACTTCTCCCTGATTCACTTCTGACTCAAAAACTGCAGTGGCTGATTTAAAAAAAATAACTGCTATGTGTGACTGCAGCTTAAAGCAGCTGTATTACATGAGGCTATGTTCACACTACGTATATGTCCGGCCGCATATTTTACGCGGCCGGACATATACGTGTGAAACTCCGGCCGGGGATTTACATAAGTTGCGGCCGGCTACGTACGGTCCCCAAACTTACGCCCGTAGTCTACTTACGCTTCCCGAGCGCCGTACGTAGCGATCTCACAGCGGTCTTTTACTTGGAAGTCTTCGACTAGCCCCGGACACCCTACAGAACCTTTTGGATCGGCAAATAAAAGTGCAAAAATGAAGAAATCACCACTCCGTACGGGACCGCATGTTATGCTACGGGCGTAAGTTACAGCATTTCCGTCCTGAAACAATGGTCTGGTTCATTTTTTACGGCGCCGCATACGATCCGGGCGTAAGTTCTTACGTAGTGTGAACTGTGCAGCCATAGATCGTATACTTTCCATTGTACGCAAACTACGTAAATCTCCGGCCGCTTATTCACGGAACGTGCTACGGCCGGAAACTTACGTAGTGTGAACTTAGCCTAAATGTGGTTTTCTAATTCTAATTAACTTATATGAATGTATTTGCAAAACTATTTAACTTGAAAAAGCCCTGCATGTATAATTATTTTAGCTGAAATAGGAATACCCCTTTAATCCCTTAATGACTCAAAATGTTTGTTTTTATGTTTACTCTTTATCTTCTATGTGTCATATAATATATGATTAAAGCGAATGTACCACCAGGTAAACCACTTTGGTTTTTTCTACATGAACAGACCAGCGCCGGGATGCTGGTGACATGGTCCTTTTTTTGAATCACCACCTGGTTCCCGTGCATGGAGCCGGTCTATTCCCAAGCATAGTCCCACCCCGGAGCTCTGGGAGCAGGCCTGCTGGTCCCCAGTGTGATGATCTCCCCTCCCCTCTGTGATGCAGTTCCATTGATTCTAGTGGAGTAGGGATGGTCCGAACCGAGTTCGGTTCGGGTTCGTACGAACCCAAACCCTCGGTAATGATTCCCGCTGTCTGCCTGCTCTGTGCAGCGGGCGGATCCAGCGGGAGGACCGCCTGGAAAAATGGGATACAGCCATAGCCATAGGCTGTATCCCATTTTTCCAGGCGGTCCTCCCGCTGTATCCGCCCGCTGCACGGAGCGGGCAGACAGTGGGAATCCGATGCTGAGCGTTCGGGTTCATCCGAACCCGAACCTCGGCAGGTTCGGACCATCCCTATAGTGGAGCCACCTGAATCCAATAAGCAAAATATGGAGGAAAGGAAAGGCTTCTCACCATTCACTGTCATCAATGGTCCGGCAGGAACCACAAGGCACTGTAACTATAGAGCAAAGAATACTCACAACATCTTCATGACTTTCATTTCTTTATTCGGAACTACATCAACCTCACCACGCGTCCGAGTTTGAAGTTTGCATCAGCTGTGAGCTTCTATATGCGTCATTGTAGTTCCGAATAAAGAAATGAAAGTCAAGTAGTTACAGAGCCTTGTGGTTCCTGCCAGAGCATTGATGACAGCGAATGGTGAGAAGACTTTCCTTTCCTCCATACTTTGTTTAATGGATTCAATTGGCATACTGGACCAGTGCAGTCTGGTACTGTGGAGGCTGCTATAAGCTTTATTCAGTGCATTCATTTCAAGTTGTTTTGTGATTCTAGTGAAGCCATGTCACAGAGAGGAGGGTGTTTCCTCATACTGGGGCCAGTGTGCCTGCCCCCAGTGCTCTGGGACGGTGCTTAAGGATAGACTGGTGCCGTACCCGTCTGGTGCCGATGTTGGTCTGTTAATGTAAAAAAACAAAGCAATGTACCCGGTGCTATATTCCTTTTAAGCTATATCTCTTACACTTTTCCATCTATATAATGTTGACTAGCAAACAAAACAATACATTATAACATTTATTTGTCCCTGTTGTATGTATTTACCATTGTAACACCCAAGTTTCCAGTAAGGCTGGGTGGTGTTAAGAGATAGAGTAGTCCAGCTCCTAAAACTGCTCCAAGACACTGGGCAAAGATGTAGAATAATGATTTGGCAAGTGTTATCTTCCTCGTGCACAGGAGGGCTATAGTTACAGCTGGATTTATATGAGCGCCACTGATGTGTCCAAAGCAGTGCACCATTGTAGCAATGCCAAGCCCAAAGCACAATGATATCTGTACTAGATCCACTTGTTGGGGGTTGTCTGCAGTTCCCCAGTTGACTGTTGAACCAAGACCAAGGAAAACAAAAATGATAGTTGCCACAAATTCTCCAGAGACAGCTTTCCAGAATGACTGTGTCCATACACCTTTAAAAGCCACCATTTTGATTGTATCCGTGGAATTCCTGGCACAGGAGAGAACATGGTTATGAGATTCATCACGACTGTACTAAAATTATTTGCATCTGTTGTTGAGTGGTAAAATGTGATAATCTAGTCTACATTATTTAAGGTATAGACATTCCTGGGATGCTGCATGTGCAATGAGAATAGCTATCTTATGGCCAACATCTGTAGTACGGAATGCATAAAGCTTTTCAACACATGGTACTAAATGACTAGTAGAACATGTAGTACTTACATGTTAAAACAGATTACTGTCCAGATGGTTACACTGCTGTTGAACCATTTTGTGACAATTGGCGGGATTATCTTTAATATATGGATAATGTATCAAAATTTTAAACCATTGAAGTATTAAGAATGTAAAGAAAATGAGTGTTCTTGTATTTATTTCCCTGTTTAAAAAGTAATTAATTATGAATATGCAATATATAATTGGCTCCCTATGGGTCTGCCCTGAATGTGCACTGTGGATATCTGGAACCGTTTTTACTGACATCAGCACTCAAATATGGCATGTCACTGGCTGCAGCGGCCACGCGCTGGACCATCTAAGCGTCTGCACCAGATTGGTGAGGGAACACAAAAGAGAGCACTGTGCTTTCATTTCTTTTTCATCATAAGACTGCCATACACTTTCCATAGCTGTCAATTGAATGTTTATTTGTCCAGCAGTTTTCTCACCGTATCACCCCATGCACATTTGTCCGCCGTGGAATGCCATTAGCCTCCCTCTCATAATGGGAGTCTATGGGAGGCGCACGTTCCTGCTCTGTCCGCGCTGAAGAATGAACATGTTCATTCTTCAGTGCAGAGAGACGCTGTGAGAACAGCAGCGTGCGCCTCCCATAGACTCACATTATGAAAGGGAGGCTAACGGCATTCCGCGGCGGACAATTCTGCCGCAGAATTCCGCTAGTTTTGCTCAGTGTGAACCCGGCCTTACTCTTCTGACGTGCAATACCTGTGAATGGTGTAAGCCCAGGTTTTCTATCTGTGGTATGGGTACATGACATGTCTAGGGGCTACTAGAACTATTGTGCATCAAATGTGTATGATGATAATCATGAGGACACTTTAAAAGAGAAATCTTTAATAAAGTATAGTATTGCCGCCCAAAAGTTATACAAATTACCAATAAACACTTATTATGGGAAATGCTTATAAAGTGTTTTTTCCCTGCACTTACTACTGCATCAAGGCTTCACTTCATGGATACAATGGTGATGTCACAACCCAACTCCCAAAGCTGTGCGGGCTGTGGCTGCTGGAGAGGATGATGGCAGAGGGACACTGAGGGACACAGGGCACTGGAGGGACACTGAGCGTCCCTCTGCCATCATCCTTTCCAGCAGCCACAGCTCGCACAGCTCTGGGAGTAGGGTCGTGAGATCACTATTTTATCCAGAAAGTGAAGCCTTGATGCAGTAGTAAGTGCAGGGAAAAAAACACTTAATAAGCATTTCCCGTAATAAGTGTATATTGGTGATTTGTATACTTTTGGGGTGCAATACAATACTTTAATAAAAAAAAATTGCCGGACTTCTCCTTTAATCTCATTTACTGGAGTATATTTGCATTGAGGCTTACCAAGTTTAGAAACTTCAAAAAACACTAAAAATATACACAAAAAGTCCATCTCACTGTGCGCTCTTTATATGTCATTGGTGGTCCTCAGTAGTCATAGAGCAGGTGGATATATCTAGGCCTTCCCAGTAGGATGTCCACAGCTTCATATGTTAAAAGGTTTGCAATCTTTATTTCATATCCTTAAAATGGTCATACAAAAAAAATCCGGACGCGTTTCGAGACAACAGTCTCTTAGTCGTGGCAACGATACAATTCCTTTTTTTTTTTTTTACATTTTTATACAATGTTAAGGAAGGAAAGACAGAAACTTAGCAAGCTAAGGTATGCCCCAAACAAGGCGGGGCAACACAGTAATTAGGTGACGTAGACATGTGACAACCAAATACTGACTTGCGAGAATTATAGCCATTATACAGACCTTTATACATATACTGTACATAAGAGAGACACCACAGGGTAATATGAACAAATACAGTTACAGTATATTAACAGTACATTAATAAATATACATTAGGTCACTCCTAAAGTTCACCCCGCTAGGACACGTGTGCCCAGTTGGAGAATCAGAAACGTAGGGCATATACTCAGTCGCCTCCTCATTTAGGACAACTCAGTTTTTCTATAGCTTTAACTGATAACCCAGATATATCTCCAGCATGAGCTTCCACTCAATGTCACAATAGACCCGACATGAACTTGCCAAATGAAAGAGTCTGTGCAGAGTTTACATCAGCAACATGTTCGAAAATCATTATTTTTAATTTACGTTTAGTTGATCCAACATATTGGAGCTTACACAAAGTACATTCTGCTACATACACAATATATGTGGAGTTGCTATTCAGTAATGT
This sequence comes from Dendropsophus ebraccatus, assembly GCF_027789765.1. NCBI lineage: Eukaryota > Metazoa > Chordata > Amphibia > Anura > Hylidae > Dendropsophus > Dendropsophus ebraccatus. The sequence goes on from NC_091455.1 coordinate 57,683,371, forward strand.
TCTAATTTGGAAGCTGTGGCCCGAAACGATGGAGGGAAAAGAATTGCAATTATTCACAAGCATACAAAGAGACCAGCGAGAAGCACCACCTTTAAAGAAGCATTTCAAATGTAACCAAGTGTGATGTTGTCAGAGTTATTGCTTTACACGCTCAGTGATAAAATATTACCCAATGTGACCCCTCAGGCAAAACATTTCACACCTGGTCTTAAAATTTTCTCACAAAAGTCATCTTGGTAAACCTGTGAAAAAAAGACCAATTTTAAGACATTGGGTAATATTTTATTACCGAGCGTGTTAAGCAATAACTCTGAACAACATCACACTTGGTTACATTTGAAAGGCTTCTTTAAGGGTACAAACCCACTTGACGTATTTGCTGCGTGAATCAGTCTTAAAAATAAGCAGGCAAAACACAGGTTGGCTTTATACAATTGTTCTGCGTTAAAATACGCAATTGCGTATTTTTGAAGCGTGAAGCTTGTTGTTAGCAAAGCATCAGTTGTTAACAACCTGTGCGAAAAACGCATGTAGCTTCACGCTTCAAAAATACGCAATTGCGTATTTTAACGCAGAACAATTGTATAAAGCCAACCTGCGTTTTGCCTGCTTATTTTTAAGACTGATTCACGCAGCAAATACGTCAAGTGGGTTTGTACCCTAAGGCTGGGTTCACACTACGTATATTTCAGTCAGTATTGTGTTCCTCATATTGCAACCAAAACCAGGAGTGGATTAAAAACACAGAAAGGATCTGTACACACAATGTTGAAATTGAGTGGATGGCCGCCATATAACAGTAAATAACTGCCATTATTTCACTATAACAGCCGTTGTTTTAAAATAACAGCAAATATTCGCCATTAAATGGCGGCCATCCACTCAATTACAACATTGTGTGGACAGAGCCTTTCTGTGATTTCAATCCACTCCAGGTTTTGGTTGCAATATGAGGACCACAATACTGACTCAAATATACGTAGTGTGAACCCAGCCTAAAGGTGGTTCTTCTCGCTGGTCTCTTTGTATGCTTGTGAATAAATGCAATCCTTTTTTCTCCATAGTTTCGGGCCATAAGAATGTTTATGAATTCCAACTCCACATATATTGTATATGTAGCAGAATGTACTTTCTGTAAGATCCAATATGTTGGATTAATTAAACGTAAATAAAAATACAGATTTCTGAACATGTTACTGATGTAAACTCTGCACAGACTTGTTCATGTGGCAAGTCCATGTCGGGTCTTTTGTGACATTGAGTTGAAGCTCATGCTGGAGATCTATCTGGGTTATCAGTTAAATCTACAGATAAAGTGAGTTGTCCTAAACGGGGAGGGGACTGGGTATATGCCCTCCATAAAAAAGAGGTGTTTCGGATTCTCCGACTGTCCCAGCAAGGATGAACTACAGAAGGGTCCTAATGTATATTTATTAATGTACTCTAACAGTATTCGTTCATATTACCCTGTGGTGTCTCTCTTATGTACAGTATATGTATAAAGCTCTCTGTAATGGCTATAATTCTTGCATGTCAGTATTTGGTTGTCACATGACTGTTACCACATGACTGAGTTGCCCCGCCTTGTTTGGGGCATACTTTAGCTTGCTAATTTCTTTTCCTTCTTTAAAATTATATATAAGTGTAAAAAATGCATTGTATCATTGCCATGACTAAAAGACTGATTTCCCTTAACACGCCAGCCTGTTTTGTTTTTGTTTTTGTTTTTTTAAATTGTATGACCATTTTAAGGATATGAAATAAAGATTCCGAACCTTTTCATCTTATGAAGCTGTGGACCTTCTACCTTTTTTTCTTTTAAGAAAAAAAAAAAAAACACTGATTCAAACCATAAGTAACCAAATGTTTAAAAAACAAGTTTTAAATAAATAAACATTATAACCCAGAGTTATCTTTCTGTGTGAAACAAAAATCTTCCCATACCAGCCAATCACAGCTCAGGTTTCACTTTACCAGAAATCATTAAAGGAGAAGTCTGCCATTTTTTTGACACCCGGCAGATGCAGGGGGAAACCTAACACAGAATCCTTACTTACCTCTTAACATGGCCGCGTCACTACATCGGCTCCAGGACAGCAGCCTGAAGGTCTGATGGTGTCACGACAAGGGTAAAAATGCCTTCCCGACTTATGAATTGCACGCTCAGCCAATCAAACAGTTCCTGGAGCGGCAATACAGCACTGTAGAGGTACAGGGATGGGTGAAAAATATTTTCCCTTGCTGGATTTCTCCTTTAAATGAGCACTGTCACTGTCAGAGAGAAATATTTTACGATAGGTCTGCATGTTCAGACCCTGACCAATGAGGAGAATGAGCCAGGGAAAGTCAGTGTTTAGCGTGCGCATTATGTAAGTTTATTTTTTCGCCTCACTCACATAGACCCCACTCATTTTCCTGACCAGTTCCGATCTGAGCACTTAGCCACCGACTGAGGAATTGTAGAGGAAAGTTTTTTGCTTGAAATTTCTCACCTAATCAGATCTGGCAGAATAGGAGCAGAATTTTAGCAGAATTGGAGCCAAATTTGAGCGGAATTCAAGCAGAATGCAAGCAGAATTTAAGCCCCCATTGACTTCTATAGGATTCCTCTAGTAGAATATGCCCAAAGAATTGACATGTCATTTCTTTGGGCAGAAAGTGGATCTGCGGCAGAAAATTCTGCTCGGAAATTCTGTAGTGTTAACAACAGAACGGAAATCCCATTGATCACAATGGAAGATTGCTCTGTTCATATTTTATAGGAGGAATTTCAAGCTGAAATGAGAGCGGATTTCTCTTCAATTTCTCACAGATAACCCACCCTAAGGCCCCTATTCACACTGAGCAAGAACAGCGGAATTCTCGGCAGAGCTCTCCATGGCGGAATCCCACCACGCTCAGTGTCCTGCTGTGAGTGAATAAGAGGACGCATGCGCCTGCGGAGAGCAGCGGCAGCAGACGCACACGCGCCCTCTCATTCACTCACAGCGAGACACTGAGCACGGCGGGATTTCGAGGCGGGGCCAATCATGTCAGACTTTTACCTCTGGCTTGTAGACATAAGTATATAAATGCTGAACTAAGCTGTGATTGGTTGCTGAGGAAAGTATACCAGTCTTTGTTTCACACAGAAAGAAAAATCTGGGCGCTTCTTCAGCATTTGTTTCCCCCAAATAGTCCAATATAATATTCTATAAAGGGTGGTCCAAAAGTATGGAGACACCTGAATAAATTGAAAACATTGTTTGTGTGGCATTTTGGCAAGAGGAAAGGGGCAAATCTGTGAGGGGCAGCGTGGACATGGTGGCATTATATAAGGTATTAAAGGGAGAATGTTTTTGTTTTTTTTTCTTTTTTAAAACACCTTTTATCAGAAACTTATAGAGATTTGTAAATTGCTTTTTTTTTTTTTAATCGCAAGTCTGCCAGTACTTATCAGCTGTTGTATGCCCTGCAGGAAGTAGTGTATTCTCTCCAGTCTGACACAGTGCTCTCAGCTGCCACCTCTGTCTGAGACAGTAACTGTCCAGAGCAGGAACTGCTTTCTATGGGGATTTGCTGCTGCTTTGGGGAATTCCTGACATGGACAGAGGTAGCAGCAAAGAGCACCGTGTCAGACTGGAGAGAATACACCACTTCCTGCAGGACATACAGCATTCTGATAAGTACTGCAGGACAGAAACTTTTTTAAAAGAAGCAATTGACAATAACTTTTTCACACAGGTTTATTTAAAAACATTTTTCCCCCCAGAAATACTTTTTTAATATAAATATCGTTATTCCTGCCAAAGTTTTTGACAATGTTTGCTTTTTTTCACACAGATATGGCTGCAAGATTAATAGGTGAAGAGAGGATGTGCTAATCTCCGGGAGGTGCAGTACCTGAATCATTGCAGTGAATTTCAATGATGGCCATCCTACCAGACTATCCATTAACTATGACACTGTTGGCAAATTGCATGTCAAACTTTGCCAAACAGGTTCTGTGTTGAATTTACCATAGAGAGGGAATAAGAAAACTGCCCCAGACAAAGCAACACCAATGGCCTTTATGGCATCTTTTAGCAGGAGCCAACGTCCTGTTGTCTGTCACAGGAGAACGGGGTGAGTTCAGTAACCATCAGGGTTCCTGTAAATGATCCAGTTGCAGCACCATCTCAATGAGGATGATCCCGATGAGGTGTTTCCACCACTGTGTAATGACGATGGCACATTACCAGTGTTCTGCAAGCAAGATGGTGCACCCACAACCCCCCAATCCTTGTGAGGTCAAAGCAAATGAGCATCATGGCCCTGCAAACAGCAGATCTCAACCCCTCAGACTTGTACTTGTGGGGTGATGTCAAATCAAGGATTTATGCAGTAAAACGTATTGTGCATGTGTAACAGTAGATCCTGGATGCCTGTGCATGCATTTCTGCTGAGGTGCGGCTAGCAGTACATTGTGTATGGAAGTAAAAAGTCCACTTCATACACCTTAACAGCACAGTCATGTACATGTGTGTGATTGGTTGTTAAGAGGTTAATATACTATAAAAGTCCATTTCATATAACTTCTTGCTCAGTTGTGTTTAAGTGCCAGAAATCTATGTACTGTGAAACCTTGGATTACTAGCAGCTTGGTCTAAGAGCATTTTACAAGACAAGCAAACAATTTAAAATAATTGTAACTGAGCAAGTTTTCATAGTAGGAGCCCCCATGTTTACCCATCCTGATACTGTAATGGGTACTCTCATTTTAACCCACCGCTACCTGATCAGCTCTGCTGGTGATCAGGCACCTTACAGATTTCCTCTGGTGCCCCTCCATCCTCCTTTGGAAGAGAACAGCTCAGCCTTATCTCAACTCTAGGACTGAAAGCCCTATTACACAAATTCAGCCAATATCAGCCATTAAACCCGATAATTGCTTTGTGTAATAGAAAACAATGATCAGCCTACATGCACAATGTTGGCTGATCGTTGTCTTTCAACATGTTAAAACATCAGCGATCTAGAGAGCAGCGATTTGCTGCCGCCACTCCATGCAATAGGAGAAGCAGCAGACTGCCACTATCCTCTATGGGCTGCCCGGACGATCTAGAGATTACTCAGACAGCCCCCCCTCCCTGTTGGTGCATGTAATAGCACAGTCAGTAAGCGGAGAATGAGGAGCAAGCGGGTGCTGACCTGACAGGTCGGTGCTTGCTTGCTCCTGTGAATCGCCCCGTGTAATAGGGGCTTGAGTGTGAGTAAGGCTACAATGCCCCCCTACTCTGGTGTTCAGGAAGCTTAGATCCCGCATGCACAGATGTAACCTAAGCAGTAAGTGCTTCAACTCCCCAGGGCCTCTTCCGGACATTTCCCACTGCTGCCGCACACGTGTCGCCGCCATCTGGCCTACACGTGGCGCTGGATGGTGTATGACCACTGCTTCCCTCTGACCCCTGAATTAACCCCTTCATGGATAGCTGTTCCAAGCAGCTGACACTAGTACCACCAGGTACCAGCACCAGCAGATTTGCAACCACCTGGGGAGTTGTGTGTGGAGAGAGTGTGTGTTAACTGATTAACCCCTTCTTTACTGTTACAGTATTCTTAATTGATACAGAACACCTTGCATACATTATTATTGAGCTGTAGAACAAATTGTCTGAGTTTCAATTATTTCTTATGGGAACATTTTCTTTGTTATACAAGTGATTTGGACTGCAAGCACGGAATGAATTATGTTTGTAATCCAAGGTTTCGCTATACATGTCTATATTATTATTATTATTAGTATTATAAAAATTTTCAAACCAATATCCCAACACCACTCTTGTCTCCAGTTTAGGAGTGGTCTGCAATTATGCTCCATTCACTTTAATGGAACTGGGTTGCACCAGACAAGAGTGGTGCTGCCTCTGGACGAAAGTGGCCGTGTTTTTCTCACCCTGGATAACCCCTCTAAGAGCACAGTCATGTGTGATTGGTTGTTAAAAAATTACTGTATTACAGTTTATTTCATATAACTTTTTGATAAAGTTTTCTTGTTGTGTTCTGTAGATGTGTGCTATATATATATACTGTGTGTGTATATATATATATATATATATATATATATATATATATATATATATATATATATGTAATCTTTTTTTTTTTTTTTTCAACAATAACAATTTGTCCATGCACAGCGGATCTATCATCTGGACATCAGAAAAAGCCCATCTGCACTTGTAATACACACATTGAAGAAAAAAATTAGGTTACAATGTTAAAAATGTTTGATGTAAATCAGTTGTTCCATAAGCAGACCTGAAGTCTTTTGTCCACATTTTAAGGTTTTTCCACAAACAACGCTCTGGGGGTCGCAGTGGTGGGGCCGCCATTGATCAGTTGTCAGCTGTACTGTATGCCTAATTTATTACATTGCACAGGCCACTTAATAAATCTGGTGTACCTGGAATTGTCTGACTCAATTCCTTTGTATGCCTGTTAGAAGAAGCCATGTATTTGCGTATATCTTAGCAGTTACATCTGAAGTGGATATCCAGGATTATAAAAAGAAAAAGTTAAGCTGCTTTCTTCCAGATTTTTACAAATCTTATTCAGATGAATGGGATTGTCACAGAAATATCTGCAACATTTTACTCTAATTGGGGAACTGGAGAAACTTAGGTGATGGTCTTCCATAGTGGAAAACAGGTGCATATGTTTCGTGTGTTACATGCTGACATGGCCACATGTTACCGCTCACATAGCAGAGACTAAAATCTGTACCCTAATCCCTAAGAAAGCTGCAGTGGAATATACACTAAAGTGAAAAGACACCAGACGAAAGCTGAAAAAAAGCTTTGTTAAAAGATTGCTGTAAATTTTGGATGCAAGATTGCATGCAAGATCTAAAAGGGGGTATTTTGGTGTTACCATTTTTTGGTATTAGGATGCTTTGAAATTGGAAATGGAAGCAAAATCCCCTAAAAATCCCCACAATTTTTTCCCCCTAGTATCTAGAGTCCATTATTAAAAAAAATAATTGCATTGCCAGAATACCCTTTTAGGCTAGGTTCACACACAGCAAATTACAGCTTTAAAACAAGGGGGAAAAAAACATGTCCTTACTGCAACAACGGCCGTGATTACCACGGAACTTACGTTGTGTGAACATAGCCAAAGGGTGCGTCCGCACATAAAGAATTGCACAGCTGTCCAAAAAAAAAAAAAACGTCTGCCACACGGCCAAAAACATTGTAGGAACATAGCATCAATGGGTTTACATAGAACACCATTCATCTGCGTTATACAGACTGCTATAGATTTTCAGTGAGGATTTCACACTAACCAAATGTGTTATTTGTAAATAAATATAATATATGTATAATGATATAATAATATGATATAAAACCGTTATATAGAAGCACAGCTTCTACACTCGTAGTTCATAGTCCATTCCGTCTTTAATATTTAAGTCACCAAAGTAATAGTTACTACCTTTATCTACCTCATGGGTCTCTAAACTGCGGCCCTCCAGCTGTTGCAAAACCACAATTCCTATCATGAATGCACATCTAAAGCTTTGGATATGGCTGTCCAGGCTTGATGGGAAATGTAGTTTTGCAACAGCTGGAGGGCCGCAGTTTGGAGACCCATGATCTACATCATAGTGAAATTGTTAAAGACTGTGTAAGCTGTATATAGTGTTACTACATCAAGGGCATTATATAAATTTAAACTATTCTTTAGGGTGCTTTCACACATATAGGGTCCACAGCAGATTTCATGGTGCAGATTGGATGCTGTGTTCAGTTATTTCGTAACATTGATATCTGCTCTATCAAATCTGCTACGTGTGAACGCACCCTTATAAAACATTCTGCAGCATGCAGTAAAGAATTCTACTTCTGGATAAACAAATACATATATTTTATCTGTAAATATTGATCTTTACAAGTAAAAAATTTCAGTAACATAATAATAAACATCATACAGAAGAATACACTGTATGTTCTGTTTGTGTTACCTTTGCGTATTTCTCTGCCGTTCTGCAATTTGATTGCCCTTTTTTTTCTTAGAGACTCTCTGCTTTCTATTAACGTTACATAGGACAGCATCAGAAGATCACCGGGTCCTCCCACAACCTGTATCTGTCTCCTTTCCTTCACCGCACCTTACAGTAAATCATTACCAGCTTACACCTGCTTCACACTTCCGTGACTTATGGACGATGTATGTGTCACTATACAGCATATGGCGCTGTTTCCTAACCTGTGGCTTTCCAACTGTTGCTACAACTCTATTTGGACATGGTAAGAGGTGTAGTAATGCAACAGTTGTAGAATCACTAGTTGGAGTACACTGATTTATGAAATTAAAATTATATATACTGTACTACTAATAGTAAAAAAATAAAATATATATAGATAAACATAGATCAACAATTGTAATAATCTGTATGTTATAACAAGAGACTCGAAGCATAGTGTTTCTCTGTTACAAAACCAACTGCTACATAATGTATTTTATTGTATCATGTATCCAGTGCCACGTAGGTACTCTAGTCCCTTCTTTCAGCAAACCTGATCCAAAAAACTGAGGTATTCTACTTATTCATCTATTGTACAGTGACATTGCATTTTCTGGAAATTCGGGAACCAATGTAATACATTACATTATACATACAGAATTGCAGAGTAATTGCTTGCAGATATAGATAGATACACATGGATGAAGGGAATGACAGGTAAATCCAGCCCATATGCACCGAGCATCATATTACAGCTATCGCCTTGCTATGTTGCTACGCTACATTTGTCTGTTTATGAACAGGAGTAATCTCTATGGAATTAACACCTAGAATTAGCCTAGAGTAACTTACATAGAATATTGTAGAGATTTTTATGAATTGTGTTATTCATCAGCACACATGAAAATCTTGAAAGGATTCAGCATTCTAAACAACACTGTAAATAGAAACCAGAAAACTGTACAAAAATATCAAAACCACAACTAGAGTAGATCTAAAATGGTTACTGATGTCCTGAAGGTAGCACAGAGAATCAGCTCTACTAGAACCCAGAATAATAAATCTATGCTAAAAAAAAATGCACCACAATATATGATACAGCCAGCAGCATAAGGGTATGTTCTGAAATGCAGGTGACGGTTTAGCGGATGTATGAGAACAGCACAAACCACATTAATACAGGCAGTTTTTATTCAGGGGTTAGAAGAATCTAACCTGCTGTTATGTTCCGATAGGGCCAGGGGCACTGAGGATAAAGGGGATTTTGTTACCTACATCTTCACTTTATTCAATATGCAAATTTGATGGTTTGGAGCACTGGGGGTGGGACTACTGCCCTTGATGCACCAACCCACCCCACTGCCACTTCAATGCATGAATGCTTGAATGCAGTGATCGGTGTCAGAGTGACATCACGGCAGAGCACTGGGGGTGGGCAAGGTGGATCATGGTGGGGAAATTAGTGTGGAAATGAAGATTTTCTAAAAATGGTGCTGAGGATCAAGTTAAGAAAATGACCCTTAGCTAAGGGGGCTATGTTCACACTACGTAAGTCTCCGGACGTAGCACGTTCCGTTAATAAGCGACAGGAGATTTACGTAGTTTGCATACAATGGAAAGTATACAATCTACGGCTGCACAGTTCACACTACGTAAGAACTTACGCCAGGATCGTACGCGGCGCCGTAAAGAATGAACCGTAGCGTAACATGCGGTCCCGTACGTAGTGGTGATTTCTTCATTTTTGCACTTTTCTTTGCCGATCCAAAAGGTTCTGTGGGGTGTCCGGGGCTAGCCGAAGATATCCAAGTAAAAGACTGCTGTCAGATCGCTACGTAGGGCGCTCGGGAAGCGTAAGTAGACTGCGGGCGTAAGTTCGCGGACCATACATAGCCGGCCGCAACTTACGTAAATCCCCGGCCGGAGTTTAACACGTATATGTCCGGCCGCGAAAATATGCGGCCGGACATATACGTAGTGTGAACATAGCCTTATCCTGTAAAAGTCTTCCACTCATTAGGGCTCTAATCTTCCATTAAATGTTATGTAGATGCTGGGGAACAGGTTTGTGCTTTATAAGTAAAAGAATTATTAATAATAATAATAATAATAATAATAATAATAATAATAATAATATCATTGTGAATTAGTGATTAATGGCAAGTACAAATTAAAATGTTGTCTAGGTCTAGGAGAGTGCTGGTGGTTCTGTAATCTTCCATCTAGAGGCTGCATGGTCAATCACTAACTAAAATGGACCAATCATGTATTCACCAGAAAAAGCTCAGCAACATTAACAGGATTAAAAGTGGCACCATGGTATATTTTGAACTTGGTAACCCCACCAGCCCCAACCACTGCTGTGGTAGGTATGCCCCCAAGTTGGCAGGTATGTCCCCCCAGTAGTTAAATCCCCCTTTGTGTGAACATACAGTAATTAAAAAAAAATCATCCTTACATCTTCTCAAACACCGAGCAGCAGTCACTTCTCCTGCTTAGGTGGCTCTGGTGATGTCACTGGGTACCAGGAACAAAGGTCACCATCCTCCCTTGATGCAGACCGCAGGTCTAAAGTTATATGCAACCTTTCTTTTTAAAAATGATACATGTCAAAAGTTTGGGGCTTTGGTGTTCATTCTACAATTTGGTGTATTTGGTGTTCTTCTACAATAATTAGATCCAAAGAAGCCCTTGTTATCCTTTTTTGCCTAGGTGCACAAGGTGGGCTCCACAGACTTATAGAGCCTGCAGCAATACAGGGAGTAAAGCACACAACTGATGGCTTCTCCTGGTCATATCTAGGGATTGGTGGGGATCTCATCACCCAGACCAATGCAGATCAAGACGTTAAGCATATCTGTAGCATATGTCAAATGTTTTTTTTTAAGTGACTTTAAATCAGTAATGCACAACCTGCGGGTCTTCAGATGTTGCAAAAGTACAATTCACATAATGCCTGGCCTTGCTTTGGCTATCCATGCAAATGGCACTTCACGGGCAGTTGTTTTTTCCTGACAGGTAATTAAACATTGTATATACCATTCTACAATAATAATGTACAAGTAAATAAGTATGGACTACTAGAGTCTCTTTCTATGTAATTTATATCTATAACACTAGATGGCATAGCAGGTACACTAAACAGGTAAACAGTGGAATATAGACGCAAGTCTATATTGCTAAACAACAAATCTAAACATGCAGTTTTACTATGGCGATAAAATGTCCAAGACAGAACAGCTGGTATTATTGAACCAACAAAAACAGAAATTAATGTGAGGAAAAGATCCTAATGAGTCCAAATGACCCGATTTGTTATGGCCGTACAGTTTTATTACCCAAATAAATATACATAAACATTCCTTTTTAGCGAAAATCAACATTAAGATGGATGCTGAAATAAAGAATTTTAGTAGGTCTCTTGATGCTTTCTCAGTGGTCTCGACATTTGCTTGTAATGAAATTAGGTTTCCCATTAATGGGGATGGAGAGAGCCACCTGTTCTGTATTTTCGTGTATAGTGGATCTGTTACTGAGGGGCAGGACACCAGACCACGGGCATTCTGAATGTGGTCACTTCAGGTCACCTATACATAGCCATAGCTGGGTCGGTGGAGTATCATTTACAATGAAAAACTATGATTGGAAGTATTGTGCTAATGCAAAATACCGACCAAACTATCACCATGGGAAAGAGGCCTAAGGCCCTATTCACACGTCCCGTGATTTACAGATCCGTATTGTTGGTGCACATTGATGTCTATTGGGCTATTCACACTTTAAAGAGGACCTGTCACCCCCCGTGGTGGGGTGACAGGCTCCCGACCCCCAGCTAGATCCCCTTATACTTACCTGATCCCGCCGAGTCCCGCTGCCGGAGCCGGTCCCGGGGCGGAGATATCCCAGTCAGAAGCCGGCACGCGTGCTCTGGTGAAAGGTGACAGGTCTCCTTTAAGTAGTGCTGAAAAAAAGGGACATGTCCTAGAGCAGAACCAGATGTTTTTACGGATCCTCTCATAGAAATCAATGGATCTGCTAATCTGCTATTGTTTATAGATTGTAACCTGTTTGGCATCAGTATTTCCGTAAAAAAAAAAAATGGTTCATAGGTCATAAGGTTGTGTTTCTAAGCAACCACAACCAGGAAGAAGGAGCTGCAGGAGCATTAATTAACAGAACTGTGTCACAGTAAAGCAGGGGTGGGTAACCTCAGGCCCGCGGGCCGCATCCAGCCCCTGCGACCCCCGGCTCCCCTGTGATATGCGCGCTGCTCTGGTGGGGAAGGAGCCGGCATACACAGCATCTTCCTGTGTCAGTGACAACTGCCAGACACAGGAGGATGCTGTGAGTGCCGTCCCCTGCCCCACCAGAGCGCCGCACGTCTTCCTTCTCCTGCAGGCCGCGCACAATGACATCATTTCCTTGCGCGCCGCCTGCAGGAGAGGACCGGCGCAGACTAGAGGAGAGAGAAGAGGACCTGGACAGCGTGGGAGCCGAGGAAAGGTGAGTGGGATGTTTATTTTTTTATTTGGGACAGGCACTGGGGTTAACCAGGCTACCAGGGACATGCCTTGGGGGGGTTAACTAGGCTACCAGGGACAGGCACTGGGGGTTAACTAGGCTACCAGGGACCGGCACTGGGGGTTAACTAGGATACCAGGGACCGGCACTGGGGGTTAACTAGACTACCAGGGACCGGCACTGGGGGTTAACTAGACTACCAGGGACATCAGTAAGGGGTTAATTACAGATACCAGGGGCATCACTGGAGGTTAACTCTGGCTACTGGGCATCACTAAGGATTCACATCAGGTACAAGGGGCATCAAAGAGGGTTAACTACAATAGCAGGGGCACTAGGGGAATAATACTTTGCCTTGCCCCGGGTGCTGCAAACCCACGCTACTAACTGCTGCGCACAGTATGTGGCCATCAAATGATTTTATTAATGCCCGACCGTTGGTTCCCCACCCCTGCAGTAAAGCAAACCAGAAATGGCAAAGTAAATTGGCTGACAAGCGATCATGTGACTTTTTTTAGCGGTTGAGCATGCTGGTGCTAGTTTTGTTTTAAAAACAGCAACACAAGTAGTATCTCGGCACTACCGCAGAGGACCATCTTAACACTGCCTGAAGACTTGTGTGACCAGGTGGTGCTCAATCATCCATACAAGAGCATGCAGAAATCACTTCAAAAAGCTGATGAAGGCTAGAGCCTAGGGCCGAGAGGAAGCGTGCAGGGACGCACGCGAAACAGACTGTCGCCCGTCCACATGTCTGTGTCTATGTACCTGCATTAATTTGAAATAAACATGTTATCTGCTTTTAAGAAGACAAGTATGGTGAGTGCCTTATCACTTCATCAGCTTTTTGAAGTGACTATTTTTTTTTAACCTACTCAACTTTATTAACTAGTATTGTGCAGTCAGTAAAAAAAACAAAAAAAACAAGATGGATTTCCGGAAGAACAAATGCAATGCAGATGCAAAATCCGTAATTTTTAGCGGATTGTACAGGTTGATAGCGGGAGGACTGTATGGACTTGAAAACAATACTGAATGTGTGATTAAGGCCTTACATTGTGATGAGAACATTGGAGTTTCATTGCATTGCCCCAATGAAGGATGGCTGGACGACAATTACCGAATAGCTGCAGTAAAGTGATGCAGTAATGGAATGATATAATCAATTACTTCAATGAAATGATGCATTCACGTTGCATTCTGAGCTGCAGCTTTCTGCTCAAGACACAAAAAACTGTGTGAGTTTTTCTCTCCATCTCCCTCTCCCTTCTGAGACAGCTGTGAAAAAGTCCCCATCTACAACTTTGTAATGCTAGGAGGATTAGGTTCATTAGCAACCTGACTTCAGACTAGCTATGGTGCGTTTACACTGAAAGATTTATCTGTCAGATCTTTGAAGCCAAAGCCAGGAACAGACTATAAATAGTTAACAGGTCATAAAGGAAAGATTGAGATTTCTCTTCTTTTCAAATCCATTCCTGGCTTTGGCTTCCAAAATCTGTCAGATAAATCTTTCTGTGTAAACGCACCATAACCCTCCCACTATTACAAAGAGGCTATAAGTAGCAGACAAAGCCTGACAGCGGCTTGTTTACATCAGCTGTCTCAGAGGGAGGGAAGATGGATAGAAAAACTCACACACAGTTCTTTGTGTCCTCAGCAGCAGCTCAGAACTGGGAGAAGGAAACTGAATAGAGAACTGTTAGTCTCACCATGGGAAGCAACATATGAAAAATTATGTTTGAGTGGAATACCCCTTTATATGCAGTAACTGTATACACTTGTATCATTAGTTAATGTTATATGAAGAATATGAAGAATGTATTGCTTGTAAGCTATACAGTAATACCCTTACTAAGTCATGAAGTTATATTAAAGGGATGTGCGGCTGCTTCATTGCAGTACTGCGAATATTTAAACAATTTCCCAACTTCCATACTGTCCATGAAACACGGAACATGTGTATAAGGCCTTAGTCTATTTACTTCTGGGTACAGTGTAGTGTTGTCAAATGTAACAAGACCCATCACCCAAATGAAGCAGCCAACTACTGTACCTGTCGTCTCCAGTAGTACTGGTTTGGAAAAAGTTGCATGTTGATATGCATCTACTGTCGCTAAAGTCCACAGCACATCTGCTTCAAGTGAAAAATAGTGTTTTTTTCCTTCAAAAAAAGCATGAAATAAATAGATGTTTTGAAATAAAGGCCGTTATTTGCCATTAAATGACGGCCGGCCACTCAATTTCAACAGTGTGTGAACAGAGCCTTTCTGTGTTTTCAATCCACACCTGGTTTTGGTTGCAAAATACTGAGCAAAAATACTGTGTGGGAACATAGTGTAAGGGTGGGTGTCATTGTCAAACCGTAGAGTATCATTACAAGGTACAATTGGTACCATAAAGACAATCCATAGTATGGCTCTGTACATGGAAAAAAGAGTTATGGCTCTTAAAATTAAAATTAAAAATGAATATCTGGCTGCTCCTGCAGGAGAAAACATGCCACTTGCCTCTTTAAACGATGAAAAACGCTACTGTGTTACCTACAAAGACATATTATGGCATTGTGCCCCCTAAAATACTAACCTGAGCCTGGTTCTGTGCTTCTCCACACATCTGGCCTCTTCTGGTCAGGCCTGGCTACCAGAGAAGGATGCAGGCAGCACTTACTCTAAGGGCCCTATTACACCAACAGATTATCTGACAGATTTCTCCTCTTTTCAAATCCATTCCTGGCTTGGGCTTAAATAAATCTGTCAGATAATCTGCTGGTGTAATAGGGCCCTAAGTTGCTATTCCAGTCCAATATAGTCTTTGCTCATATTTAAACCATATGTTTTACATTTCAGCGCAGGTCTTAACATTATACTGTACACATTTAGATGCCTTATTTCAATGACATGTTTTACTAAATCATACAGTACATTCCTTGTACAAGTCATTTTTACAGTTGAGTATCACAACTGAAATCCATTGAAGTCTTTAACCTCATTATTGTTGTCTTTATGTTTTAGGTACATATGCTTTACATTTCATCATGTGTAGACATAAAACAGTACACACTTTAGCTGCCTCGAGTATCCATATTTTAAACACATGTACTATTACATGATATAGAATGCTACTTTCTCATGTACAGGTCTAGGGCATGCTTTATGTTGTATTATATCATATGGAAACTGCTAGCTTAAAGTGTAACTGTCATTTAAAACTCTTGTCTCCAGTTTAGGTGCGGTTTGCAATTAAGCTTCATTCACTTCAATGGAACTGAGCATCAAAGCCCCGCCCAATCTGGAGGCAAGAGAGGGGCTGTCTCTGGAAGAAAGTGGCCATGTTTTTGTAGCGCTGGATAACCCTTTTAAGTAACTCTGTTATAGGTTTTATTACGCAAAAAAAGTCTCTTTTCCTAATTTATTATCTGTTTATTATCAGGAAAAGCCGTCTAGATTACAGAGGAGCAAAGTGAAGATGGGTTTGCTGAGTCCACTATAACCTATAGAGGGGAGACCTATGGAAGTCTCCAACACTCCACTTCCTCCCTCTGTCTCTGACCATAACTTCTGAGATGAGAGGTGGGCGGGTGCATGTTGAAGGCATCGTGCGGAGGCGAAACTTCACCCACACACAACATCCAATACCTGCCTGATATGGCGGCAACATTGGGCAGCTATTGACCAGTGACCACTCTCCCTCTAGTCCTGGAAGATGACCTATCCTTAGGGTTAGACTTCCAATACTGCTGATCAGCTGATTGAAGGGACGGCAGTGATCATGCATCGTTATGGCTTCTTAATTTCCTACCAGACACTGCTAAAATACAATATCAAGAAACATACCTTAAAATGTGTTTTAGGTAGCTTATTATTACACATAAAAGTGATGTCTTTGTATGAACAGTTGTACTGTATATCACTTCTTATGGGACTCCCTGCATCACAATTTATTATGATGCATTGAGATCCTGAATGGCTAGAGCAGTATGCTGCTGAACGGACACAGCTGTGTAGTGTTTCACTCTTCCGGAGTTACATCATAATAAATTATGATGTAAGGAGCCCCGGAGAGTTCAGTCTGTTATATACAACAAGTTCACAGACCATATATCATGTTGTTGTGTTTTTTTATTAGGTGTGTGTATGCCAAGTTTACATCTGCATCAGAGGATGCATTTGTGACCTAAATTACAGAATCCATTCAAATAGCTGGACACATAGTATACGCTCCGGCTGGGATGTCTTGCAGCGCCGTAGGAAATGACATGTCAGTTTTCTGCGGCCGCTATTCAGTGAATAGCGGCCGCAGCCCCCCCCTCCCCCCTTTTTCCCTATCTGCCTATCTTTTTAGGTAGCTTTCTTTCTAATATTACTGTGTTTTTCTTACAATATCAGCAATGGCCCTGTTTCATTTGTTAGTTAACTGTTCACTTACTGCCTATTGACAAAACAGAAATGCTTGGGCAGTCTACAATAGAGACACTTATACCTATTGTTTATTACTATTATGGTCATGTTACCTGTTTGTAATTTCTTGGCCACGATTATGGTTTTATGTTACTTCTATTACTATTGGATGCTTGTTCTGTTTTCCATCTACCTTTCTTGTTAAAAAAAAAATCTCTTTTTAAAATATAAAAATGTAAAAAATATTTAATGAAAAAAAATAAATAAATAGCGGTTGCAGAAAACCCTGTCAGTGCATACTATGGAGCGAGCGGCTCCGGCTGCACGCTCCATAGTGAGCAGTGGGGAGTTCTGATGCGGGCAGTACTGGCCGGGATGTTCTTTTCAGAGACAGGCCATTCAACAGCCGGTCTCATACTGTGTATGAACATGGCCTAAACACTCATCGTTCACAGTATATAGATATGAATGCAAATAACAGCAAGAAACAGCCCCACATCCTCTTTGACCATAATAATAATAATAGGCTTTTATACAGGTGAAATCTGGGGGCCATTATTAGGCAAACCATTGGGACCCTACAAAAACACTGCGGGGTCACAGACAAGCTTAGAGAGTTATCTCCCATCCAATTTATTAAAGCAGAGGCAATGTATTAGGCAATGTTCTATAACGTTACCTTATGTTCTATAACGTTACCTTAACATTGGATCAGCACACAGATTACATTGAGGCAGGATTCACACAAAGCATTTCGTTATGTATTTAAGGATACTTTGTAACTAGATGTCTGATATTAAGGGAAAGATTTACTACAGCTGTGCCCTCAAATGCACCAGCATTGTGGTACGTAGCAATTATGGCTATGAAAAAATGGCTATATGGTAACAAGAATGTAAAAAAACAATGAGGACAATGAATTTACTGTATACTTACCTCTCAGCGCTTCATGGTTTGCCACAATTTCAGCATAATTGGTCGATTTTAAGTAAGCAAAAAAAACATCAATATAACATCAATAACTGATGCTAAATAATCTTTGGTCATCAGTTATGTCTCCTGTCCTCCCCATACACAGGGCGTTTCTGTGTTCTCTAAGGGAGAGGAGTAAACTGTAGCCAGACTGCTTTGGCGGTAGTTTATGTCTTTGAAAACAAAGGGGTCAGGCAGTGATTTTCCACTACACTTAAAGTAGAAAAGTGTGTATGTGGACTTTTAAAATGTACCAGACATCAATCAGCCATATTAATTTTGATAAATCTGTGCACTTTAAGGCTATGTTCACACACAGTATTTTTGCTCAGTATTTTGGTCCTCATATTGCAACCAAAACCAGAAGTGGATTGAAAACACAGAAACGCTCTGTTCACACATGGTTGAAATTTAGTGCATGGCCATCATTTAATGGTAAATAATTGGCGTTATTTTAAAACATCGGCTGTTTTTATGAAACAACGGCCATTATTTATCATAAAATTACAGCCATCCACTGAATTTCAACAGTGTGTGAACATTGCCTTTCTGTGTTTTCAGTCCACTCCTGGTTTTGGTTGCAATATGAGGACCAAAATACTGAGCAAAAATACTGTGTGTGAACATAGCCTAAGGTCCTATTCCACCGGACGATTATTGTTCAGATTATCGTTAAATCGTTCGAATCTAAACGATAATCGTACGGTTGAAATGCAGTTAACGATTAACGACCGAACGAGAAATCGTTGATCGCTTTATAAGACCTGGACCTATTTTTATCGTTGCTCGTTCGCAAAACGTTTGCAAATCGTTCGCATTAAATAAGACGTTGTTCGGTCGTTCGCAGTAGATACGAACGCAATAGCGAAGAAATAGCGTTCGCAAATACCATCATAAGTAACGATTATCGTATAGTAACGATGAGTGAACGTTTTCAGGTCTTTCGCAATAGCGGTCGTTTGAGATCGTTATTCGTTAATGATTATGCGAACGATAATCGTCCGGTGAAATAGGGCCCTAAGGCTGTCCCTATAAATCAGAATTAGACGGTTTTAATAAATCTGGGTCAAAGTGTTTTGATTTTTTCTTTTTTTTATAACTTTTTTCTTATATATATTTTTCTTATATTTGTATTTATCTCTTTTGGTTTGCTTGCTTTTTATTCCCTTTTTGTAGAAGTGTTTTATGTACTAAGTGAAAACAGGTTTACTTGTAACTTGATCTACCCCCTGCTGGGAGGTACTATGTATGTAATTAGACATCACCTGTATTCTGGCTGCTACTGGGCATGTGCAAACCACCCTTTTTATAGATCTTGAAAAACATTCTTTCGTTATACACTTGAGAAAGAAGTCAGCACGACTTCGAAACGCGTTGTGTTTTAATAAATAGTTTTTTATCTTCATCATTTAATTTTTGGCCTATCTTGGACCAGCGCCCGATCTTACCCAGTGGTTGGAGTGGAGGATTTATGTTTCATGTAATACCGGTTTGGTTTCTGGGAGTGGCTGCGGTCCACACACATGTGAGCATTGAGAGTTGTGCCTTGCATTTACACAACCACACTAGGTGAGAGTCTTCCCATTACTCCCCTGCACTTACCTAAGTCTTGCAGACCCCACACATTGGAGCGCTGTTCACATTTATCTTTAAAGTGTTTTGATGGCTTTTTTGGTGTTTTTGTGGTCGGTGCTACTTTCTTAACTATTGTGAATACTGAGAATTGAGTTTTCCCCTGATACTTTTCTCAGTAGAGTTGCACCTTAACCTCTTAAAGACGGAGCCAGTTTTTGTTTTTTCCTCCTTGTGTTTAAAAGTTGCATTTTTTTTTACCTAGAAACCCACATGAACCCTTATTTTTTGTGTCACTAATTGTACTTTGCAATGGCAGACTTAATTTTTGCATAAAATATGCTGCGAAGTCAGAAAAAAATTATATGGGCTTTTTCTTAGTTTTTTTGTTCGTTTTTACTCCGTTTGTCCTACAGAAAAACTGACATGTTATAAATGTTCCTCAAGTCGGTTCGAATAAAACGATATGCAACTTGCATAACTTTTATATTATTTGATGGCTTTTAAAAAATAAAACCTTTTACAGCAAAAAAATGTTCACTTAAATTGCTCTATTACCATGTTTATAGCACTTTTATCCTTTTGTCTATAGGGCTGATTGAGTTGTCATTTTTTGCGCCATGATGTGTTCTTTCTATTGGTACCTCGATTGCGTATATGTGACTTTTCTATCGCTTTACATTACAATGTTTCTGGATTTGATGCAACCAAAAATGCGCAATTTTTGCACTTACGCCGTTTACCAAGAGAGATCAGGAATGTGATAAATTAATAGTTTGCGCAATTACGCAAGCGGCAATACCAAACATGTTTATTTATTTATTTTTATTCATAAATTGGGAAAAAGGGGGTGATTCAGACTTTTATTAGGGGAGGGGGTTTTGTATTTTTTTTTTCACTTTCACAGTAATTTGAAGTCCCCATCGGGGACTTCTAATACAGCTACACTGATCTCTCATAGAGATCAGTGTAGCTGTATAAAACAGCAACGATCCAAGAGATCGGTTCTCTATTGCTTTGGTCTGCTGCAGACCATTGCAAAAGAATATCAAGCCGGGATCAGCATCATTACGACGCTGAGGCCCGACTCGGTAAGACCAAGGGATCCCGCCACTAGACACCAGGGATGGGCTGCAAAAAACACAGTTAGATGCAGCTGTCAACTAACGGTGTTAATTAGTGGCAGCGGCGATGAGACCGCTCCCGCTAATAGCCGCGGTCTCGTGCTGCAGATAGCAGTCAGAATCGCTGCAGTTCAGAGCGGGGTCACGGCACGGTCCCCCTCTGAACTCCTCTTGCGGGCATATGCTGTACCGGTACGGCATATGTCCCTAAGAGGTTAAAGTGTACCTGTCGTTTAATTTTTAATTTTAAGAAACTTGGGGAAAGGCTTTTTTGATAATGGCATATTTGCCTAATAAACCCAATTACAAAGTTTCTTAAAATTATCTGTACTATTGATTTCTGCAACAAAAAATGACAGTGACACTTAATAAAATCCATAAAAACACAGTTGACCTTTTTTTTTCGAATGCCATACAAAACTATAGGCATTTCCATAACTAATTTTAGATGCTGTTTTGAACACAGAAAAGTACATACATACTGCTATATAACTCTGACATTCTTCCACCCCACGCCATGTTTTACAAAGAGTATTTAATGTCATTTGCACTTTTGTTTCTCAATGTGTATACATTTAAAAAGAGAAATCTCTCAATCGGTCCATAAACATTCTGGTGAAGAAAGATTGAATTTATTTCAATATACTTCATTCCTTTCCTTCTCTGAATTTTTCTAACATTAGTATATGAGGGCACATTTCCACTGTGGAATTATAGCTACTTATACATAATGGCCCAGATTTATTAATATGCTGGAGAGCAACCCATTCCGGCTGAGCTCTTCTGTGCTTTGTATTCATTCCTGGCTTTGGCTTACTAATAATACTATATACTGCTGTGGCCTGTCATCACAAGTAGCCTCTACTCCCCAGCTAGCTTCCTCAGTTAACCTCCTTACAGTATATTACATGACCGTCTCCCGTCAAAACTAGAAATGGAATATTCAAGAAAACAGTCAGCTGCAGACTATTTGTCCAGAAACCAAGTTCAATCCATAGGGGGGAAAATATAAAAATTGCCATCAATTTTCCAAAAATGTGAAGGTTTATTTCATTGTAGACCTTAAAACTTAAACTTAAGTCTAAACAGGAGCAGACGTTATTATATCACATATGGAGATCTGTACTCCTTTATGTCTTTTCAGATCAAAAGAATGACCAATGTGTGGCTCAAGGGAGAAAGGTAACATTCCCAGATATTTCCTTAGAAAACATGTATTCCTTTCCTTCTCAAATGTTCTCCACTTCTTCTTTTGATCTTAACAGATGCACAGGAGACCTGATCTCCTATATGCCTAGTAAAAAGGTCCTTAGGCATTCCTAATTGAATCCAATCTTAATGAAGCCATGACCTATGAAGTATTGATTTTCATACAGATCGCAGCAAACTCTAACAGAACCTGTGGATCCTGATGAATTGGAGAGAATCAACAGTGTAAACATCAAAAGAAACTGAACATTTTAGCAAAATGCAGCACATAGAAGAACGTCGGTACTAATGCTGGACACATCCAGTAAAAGCAGAATATCAAAAATCCGCTGCAGTTTCGCTTGCTTAAAAATCTTAAGAGGCAAATATTAATCCCATATATCCATGATATTGAAACCAAAAATGTATATATACTGTATCTTTGGACAACAAAGGATATTTTTTTGCACTTAATAAAAATATTTTATGCTACCACTAGATGGCGCAACTACCACACAGCACTTAATGGTTTCAGTTCTATTCAGTATTTATTCTCATGAAACTACAAAACAAGTGGAGACTTTATTCCTATAGTAATAATATACATAGAGATAGACCTGTAAATAAATTTGAGTGGTGCAGGGAGAAGCTGGAGAGAAGCTGCAAGTCGACAGTTCTCCATGTGTTTGACTCCATTTTAAACTATATTGTCCATGAAACGCTGCAGCGTTTGTTATAAAAGGGCCTGTTTAAGGCATAAGGACATCATATAATGGCATTATTTATATTATCATTTAGAATGGAAAAAAATACTTTCAAATTTTTTTACAGTGTTAACTGTTTGATGTGATAGATGCCATGACTTTATTGTACAGAGCATTTCAAACTACTGTGTATACAAGTTTTTGCCTGTCTGCTTTTATAACTGTTGTACAAGTGGAAAGGCTATTGCCCCAAATCAATTCAATAACAAAACTCCCATTATATTTAAATATATGTTTCTTTTTATACATTAGGGTGCATTATTTATAGGGGGGCTGCAATGTTAATTGCTTTCAGGGATTGGCACAATGGGTGTGGATCATCATCAGGAGAGTCAGCACCAAAAGTCAGAGGAAGTGATCAAGAGTGGAGTGTACTGAACTTCTTTATTTTACACCCCTAGCAGACCATATTTGTTTTTACTTAAAGCGACTCTGTACCCACAATCTGTCCTCCCCAAAACACTCGAATAGCTGCCTTTAATCCAAGATCTGTCCTTGGGTCCGTTCGGCAGGTGATGCAGTTATTGTACTAAAAAACAACTTTTAAACTTGCAGCCCTGTACCAAACTGCAGTGGCCTAGAGTATCTGTGCCCTAACTTTGTACCACCCCTCCGTCCCTCCTCCCCACCCTCCTCATCATTAGGAATGCCACTGGCAGGATATTTCCTATTCCTCTGTAGTCAACACTGCACAGGTGCCTTAACGATCCAGCCCATGTGCTGTCCTCACATAGCTGATGAATAGGAGAAAATCTGCCTGGAGCATTCCTAATGATGAAGAGGGCGGGGAGGATGGACAGAGAGGGTATGCCAGCCTAATGCATAGTCACTCTAGGCCACGCCAGGTTGGCACAGGTCTGCAAGTTTAAAAGTTGTTTTTTATGACAATAACTGCATCACCTGCCAAACGGACCGCAGGACAGATCTTGGATTAAAAGCAGCTATCTGAAGATACAAGCAGTTTTTGGGGGGGTGTCAGATTGTGGGTACACGTTTAAATATTTTGACATCATTTTACTTTAATGGGTCCTGGTCGTTAAAAAAAAACTGAATGATTAGTCGAGGCCTCAGTGCCAAAGCCACTACTGATCAGTAAAAGGAGCAGGAAGAAGCAAGTGCTTATGTGCTTCATTCCCCAGCCAGTTACTCTGGATGGTCCCATAGACTTATTATGGGACCACCCAGAGGAGTTTGATAGAGATCACTGTGAACCATGGTGTGAAGTCCATTAGATTGTATATACTCAGTATATTGTTTTAGATTTTAGCGCTATCTCAAAATAAATGAGGCAGTGTAGTACTAGCCGTAAATCATCCTACGACCCCGGCTGTTGGCCAGTCTGTAGGAGTCATTCAGAAAAAGGAAATCTAAAAATTATCAATGAGAGCTTTCTTTCTATAATACAAATGATTGCTTCATGACCTCCACTCTGATATCTAACATAACTGTTAAGCATGTAATCTTTTGTTAAGCATGTAATTGTGGACAGACCACACTGCATACAGGTCTCCTTCATTGTATTTGGCAATGACAACCCCTATGTGAATACAGATTTAGGCTATGTTCACACATTGTGAGAGACTCTGCACGCATCATCCTGGCCGATATCAGCGTGCGCCCGCATCAAAACCTCCCATAGCACACAGTGAAGCTTGCGGCCGGAGCCGCTCGCTTCACTGTGTGAACTGACAGGGTTTCCTACGGCTGCAATTCATTGAATTGCGGCCGCAGAAAACTGACATGTCAGTTATTTGGGGCCCTGTGCAGGATCCCGTCCGTAGCGCATACAATGTGTATACGCTCCGGCCGGGATCCCATAGAACAATAGGCATTGTTCACCAGTACAAAGTATGGGCGTTGTAGCCAATGGCAACAACAGCCGTACTTTTACGTAGTGTGAACATAGCCTTAAATATTAATGTAAGATTTCTGATGTTACTTTCTTCACTCTTCAGTAATTGCCACATAAGGTATATTTACACAGGCAGATTTATTGCAGATTTATAGTCCCATTCATTTAAATAGAATAGTTTCTGCAGCAGATGCACAGATTCCTAAAAAATCCCAGAACAGCAAATCAGCCACATGCGCACCTAGGCTTGGTCCTATCCTTTGGCTGTCTAATATCACTAATTATAGCCCTTTAAGACTGGCCACAGCAAAGGCTGAGTGAATGGCTGACCAGGCAGGTCCTACTCATCCCTGAAACAGGCACTGGTGTTGCAAGGTAACACCACTGGGAATATGCCTTGACCAGTAATGACTTTCCCAAGAGGTGGTGATTAAAGATGTGTGGCAGGTTTGCAAATTTTTGGCATAAAATTTGGCAACGTAAGAACTGAACCTGAACAAACATTAATACTTACCAGTCCATGCTCCTCCGGTGTCCTTGTCTCTGGTGTACCTCACGGACAAAAAATTTCTCACCACACATCACCACAGTCAATGTTGGCTGAGCGAGCTGTCCTGTCTCAGTTAGTCAGTGATTGGCTGAGTGGGGTGTCACCTCAGAGATTAAACTACCAACTGCACAGAAACAGCACCCAGGATGAAGGTGAGAGATGTACCTTCCTCCTCAGTGCCCCATGGGTAATAGGGAGCTATCAGCAGGTTAGATCCATCTAACCTACTCATAGTTCCCCTTTAACCAGGTATGGCTTTTACAGGCCATTTTAATACTGATGTCAAACGATTTGTGCCAGCTATGAGCTGCGGTCTCTGTACCCTCTCAACGGCGGCATGATAATTATACCCGTCATCCTTCATTAAGAGGTTAAGTCACTCAACTTAGTCTTGGTTATAATTTAGACAAGTGTCCAACGTCCAGCATCATACCTTACTCTTTTAGTAATACTGTCTAAACAAAACCCCTGTAACAAATATATTGAGATAAGGCTTCTAGTTACACATCCTGTGGCTTTTTTAAAAAAGCGGTACAGTTTTTATAATATTTCCTCTCCTGCTGCAGGCTGCTGCATATACTTACCATTGACGACGGCTTCCTTCCAGTGCTATGGCTGTGAAGTCACGGCTCTTTTGACTCTTTTCTTTCCCCACTGATTTTGAAGACCGGAAGTCAGGGTTTCCAATGCATCTCTATGAGCGCTCTCACAGAGATGCACTGAAGAGTCAGACTTCTGGCCTCATTAGCTGGGGGCCAGCCGGCAAAGAGGTCACATGGGCATCAGAGGGACCCGAATGACACCGTACCACTGGAATGAAGCCATGCCACTGGAAACCTATCGTCAATGGTAAGTATATGTGCCAGCCTGAAGCAGGGCTTTAAGAAAATAGCATCTGCTCATCTACAAGAAGTGGACAGCATGATTGTAATTAGATTAGGGGTTCTCCCACTTCACATAATGATAGCCTATGCTTAGGATAAGCTATCAATATCTGATACCTTGGCTCCATACTCCATAGTGTTTGTAATAAATACTTCATTGCACCCTAGTTCCCAGGCACTGCAACTTGCACCAACAACTAATAGGTGGGGATAGACAGGTTTTGGCACCTAGCCAAACAGAAATTGATGGCATGTAAATAGCTGAACATAGAGAACCCCTTTAAACAGATTTAGGAATTGTAAAGGTTGTTTAAGGATACCTGCAAGATAACTTCCTGAAAAAAAAGTTCTTTATAAAAACGATCAGTTACATCCCACAATTTTAATAAACACCCACTCACATAATTAAATAAAAAGGATTCCATTAGCTCTACGAAATGATGAATGTGAACAATATACAGTAAGCAAATTAAATGAAAGGGCAAAATCATCTTTCTTTGGTTGCAAAATATAAACACACATGCTAGGCTAAACACTGCAATAATAAAGTCACATAAATGTAGAAACATAAATGTAGAAAGCAACATAATATAACATAATATTATATCATTTACTTAGAACAAATACATCTTTCACACAACAGGTTTCTTTCCCTACTATTACCTACCAATCTACCAATCCTGTGGTGAGAATTCCCTCAGGCAATATGCTGATGGCTCTCATCATTGATTCAATGTGGAAATTGATTTATGTTTTAAACAATTAAAAATCATGAAAAACGCGATTCAGACAATGTTTCTACATGTAAAGAAATGAATTTGGCCGAAACCAGGCTCGCCCACGCTCCCCAAGATGGGGCGTCTTCAGGTTTAGTGCCTAGGGCAGCAGAAGCTCTGTATATGGCCCTGATAACAACTAGAGATGAGCGAGCACTAAAACATTTTATTTTTATTTTTTTTAAACATAATTTATTAGGTTTTCAAGAAGATACAATAGTATAACAGAGAGCATATATCCATTATAATTCGGTCAAGACAGAGAAGAACAACAAATAACATCTGACAGAGAGAAAGTTAGCAAAGTGCCCATAGCTTGTGATGCGATACTATAAGCCGTCTCATGGTAGTACAGCACGTCTGCATTAGCGAGGAAAAACCCCTTCGAGGTACCGAGAGACACATAGATTCCCAACCGGGGGCATACAGGCTTCATTCTAGGTTCGGATACTAAGAATAGCTCACATTGTCCATAAAATATAGAAATATATTCCGCCACCAGCGGGTGTTTAAATACCAAGCTATATACCTAAACACAATAACTACAAACATAAACCATAAAACCTAGAACCTAGTCCAGTCCACACTGCCATTAAAGTAAATTATCGTTTCATAGTACATGTTTATCTATACCCAGTCTGGATTTGCTGCTGTAGAGTGACCCAGAGTGAGTGAGATACAAATGCGAGAAAAGGAGATTAATGCGTAGAAAGTCATGGGAGGGAGGGGAGGGGGGACAGTACGATGTTTGCACTGGGCGAATTCACCAGGAGAGACACTAGTAGGGTACAGTAAAGAGTGAAATTCTGTTAGCTGGAGGCATCAATTTTAAGATTCCCTAGAGACCCACTGAGATCTGCCTGACAGTACCAGGTGGTCAATTTGAAATGGTGCATCAGCTGATGTCTTTTCGTGGCTGACTCCCAAGCCTGTATATATGACTGCCATTTAACAAAGAAATTTTTTGTCAGCTTCTCCTTGTTCTGTAGGGTGGTAAGCAGCTCATGTTGTAACACTAAGTCCATATATTCCTGTATTTCTCCCATCAAGGGGACCGAAGGCTGTATCCAATGCCTGAGTATACATTTAAGGGCAACCACGAGTAACAGGTGTATCCCTTTATTAGCTATCATGGGCTTAGTGGGGTCCTGTAAGTCAGCAGATGTGTAGTGAAGTATGTAAGCTAG
Organism: Dendropsophus ebraccatus; assembly: GCF_027789765.1. Classification (NCBI taxonomy): domain Eukaryota; kingdom Metazoa; phylum Chordata; class Amphibia; order Anura; family Hylidae; genus Dendropsophus; species Dendropsophus ebraccatus. Next base: position 57,711,148 of record NC_091455.1, read on the forward strand.
GGGATCCAGTGGTATGTCCACCTGCCAGATGTTATGTATAGCCATTTTTACTTCTGACCATACCCCCTGCACGTCCTCACAGAGCCATACACAATGTAGTAAATCCGCTTTCGGAAGTTTGCACTTCGGGCATTTATCTAAGTGGACAATGTGTATGTCTCTGTAAGGTATATCGAAAGCATAGGTGGCTCTGTGCACCAATCTGAGGTGAGATTCCCTTAGTGTTTCGCTCACTGTAGCCTGGCGCACAAATAGGATGCCCTTCCTTATTTTATCCGGCAGATCATCAGTAGTGATCAGATTAGCCCATTTGGATAGTGCCTTATGTGATTCTTTTTTCTGAAATTCCTCTTTCAGAGACCTATAAATATGGGACAGGGAATCATGTCTAGTCGGAGGGCCTATCAGTGGGTCAAATTTGTTGGACTTTTCTAGCTGAGCATAATTGGTCACCATGGCCTTAAAGTGGGACTGGAGTTGCATAAATTGCCACGATTGTGTCTTTGACAGATTAAATTTTGAGGAACAGTTCTCCCATGTCAGGAACGACCCAGCCTGGAGGTCCAATAAGTCTCCCAGACAGTTAACATTATGGTCTCTCCATTCTTTGTAAAATTTATTCACAGTGCCCTGTGGGAAAGAGGGGGAACCCCACAAAGGGCAATATTTAGATACACTATATGGTAGGTTATACATTTTTCTGACCTCCTTCCATGTGGAGATGGTGTCTATCAGAAGCGGGCTAGATTTAACGGTTTTTGGGATACTAGCGAATTTGGTGTGTAGTAATGCTCCCAAAGACCAGGGTAATACTAACTGGGATTCCAGAGTGCAGTTGGAGTGACGACTCGTTTGGTGTAGCCAATCCCTTACGTGTCTAAACATGGCTGCTAGATTGTACAACCTGATATGGGACAGTTGGGTACCTCCATCACTCTTGGGCAAACACAAAGTCTCATAGGAAATGCGAGGCCTTTTGCCATTCCATATGAATTTAATGAATATACTTCGTAATTTATTATGGTCTACGTGTCTTATGAGAAGGGAAATCGTTTGCATAGGATAGAGCAATTTGGGGAAGGACATCATTTTCAACAGGTGTATCCGGCCCAAGAGTGAAAGAGGTAGGGATGTCCATCGTGTCAGTTCGTGTTCTATTTTATTGATAAGTGGGGGGTAGTTAAGATTATACAGTGATAGTGGCGTCTTACCTATTTTGATGCCTAAATAGGTTATGTGTGAATGATTCACTAATATGGGAGAGGGTATGTCTCGGTCATTTAGATTACAATTTAGGGGCAGGAGTTGGCATTTCCCTATTTTGTATCCCGAAAATGCCCGAAATTACTGATAGTGTCAAGGAGTGGCGCCAGATGCTCCCTGGGTGATTCCAAGAATATAAGAGTGTCATCGGCAAAACACGCAAGTTTCACCTCCTGATTTCCTATGCTTATCCCCCTATACGTGTCAGAGTGGATGAGATGGTGAGCCAGGGGCTCTATGGCCAGGTTAAACAATAGGGGGGAAAGCGGGCATCCCTGCCTGGTGCCCTTCTGAAGGGGAAAGGCCTCAGACAGGGTCCCTGGTGTGTGGATCCTGGCTTTGGGAGATGAGTATATCGTTTTTAGGAACCCACAAAAGTTACCTTGGATGCCAAATTTATCTAGGGCTAAATCCAGCCAGGCCCAGCTGACGTTGTCAAAAGCTTTCTCGGCATCCACCACAAAGAGAGCCGGGGCCTGGCTGGAGTAAGCGCGATTGCAAACAGCCGTCTGGACTGCTAGTACAGTCCGTATGTTTGTGACAGCAGACCGTCCGGTGACAAATCCTGACTGATGCGGGCCCACCAAGCTCGGCAGCAGAAGGCCTAATCTAGAGGCCAATATCTTGGATAAAAGTTTAATGTCCTGGTTTATCAAAGATATTGGCCTGTAAGATTCAGGGAGATGTGGGTCTTTGCCCGGTTTGTGAAGGACCTTAATATGGGCCACGTCACCCGATGCTAGTTTTTTCCCATCTATGAAAATGGCATTGAATAGATCCACCAACACCTTTGAGGAGTGGTCTAGGAGTATCTTATAATATTCACCCGAGAGTCCGTCAGGGCCCGGAGCTTTGTGGTTGTGTAGAGACTTTATAGTGGTCGCGACCTCCTCAGGCGAGATGGGTGCATTCAATGTTGCTAGAGCTTCTTCAGTGAGTTTGGGCAAGTTTAGAGTGGCCAGGAAGTGTGCCCCTGCATCTAAGTCTAGTGGCCCCTGTGAGTATAGGTTCTTGTAGAAATCCTTAAGGATTCCAGAAATGGCTTTCGGCTCCTTGTGCAACACCCCTGAATTGTCTCTGAGGGGGCCGATATGCTCGGGTTTACGTCTACCCCTAGCCAAGTTTGCCAGCATTTTACCGGCTTTATTGCCAAACTTATAGAGTTCAGCATTAAGCTGATCTCTGCGTATATTTTCCAGACGGTCTTGTGCTATATCAAAATTCTGCTTAGCTGAAGTCCAAGAATCTTTGTTATCTTGGGTAGGGGCAGACAGAAACCTAGTATAAGAAAGTCTAAGGGCCGAGGTAGTGTCTTTATAAGCCTGTGAGGCTTTTTTCTTGTAAGCCGTTACATATGCTATTATTCTACCCCTTATAACTGCCTTGGACGCCTCCCAAAACAAAACCGGGTCTGATGTGTGTTCTGCGTTATCCCTGGAATACTCTAGCCACCAGTGTTGTAGGAGTTGTTGGAATTCAGTGTCACCTGCTAAATAAGTTGGAAAACGCCACAATCTGTCCACTCCTCTGGGGATGTCCTCTCTGAGAGTAACGCTCACTGGCGCATGGTCCGATATGACAAGGTCATGGATGTGTGTCTCGGTAGTTTTATCTAGGAGAGAAGGAGAGATGAGAAAAAAGTCCAAGCGGGACCAGGCATCCCTGGCATGGGAGAAATGAGTAAATTCTCTTTCCGCAGGGGAGAAATGACGCCACACATCTATCAATGAATTAGAGGTCATCTGGGGTTGAACGTATAAATCAGCCTGCCCACTGGTACTGGACACCAACCTTGACCTTTTACGGTCCTCGTCTGTGTTGACTACGGAGTTGAAGTCCCCACCCAGTATTTTACCGGACTCACCATCCTGTAATAAAGTAGATTCCACCTTCTGAAAAAACGGGCACCTGTTTGAGTTAGGCGCATAAATGTTATACAGAGAAAGTCTACCGGATGGTGTATCCAATAAAATCGTATGTAACCTCCCTTCTACATCCTGAGTTTGCTTAATAACAGAATAACGGAGATTTTTATGCAACAATGTCAATGTTCCTCCCTTGTTCTCCACAGCTGGGGAACCAAACGTCTCACCCACCCACAATCTATTCATGCGGAAGAAGTCCGCCTCTGTTAAATGGGTCTCCTGCAGCATGGCAATATCCGCTTTTAAGCGACGGAGATGACGTAAAACTTTAATTCTCTTAGATGGGGATCGCAGTCCCTTCACATTCCATGTTATGATGTTCATATTAGCAATACCATGGTGGAGGTAAGGGATAGAGTGAGACGTTTAGTATATCCAAACCAGACTGCAAAAGAGACAGAGGGTAATAAAGTGCGTACCGGATTGGCAACTTCGTGGACTGGACTGCATCAATTACAGAAACAAAAAACCACCTGAAAAACATAAGAAAAGCAAAACTGCTAACACAGCGAGAAAAGTTATTCTCTGAGACTCCACTTTTTTCGCGGAACCAGAGTGGGCCTCGCATACCCACTCTTACGTATAGCATGATGGGTCAAGAGCTGTCATGGAACGCCCCTAGCCGTCCCCTGACAGAAAGGTCTTATAGCAATGCAGTGGACATATACAGTAAGCCAAGAGGCCGCATTAAAGGGCACATGCTGAGTAGGGAACACACACGGGTTCTAAACATACCCCTTCTGGAGAATATAACCTAGCTATAACATGTTACCTAGCCCTATAAGAGTGCACAAAAATTATATATAAAGTTATGAATATCACAAAATGGAGCAACCAATACTCATGTAATAGATAGGGAATTCAGTCCATCGAGTCTTGGGAGGCTGGAGGGCTATTTAGCCTGCGACGCTTGGAAGTATCTTGTGGTGCAGTCGTTGTCTTTATGCCGACGAAATGCGCTGCATCATCTGGATTGTGGAAGATCTCAGAAGTACCGTCGGCCCGGAAGATCCGGAGTGTTGCAGGAAACTGGAGTGTAAATCGGATATGTCGTTTGACCAGTTCGGTGCATAGAGGCGCAAAAGCTTTTCTGCGCTTGGCAACATCTGCGGAAAAGTCATTAAAGATTAACACTTTGTGACCTCTGACTATGGTGTCTGCTTGGTTCTTCTTATATGCTTGCAGGAGAGCAAATTTGTCGGCATAATTGAGATATTTTACAATAACCTGTCTAGGTTTGGGCTGAGAGTTGTTGGTAGCTGGGGAGCGGGGCGGACCTAGCCTGTGAGCCCTCTCCACCGTGCATACTGCAGCCATTCCCAAAGCCTGAGGTAACTCCTCAGCGCAGATTTTGTGGAGGCATGTAATTGCAATGGATTCTGGTAGACCGACAATCCGCAAATTGCTCCTTCTGGAGCGGTTTTCTAAGTCTTCAGTTTTGTCTTGTAAAGTTTTAATTATGCGGGCCGACTGCTGCAGTTTTGCCTTTGCATATGTTAATTCTGATTCTACTGCATCCAGTCTCTCCCCCAAGTCAGAAATCTGCCCTGTATGCTTTTCTATCTCCCCATGCATCTGTGTCAGGGCTGAGGTAATGGTTGTCTCCAGGGAGGCTCTGAGGTCTGGGCCAAGGATTTTTGCCACTTCTATGGCAAGAGACTTACATGAGAGCTGCAAGCCCGGTATGAGGGTGTCTCCCCTGTTGTCCACAACCACTTCGAAAGCCTGTGAGGCAGAGAGCTGTGTCATAGGAGCCGATGGCCCCTCGTGGTCAGCAGCATTCGGCGCCATCTTGGACTTAGTCTTGGTGCGCTGCTGTAGTGCTGCTGCCTGTGTCGGATCTCCTCCCCGATGCACAAACTTCTCCATCAGGAGACAATGATGTCCGTGGGTCCTTCTCTCACTAAGGATCCCACTTTGAAAGGTAACTGTGCGGGGGGAGCGGATATATGTCAGGGTCCGGGACGGAGCTGCTCCCTCACGCTACCACCATCCGAGCGCCGGAACCGGAAGTCCCTAAAACATTTTAATGTTTGTTATAAGTGTTGAGTATTTTTCAATACTTGAATGTTCAATAGAGTAACAAACCCCATTTATGTCAATAGGAGATTGAAACATTTTTTCAGGAGCCCCTACTCGGCAGAGGAGAGGGTGTCTGGTCCAGCTGAAAACCTCAGAAAGTGATGGAAACACCACAGAAATGGAACTGACATAGCAGGGGGAGTATGCATGGATATATCTAAGGAAATGGAGGGGGAACAGCAGGGGGAGCACGCATGGATATATCTAAGGAAATGGAGGGGGAACAGCAGGGGGAGCACGCATGGATATATCTAAGGAAATGGAGGGGTAACAGCAGGGGGAGCATGCATTGATGCATCTAAGAGTCCCAGGCTGCTGTATTGGCTGTACTACCTGTATACTGTATTACTAGCATACTGAGCAGAACATCCAATACTGGTATACTATACTGGATGTCCGATGCTTTTTCTCTGTGTCACACAGGGAAATCACTAGTCCTAAAAAGCACTTTTGTGTAATTGTGAATTAATTCTAGTACTCTAACTGTGTACCAGAATAACACAAATTATAGCACCATCTACAATTGCATATACTAGCTATACACCAGTACAGTGTACCACTATTAGTATAAGTATACTGTATAATACTGGTATATTGTATGTAACATAGCATTTCTTTCTGTGTGAGATTACTAGTCCTATAAAAGACTTTGGGGTGGCTTTTAGCTAGTCACCTTTCTATTAAAACTGAGACCTACACTACCTCTGTCCCTGCTCCAGCAGCTTTCCCTGTCAGCTAACAGAACACAAGTAAATTCAGCATCAGGTGACATGGGTCTATATACACCCAGGTCACCTGATGTGACCAGCCAATCACTGCTAGACCAGAAAACAACATAGCTGCTGCATAGCAGGATGTGGCAGCCCCTTCCCACATTTATTGGCTAATTTATCCCAACAAACATGCCAAGAGGAGACTTGCTATTTTAAATGAGTACCACAAAGTTACAGTACTCCTATATTCTAGCAAATAGTATACTCGCACATCTCTAATAAGAACAAATTCATCACTAACAAAGTACCAGGTGACACAAAAAAATGATCTCAGAATCACTTACGTTAAAGCATCCCAGACCTATTATCACATACCGTCGGTGAAATATGGTGGTGATAGTATCATGTTTTGGGCCTGTTTTGCTGCATCTGGGTCAGGATAGCTTGCCTTTATTGAATGAATCATTCTGAAAGAAAATTTTCAGGGAAATATGTGGTAGTGCAGGCAACTCAATGAGTTGGTAGATACAGCAAGCTAATATGCTCACTAGCCCTGTGTACAAAAACAAGTGCTGCTAGGTTTGTGGGGGACACCCTATATTCACCAATTAATATAGAGCAAAGACTATATGTAAACAGTGATCCCTCAACTTACAATGGCCTCAAGATACATCATTTTCAACAAACAATGGTCCTTTCTGGACCACCGTAACTTGAGACCAGACTCAACATACACTGCTATAGACAGTCAGGATCTGCGGCACATGTGAATAACTAGATGATCAACCAATGAAACTAGCCATTTAACTGGTACAACCTCAGTATTAGTGAAATGCATGCACTGGTTGGCTGTCTAGTAGTAGAGTATAGTGTGATACTACATGTCCAGTGCTGCTCTTTACCTGAGCCAGTTTCCTATAGAATTTTGGTCTCAACATACAATGGTTTCAACATACATTGGTCGTCCTGGAACCAATTAATATGGTACGTTGAGGGATCACTGTAGAGGCACCCAGCCAAGACTGTTAGTGAATCAGTCAAATAAGGAAGGTCAGTAATGTATAGTAGACAAATACCTATCTATAAGTCCAAGTGAGAAGATAAGCGTAGACTAAATGTCCTATTCCACGGGCCGACTGAGAGGAGCAAATGAGCGCTATTAGCGATTGTTTGCTCCTTGTTTCCCGCTCACCGCCACTCCGAGTGGCGGCAGCGAGCGGGTGAGGGCGGGAGGGGCCGAAGGGAGCTGCAGGGGGGCTGCCCGGGTGATCGCTAGATCGTCCGAGAAGCCCATAGCATACAGCAGCTGTCTGCTGCCGCCACTCCTCTTCCGTGGAGCGACAGCAGCAGATCTTTGCTGTATGAGTTGCTTGTCTTTCAACATGTTTGAAAGACAAATGACGCAACGATCAGCTGACATGAACGATGTCGGCTGATCGTTGCCTTCTATACCACTGGACCATTGTCGGCCGTTAACGGCCTATATCTGCCAAATGCGGCCTATAATCGTTACGTGGAATAGGGCCTTTACATGAATGCCAGAGTCCATATCAGGGGCATAGCTAATGTCTCTTGGGCAATGCTGCAAGAGGTCAACTTGGGCCCCCCCTTCCTCGACCAAGCGATGCTATTGGTATATATATATCTCAAGACCGATATTACCAATAATACCAGTATATAGGAAATATCATCACCATACATAGTACCACCATACTGTTATTAACCAAATCCTGTATACAAGGGGCAAATATTACCACCACACCACAACCACTACCATCACCACCATATTGTTACTGACCAAATCCAGTATACTAAATCCATTAACCCCTTAACGTCCGCTGGCGTATATTTACGCCCTGCGGTCGGTAAGGGCGTTCAGAGCGGGGCCATGCAGCGACCCCGCTCTGAACCGCCGTGGTCCCGGGTGCCACATGTAGCCCGGGACCGCGGCTATTAGTGGGCACGGTCCGATCGCCGTGCCCGCTAATAAGGTAATCAGATGCAGCTGTCAAAGATGACGGCTGCATCCGATTACCTGATGCAGCCCATCCCTGGAGTTCTAGTATAAGTGTAAAAAAATAAATAAAGTGTTGTTATTAATAAAAAGCCCCCTCCCCTAATAAAAGTTTGAATCACCCCCCTTTTCCCATGTTATAAATAAAAATAAATAAATAAACATGTTTGCTATCGCCGCGTGCGTAATCGCGCAAACTATTAATTCATCACATTCCTGATTCCTGTTACATATCGTTTTAATTGTAACAACTTGAGGAGCATATATAACAAGTTTTACCCCAGGGCGAATGGCGTAAAAACAAATACCCCCAAATAAACAAAATGCATTTTTTTTTTTCAATTTCACCACTCATTGAATTTTTTCCTACTTTTGCAGTGTACTTTATGAAAAAAAATCAGCCTATCATTGCGAAGTACAATTAGTGGCGCAAAAAAAAGGGCTCATGTGGGTTTCTTGGTGAAAAAATTGCAAGTGCTATGGCCTTCTAAGCACAAGGAGGAAAAAACGAAAACGCAAAAAACTAAATTGGCCCGGTCCTTGAGGGGTTAAAACACAGTACCAGATTACAAAGCAACAAATATTACCACCACATACTGCCTAACACGCCACATACTGCCTAACACCACCACATACTGACTAACCCCACCGCTGCTACTGAATAATCCACTGTACACATATCACTATCACCTCATCCAGTCATATAGAGGCTGACCCGGCTCTACACAGGCTCTATACACTATATGAAGTACAGTGAAGTTATATTTAGTGACTCACAGGGGACATCTTCTCTGATCAGAGTTCTTCCCTTTTCATCTTCTTCTTCTTCTGCCTTGGGCCATTATGAGAACTTCTCCAAGTCACGAATCCACAGAATCTGCAAGACAGACATATTAGGCTCCTCACTCTGGCACCATACTTAGCTCTCTACAAACTGCACATCTGTATTGGCCCCTTTGTGCCCTCATTTAGTGGGTAGGCTGACTCTATGTGACCCCCTAATAGTAAATGCCCCACTCTGTGTAGACCACTATAGTACATGCATCCCACTGTGCATGCCCTATTGTATACGCCCCCCAGTGTAGTCCCCCTTATCGATGGCCCCCCCAATGTTATTCCCCTTATAGATGCCCCCCTTGTGTTGTCCCCCTTATAGATGGCCCCCAATGTTTCCCCCTTATAGATGCCCCCCCTGTGTTGTCCCCCTTATAGATGTCCTCCATGTTATCCCACTTATAGATGGCCCATATGTTATCCCCCTTATGTTGCCCCCCATGTTATCCCCCTTATGTTGCCTTCCATGTTAGCCCCCCATCTGTGCAAAACAGATAAGAAAAAAAAAAAAAAACTCAACTCTGGCCCCCGGCTGACGCACGACTCTGCCGCGTCCCCTGCAGCACACGCACCAGTGAACTCAGTGTGTGCCGGGGATGTTACTTCCAGCACAGGGGGAGCTTGTTATAGACGCTCCCTGTGCCGGAAGCCCGTGTGCTTCCAGGGATGGGACAAAGCCGGGAGGCACGCGTCAGCCTCTTGTGATTGCAAGCAAAACATTGCTTGCGGTCACAAGAGGGAGTGGGGCAGTGCGGTGGCAGGGGGAAGGGGCCTCGCGGGCCCCTCTTAGTTGCGGCCCAGCCGTGGTGGCGACCACGGTCGCTATGCCACTTGTACATATCGAGCTTCTTTGCAGTGTTGGGCTATGTTCACACAACGTAAAACTACGGCCGTAGTTCTCGCCGCAGACTTACGGTCGTAGTTTTGCGGTGTGGAACAATGCCTATTGATCAATGGGATCCCGGCCGGAGCATACACACATCGTATACGCTCCGGCCTAGAGCCCATGCTGGGCTGCAAAAAAATGACATGTCAGTTTTCTGCGGCTAGAATTCAATGAATTCCGGCCGCAGAAAGACCTGTCAGTTCACACAGTGAATCGAGCTGCTCCGGCCGCTCGCTACACTGTGCGCTATGGGAAGCTCTAATGCGGGCACCCGCATCAGAGCTCCGCAGCCGGAAAGATCACCCGGCCAAGATGATCCGGCCGGGGTCACGGAACGGCCGGTCTCATACCTAGTGTGAACATAGCCTTGATCAGCGCAGAGAAATTTTCTGGGCAGATGCTCCGGCCGGTAGCATTGCACACATTTTAATTTTCCATGGCAACACGGGATTCTTAGTGACGTCACTCTCCTTATTGCAAGCCAAAAGATAGGTGATGTATTATATGTGACTTCCAGGAATAACGCCCACTGATCCCTCATAATGCTTCTTGTTCTATCTATTCCCATTTACCTTGTAGGTTCACCTTTACTTTTCTGCACTGATAATCATAAATTGCATTGAGATTTATTTTTCATTTGCATTATGATCCGGTAATAAAATATTTTACTATGTACTGTAGGGATCTTCCCGGGGGATGGTGTGTTTGGACACAGTTCAGACAGCAAACTTGGACTTATAAAAACAGCTGGGTGTTTATTAGCAGCATAAACAGTCCTCAACAGAAATGTAGCAATACCATGCTTTTCAGAACAAAACCAAACAAAAAGGTCCTTGCCCGTCTGGGCACTTACTAACACAGGTCTCCTGTCTAACTCTTCAGTAGGCAGTATCACAGGGTATGAATAGGCCCCAGCGGCGGCAGTATTCGTTGCTCCCAGGAGATACAGCATGCAAGCTGTTCACCCCTGGCTGAGAGCAATCCCCTGTAGCACTGTGAAGCTTTTAAGTTGTTGCAGGCTAATCAGGGCACACCTGATTGCAACAACCGAACTGGATCGGGGGGAAGGGAATGGCAGGTCCCACTACCAACCTACCCACCATTCCAGTAAATCCGGCCCGAAAAATGTAAAGAACAACTCAGCAGCATAATACTGCTGAGTAAGAGATCTTTCCCGGATTTACCATCTCACCGTAAGCAGTAGCCTGGGTGAGATGTACCTCCCCTCGCACACTTTACCAGTGACATGTCCACATATCCCCCCCCTCTTTTTCAGACCGGAGGGCTGAGCATTTTGTCCCCACAGACAGTGTACCCTTGATAGGGCGTCCGCATTTGCCTGTAACTTTCCTGGCCTGTGTTCCACGGTAAAATTAAAGTTTTGGAGGGACAGAAACCATCTAGTCACCCTCGCATTTTTCTCTTTATTAACCTTCATCCATGTTAGGGGGGCATGGTCGGTCACTAACTTGAACTTTCTGCCTAGCAAGTAATACCTCAGGGACTCTAGGGCCCATTTCACTGCCAGACATTCTCGCTCCACAATGGCGTAGTTTTTTTCGGCCGGGGATAGCTTCCTGCTTAAGTACATCACCGGGTGCTCCTCGCCATTCACGACCTGTGAGAGAACGGCGCCTAACCCTGTATTAGAGGCGTCTGTCTGGACCAGAAACTCTTGCCTAAAGTCAGGGGTAACTAGTACAGGTTGTTGACACAAGGCAGATTTAAGGCTTTGAAAAGCCTTCTCGGCCTCTGGAGTCCATGTCACCATTGCGGACTTACCTCCCTTTGTCAGGTCAGTTAGCGGGGCTGCAACTGTGGCAAAGTTTGGCACAAACCTACGGTAATAGCCCGTAATACCCAGGAAAGCTCTGACCTGTTTCTTTGTGAGGGGTTGAGGCCAATTCTGTATTGCCTCGATTTTATTTAGCTGTGGTTTGATTAACCCCCTCCCAATAATGTAGCCCAAGTATTTGGCCTCCTCTAAGGCTAGTGCACACTTCTCTGCATTGATAGTTAACCCTGCATCACTTATGGCCTCTAACACCGCCTGGACTTTACAGAGGTGACTTTCCCAATCAGGGCTAAAAATGACCACATCATCGAGGTAGGCAGCGGAGTAATCACGATGTGGTCGCAGAATCAAGTCCATCAACCTCTGAAAAGTGGCAGGGGCTCCATGTAACCCGAATGGCATCACTACGTATTGGAAGAGCCCATCAGGGGTGGAGAATGCAGTCTTCTCTCTAGCCTCAGGAGTGAGTGGGATCTGCCAGTAGCCTTTTGTGAGATCGAGGGTGGTTATGTACCTGGCATTACCCATTCTTTCAATCAACTCATCTACCCTGGGCATGGGGTAGGCATCGAACTTGGAGATCTCATTTAACTTTCTAAAATCATTACAGAACCTCCAAGTTCCATTGGGCTTTGGGATTAACACAATCGGGCTGGACCACTCGCTCTGGGACACCTCAATGACTCCTAGGTCAAGCATACGTTTTACCTCGGCTGACACCGCCTCCCTCCGTGCTTCTGGTATCCTATAGGGCTTAAGGTTTACCCTGCTTCTAGGCTCAGTTTCAATGTGATGGTGAATGAGATGCGTACGCCCTGGAAGGTCAGAAAACTTGTCTTTATTTTTCTGCAAAAACTCTTTAGTCTCCTGCTTCTGTGACACTGATAGAGTATCACCAATCTTGACCGGAGGGATTGGTTGTGACAAATTATTAATAGAGTTTGTCGCCACCAAGGATTCCCTGTCTTTCCAGGGTTTGATCAAGTTTATGTGATAAACTTGAAAAGGCTTCCTTCTACCTGGTTGGTGTACCTTGTAGTTTACCTCACTGATTTTTTCTACAATTTCATAGGGACCCTGCCACTTTGCTAAGAATTTACTTTCTACAGTGGGAACAAGAATGAGTACCCGGTCACCTGGGCTAAATGTCCTGATTCTCGCAGAACGATTGTAAATTCTGCTTTGGCTCTCTTGCGCCCTCTGGAGGTGTTCCCTTACTAGGGGCATTACAGTGGCTATACGGTCCTGCATTTGTGCTACATGCTCAATAACACTCTTGTATGGGGTGGACTCACTTTCCCATGTCTCTTTCGCTATATCCAACAAACCCCTAGGGTGACGACCATAGACCAACTCGAAGGGAGAGAACCCTGTGGACGCTTGGGGTACTTCCCTAATAGAAAACATCAGGTAAGGAAGTAAGTGATCCCAATCCCGACCATCTTTTTCCACCACTTTCTTTAACATATGTTTTAGGGTTTTATTAAACCTCTCCACTAACCCGTCTGTCTGTGGGTGATATACAGAGGTACGTAGGTGTGAGATTTTAAACAGTTTGCATACATCCTTCATCACCTTTGACATAAACGGGGTACCTTGGTCGGTCAAGATCTCCTTGGGGATCCCCACCCTGGAAAACATATAAAACAATTCACGCGCAATTGTTTTGGATGCAGTGTTTCTTAAGGGGACAGCCTCAGGATAGCGGGTTGCGTAGTCTAAGACTACCAAAATGTACTGGTGTCCCCTTGCCGACTTTACAATGGGACCCACTAAGTCCATTGCAATGCGGTCAAAAGGTACCTCTATGATGGGGAGCGAAACCAACGGACTGCGGAAATGCGACACTGGGGCGCTAAGCTGACATGTGGGGCACGACTCACAGTATTTTTTTATGTCAGCATAAATCGCAGGCCAATAAAACCTCTGGAGGACTCTCTCCTGCGTTTTATCTGTCCCCAAGTGGCCCCCAAGGACATGATTATGGGCCATGTCGAGTACCTGACGCCGGTACGACTTAGGCACCAGAAGCTGTTCCACAACCTCATCATTAATTTTAGTGACTCTATAGTAGAGATCGTTAGTCACAGAAAAATGTGGAAACTTTTTCTCAGCTTCTGGTTCCTGAGGTACCCCATTCATAACAGTGACCTGCTCTCTCGCATTTCTGAGAGTGGGGTCCTGTAATTGTGCAGTACCAAAATTATCCCTAGACACCTCTAAGTCTGGAACATTCTGCGCAGTGGGAGGAGCCTCTTCCTCACCAGCCAGGACCTGCAAAGGTAAAGCATCATTTTCATCCTGTACATTTTTATCATTTACCGTGGGTAATGCAATAGACTTAGGGGTCTCCTCACTCCTTTCAGGGGATTGTTGTTTTCCCCATAGAGCCCAGAACAAAGGAAAATCACGCCCCAATATCACATTATGCATAAGGTTTTTAACCACACCCACTTCATACTGTACAGCGCCTAGTTCAGTCCCGACATTAGCCAGTACTATAGGGTAAACCTTTGTATCACCATGTATGCATACCACACTCATATGTCTTTTTGGCACAAAGTCCCCAGTCACCAGGCTGGCATGCACCAAGGTGACAAGGCTTCCTGAGTCCAGCAACGCCTTAACAGGGAAGTTATTGACAGTAATGTGGCAGACTTGCGGTTCAGTCTCTAGTCCAGTGACCGCAACAAAAGACGGTTCCGCAAATAGCGACTGACGCCGGCTAGCGTCACACTCCATGGGCTCAGCGGTAAGAGGGCAATGGGCAGACACATGTCCCGTCTCATGGCATCTCCAGCACTGGATAGGGCCTGGTCTCCTTGGCAAGGAGTCCTTTTTAGGGCCACTTAGCCACCTGGGACCATCACCAGTCTTTTGCCCTTGAGACACCTCCTGAGCGCTCTTCCCTCTATCAGCACCCCTCCACACTCCCCCAATAGATGGAAGTCTCTTACCAGATGATGGCACAGATCTGGCACTCCGTGGAGGTGAAGGTGCTGCAGGAACATCACGGAGGTAGTCCTCGGTCGCCTGGAACCTCTCCACAAGGCTGACGAGTTCGTCGGCACTCCTAGGGTCACCTTGTCCTACCCAGCGTTGTAGATCAGCAGGAAGTGCACGGAGGTAGCGATCCATCACGACCCTCTCTAGGATCTGGGCAGGAGTAGAGGTGTCTGGCTCCAACCACTTTCTTGCCAAATGGATCAGGTCGTACATCTGGGACCTCGCTGACTTGTCCAGACTGTAGCTCCAGTTGCGGACCCTCCGGGCACGGACAGCAGCAGTAACTCCTAGTCGGGCGAGTATCTCTGCTTTTAGCCGAGGATAGTCTTTGACCTCTTGCTCACTGAGGTCATAATAGGCCTTTTGAGGTTCGCCTGTTAAATAAGGCGCAATCACTTCTGCCCACTCAGTGGAGGGTAACTTCTCTCTCTCAGCCACCCGCTCAAAGACAGTTAAGTAGGCCTCAATATCATCATCAGCAGTCATCTTTTGCAGCGCACGCTGCACGGCTCTTTTCACAGACAAAGTCTCTGGCGCGGCTGCTGCCACCAGCTGGGGATTAGCACCTGCAGACGCCTCTTGCTTTGCTATCAGGTGCTCAATAAGTCTCTGTTGTGCAGCCATTGTCTGTTCATGGCGCAGGTTAGCGTCTGTCAGAGCCTGTTGTTGCTGCAAACTCACTTGCATTAACTGCTTCATCATCTCCTCCATGTTGCTTGGCTGTTTTTGGAGTGAAGCAGCAGCCTTCACCCAGGACATACGCAGCTGTAGCCAAGTTGATGCACACCGTTGCCCCTAGCAACCGTTTTGCCCGCATCCTCCACCAATTGTAGGGATCTTCCCGGGGGATGGTGTGTTTGGACACAGTTCAGACAGCAAACTTGGACTTATAAAAACAGCTGGGTGTTTATTAGCAGCATAAACAGTCCTCAACAGAAATGTAGCAATACCATGCTTTTCAGAACAAAACCAAACAAAAAGGTCCTTGCCCGTCTGGGCACTTACTAACACAGGTCTCCTGTCTAACTCTTCAGTAGGCAGTATCACAGGGTATGAATAGGCCCCAGCGGCGGCAGTATTCGTTGCTCCCAGGAGATACAGCATGCAAGCTGTTCACCCCTGGCTGAGAGCAATCCCCTGTAGCACTGTGAAGCTTTTAAGTTGTTGCAGGCTAATCAGGGCACACCTGATTGCAACAACCGAACTGGATCGGGGGGAAGGGAATGGCAGGTCCCACTACCAACCTACCCACCATTCCAGTAAATCCGGCCCGAAAAATGTAAAGAACAACTCAGCAGCATAATACTGCTGAGTAAGAGATCTTTCCCGGATTTACCATCTCACCGTAAGCAGTAGCCTGGGTGAGATGTACCTCCCCTCGCACACTTTACCAGTGACATGTCCACAGTACCCAGTATATACATTTAATGATGTGGCTTCCATGGCAAAAATATCAGAAATTAGTTTTTCAACATTTTTTATCCACTCTGAGACCAGAGGTCTGAAGAAGTGCGCATGTGCATGAAATAGCTATAACGTTGTGATTGTGGAGGTGTTGGCGTCTCCGCCATCTGCCATAGCATTGAATGGTTTTTCCATGTTGAATTAAGAAAATAAAGAAACGTTTTATAAAGGTGAATGCTCTCTCTATGCTTCTCTATGCTTGTATGGCTTAGTACAAAGTGGATTAACAACAACAACGTAATCCTTTATGGCACAGATAGGATCCAACAACTAAAATCTTCATTACTCATCATTTGCACGTCTGAAGGCTTGTGAAATCTTTGAGCAGGCACATAAGGGAACGTTTGAAAACAAACAATACAAAATTTGGCCACGTAAAGAGAAGAAAATAAAAGTTTTAACTCTGTTTTTTATATTGCCAAAAACAATTGCCCTTTCTCAGATACAAAACATTTAATTCAATTACAAATGATAAATGGTGTTGATAATGGGCTCAACCCTCCATCAGGTTAGAATTGCACAAAGCAAATAATAAAACTTACTGTAAATGAGACTTTCTCAGGAGGAAAAGGTTGGAGGAGTCAACAATGTTTAAATGGTGTCCATTGTGATGATTACCATTAATACCACATTGGAGACAGACAAGATTTTTTTTTGGGTATAGTATCAACACGTTCATCTGCTTGCCATTACAATTTTCACACGATAACATAGGAAGTGCTTCTCAGGGGTTGTGAAATTCTAAACCAAAGAAAATGACCGGAAAAGATGAAAAATTAAATATGAAAAACATTTTTTTAAGTGTATTTATCATTTTAACAAACCTCGGATATGTCATAGGTACATGTCAGAGGTTTGTATCGGTAAGGGTTTGGGTGCTGAGACTCCCGTCTGAGCAGATGCGCTCAGCCCCTTCATTTCTGCTCTCACTGCTAAAGTAGCAGTGGACATGATTATATTTGGGACTTAGGAAAGCCAGAAGTTCCATAGACTCCATTATATTCAGTTCACTGCAATTTTCAGGGCTGTGGAGTCTTAGGGTGGTATTACACGGGCCAAGCAGGGCCCGATAATACCTGTAAACGAGCAGCGATCTGCTAGATCGTTGCTCGTTTACTGGACCTATTACACGGCCCGATAATCGTTTGACAAGAGCTGCAAGGACATCGTTACCGATGTCCTTGCAGCCCTTGCTAAACTGGCATACATTACCCATCCACGTTCCAGGGCTGCTCCTGCGTCAGCTTCTCCCGGGGGTCCCGCGCGCTCTCTAGCGTCACAGCAGCCTGTCAGCTGGTAGGCCGCTCAGCCAATCACAGGCCGGGACCGCCGCGGCCTGTGATTGGCTGAGCGGCCTATCAGCTGACAGGCCTCTGTGACGCTAGAGCGCGCGCGGGACGCAGGGAGAAGCGGACGGCAGGAGCAGCCCTGGAACGTGGATGGGTAATGTATATCGTTAGTCGCCGGCCACGCACCGCTATTACACGCAGCGGTGCGCGGTCGGCGCCCGACGAAAATAGGTTCTAACCTATATCAACGATCAGCCGATGATCGTTGTCATCGGCTGATCGTTGCATTTATTACACGGAGCGATAATCGGCCGAATCGGGCCAATTCGGCCGATTATCGTTCCGTGTAATACCACCCTTAGTCGGAACTAGTTTTGGCAGGAGCCGGAGTCAGAGTTAAAAAAAAATGTGCCAACTGTGACTCCAGCTATAAAAAAATCTTTCAAAATGTTAAAATTGAGTTTTCATATGACTTTTATAAATGTTCCTCATAAATATATTTTATGTTGTATCTATCTAAGGCCAGAAAAAACACTTTCTCACATTTAGCTAGAGGGTGAAGCATTTCCTCCATACAGTATATCAGTGATAAAGCACTGGCGCCTAGTAGACACTGTGGTCAGGGTAATATATCAGTGATAAAGCACTGGCCCTATTAGAAAATCAAT
This sequence comes from Dendropsophus ebraccatus, assembly GCF_027789765.1. Taxonomy (NCBI): domain Eukaryota; kingdom Metazoa; phylum Chordata; class Amphibia; order Anura; family Hylidae; genus Dendropsophus; species Dendropsophus ebraccatus. The sequence goes on from NC_091455.1 coordinate 57,729,087, forward strand.
CGGGGAAAAGCTGGTGGTCACTATTCAGCAGTTTGTTTCTGAGCTGGAAGAGTTCATTGTGTGGGGGAGACCTGTGCTGTTCTCTTCCTGGATGCTGGATGACTGTATATGAGCGGCAGTGTAATATGAAGATATCCTGTGTAATATAGAGGAGGAGGAGGAGAAGACATAAGTAGTGTAGCAGTAACCTCTGTCCTCAATGTGGTGTTTTGTCTCTGGGATCCTGTGATGTCATGGCCCCACTCAGAAATGCCCACTCAGCCAATCAGTGAGTGAGGTGGGACACAGCTGCAGTCACTGAGTGGCGGAGCAGGTAGTTCCATGATCCAGGAGCACAGACGCTGACAGAGAGCTGATAAATCTGGGCCTTTGTGAATGGTGAATATTGAGTTAGAAACATAGAAGACTGTCACCAGGAAAAGACCATCTGCTCCATCTAGTCTAGTTTTGAGTTCTTTAGGACATGGAGGCTGGAGACTGGCTGCATCCACTGCACACACAGGAGAATCTGCTTTATATCTTTGCCTTATACAATTAGAATTCGCCCTATGATCATGTAGGACAGGGGTGTCAAACTCAGGCCCTCCAGCTGTTTCAGAACTGCAATTCCCATCATGCCTGGACAGGCATGATGGGAATTGTAGTTTTGTAACAGCTGCAGGGCCTGAGTTTGACATTTCTGATGTAGGACATTAGGAAGAAGCAGCTGAGCCAGATCTACTTTACACCAGTGTGATAAATAAGTATGCTGGTGTGTGACTGGCCATTTATGAAGAAGCTGGAGTCAGAGTTGGAGTCAGTCCCTGATAAAATTCAGGAGTCGGAGCAACGGCTTACTGACTCCATAGCCCTTTTTACATTACCAGTAAGAGTGTGGATGAAGGAAAAGAGCGTGTGCTACTGAGCACATCTGCTTTTTATTATAGTGATGGGTGGGAGTCTCAGTACCTAGACCCCCACTGATACAAACCTCTGACATATAAAAACATACCTCACAACTTTTGCAAAGAGCAAAGAGAGACATGTGCGCCGCGACCCTCCATAGCCACGCCCCATAGCGACCCTCCATAGCCACGCCCCCATAGCGACCCTCTATAGCCACGCCCCCATAGCAACCCTCCATAGCCACGCCCCCATGGCAACCCTCCATAGCCACTCCCCTACAGTCACCACATGCTGCTGACTGAATAGTGCCCTATACAGTATCCAATCCCGCCAAAAATGCCCTCTATAGTATCCAATCCCCCATTATAGTGCTCCACATAGTGTCCAATCCCCCCATATAGTGTCCCACATAGTATCCAATGCCCCACAAAGTGCCCCAGATAGTATCCAATGCCCCCATATAGTATCCAATCCCCCATATAGTGCCCACATAATATCCAATGCCCCCATATAGTGCCCCACATAGTAGCCAATCCCCCATATAGTGCCCCACATAGTAGCCAATCCCCCATATAGTGCCCCACATAGTAGCCAATCCCCCATATAGTGCCCCACATAGTAGCCAATGCCCCCATATAGTGCCCCACATAGTAGCCAATCCCCCCATATAGTGCCACACATAGTAGCCAATCCCCCATTATAGTGCCCCACATAGTAGCCAATCCCCCATATAGTGCCCGACATAGTAGCCAATCCCCCCATATAGTGCCCCACATAGTAGCCAATCCCCCATTATAGTGCCCCACATAGTAGCCAATGCCCCATATAGCGCCCCACATAGTAGCCAATCCCCATATAGTGCCCCATATAGTAGCCAATCTCCCCATATAGTGCCCCACATAGTAGCCAATCCCCCATTATAGTGCCCCACATAGCAGCCAATCCCCCATATAGTGCCCACATAGTAGCCAATCCCCCCATTTGTGTGCCCCGACCAGAAAAACAATAAACCAGTAACTCACCTGTCCGCCGGTCCCAGCAGCTCCTCTCCCGGCAAAGCGTGCACTCCCATCATCCTCCGGGGCGGGCAGCGGGGTACAGAGTCACTGACTGTACCGGAAGTGATTCATGATAGAGGCTGCAGGTCACTTCCGGCACAGTCAGTGTCTGTATATCCCGCTGCCCGCCCCGGAGGATGACAGGAGTGCGCGCCCTGCCGGGAGAGGAGCTGTTGGGACCAGCGGACAGGTGAGTTACTGGTTTATTGTTTTTTTCGGTGGGGCCACATATAATGCTGGACACTGGGTGCTGTTTCGGGACCGCAGGACAGCACACCTCAAATGGGACTGTCCCGCGGAATCCGGGACAGTTGGGAGATATGTACAAATCCCCAATATACACCTATTACAGGAAATGCACATAAAGTGCTTTTTTCCCTGCACTTACTACTGCATCAAGGCTTCACTTCCTGCATAACATGGTGATGTCACTTCCTGGATAACATGGTGATGTCACGACCCGACTCCCAGAGCTGTGTGGGCTGTGGCTGCTGGAGAGGATAATGGCAGAGGGACACTGAGGGACACAGGGCACTGAGCATTCCTCTGCCATCATCCTCTCCAGCAGCTATCTACGGCCAGAAAAAAACACTTTCTCACATTTAGTTACAGAGGGTGAAGCATTTCCTCCATATATCAGCCCTCCCCGCTGACCCTGGGTACCCACCACAGCCTAGAGTGGAGGGCAGGGATGATGTGACGTTGAGGACAGAGCCTGGCGGGACGTTAGGACAGCAGTGAGCGTAGGCGTCGGGATGACTGCAGCGGCACAGGTGAGAGGCTGCAGGGCAGTAGCTGCTGTCATTTTTGTTAAGTGAAACTTAACTAAAGTGACAGCAGGGGTAACATTATGCCAGCCCCTGCAGAACTGCAGGATCTGCCGCCTGAGGCAGAATGCTCATTCCGCTTCATGGCAGAAGCGGCCCCGGGGGAGATTTATTAAGAATGCACCTCAGGGACACCACCATCCCATTAAAGAGCGCTGATACTTTTAGATATCTGGGTGTAGTCATATTTAGAGAGGTTAGATGCTATGAAAAACTGAATTTAGTACCTTTAATCTCCAAATTTCAGCAGAAACTTGTCATCTGGCGTACGCTACCATGATCGGTGGTGGGAAAAGCAAATCTTGTGAAGATGATCTGGATGCCACAATTATTGTATCTCTTGCATAATTCTCCAACATGGATCCTGCTCCGATTTTTTCACAAGATTCGCACTCTTCTCTGATATGGGGCTCTCAACCCCCGCGTGTCAGGCTAGAATCACTGCAGAGGGCAAAAGACGACGGTGGTTTAACAATACTGAATGCGGTCAAGTACTTCTTGGTGGCACAGTTGCAACACCTATGGGGCTGAAATGTTTCTGATGGGGGGTGAATAAGGCCCTTATTGGGCAACATCTTCAGTCCGAATTTATATTTGAATTGTTAAAGGCCAAACGAATGTTATTACTCACTCCTCAGATTCCGACTCTGTGTGCTTCTTCATAAGGTGTGGTGGAGACTTAGAGATCTCTATGGTATTATTGGATATTCTCCCTACACTTCCATTTGGGATGCCCCATGGCTAGGGGAACTACATTTTCTAGAGGGGTTCTCCACCTGGAGAGATGCAGGACTTAGGAAAATCATCCATCTGTATGACGGTGGCCAGCTGAAGCATTTTGACCAGTTACAAAACCAATTTGCACTGCCTCACACTCAATTCGATAAATATCTGCAGTTGCACCACGCTTGAGCTGGGTTCACACTACGTATATTTCAGTCAGTATTGTGGTCCTCATATTGCAACCAAAACCAGGAGTGGAATAAAAACACAGAAAGGATCTGTTCCCACAATGCTGAAATTGAGTGGATGGCCACCATATAACAGTAAATAACTGCCAGTATTTCAATACAGCAGCCGTTGTTTCAAAATAATAGCAAATATTTGCCGTTAAATGGCGGCCATTCACTCAATTTCAAAAGGACGCTGGTTGACCTCAGGGAGATCAACCAAAACACCGCAGAGACACCATCACGTGTCTCAACGTCAGTGTATTCTAGAACATTGCCCCCTGGGAAATCGAATATGCAAAAGAACACTGCAGAGACACCATCACGTGTCTCGACGTCAGTGAACTAGCCAGACCTTCCCTCCGGGAAGGAACAACCAAGCCAAAGCGTTCTCCAGTCAAAGAAACCACCTCAGCAAGGTATCCATCCACAGACAGCTGTTTCGGGGTTTTTGCCCCTCATCAGTGTGGAGTAGGTTTCTGGCTAGTGGGAGAAGTGACTAGTAAGTGCATGCAAAAGGACGCTGGTTGACCTCAGGGAGATCAACCAAAACACCGCAGAGACACCATCACGTGTCTCAACGTCAGTGTATTCTAGAACATTGCCCCCTGGGAAATCGAATATGCAAAAGAACACTGCAGAGACACCATCACATGTCTCGACGTCAGTGAACTAGCCAGACCTTCCCTCCGGGAAGGAACAACCAAGCCAAAGCGTTCTCCAGTCAAGGAAACCACCTCAGCAAGGTATCCATCCACAGACAGCTGTTTCGGGGTTTTTGCCCCTCATCAGTGTGGAGTAGGTTTCTGGCTAGTGGGAGCAATGACTAGTAAGTGCATGCAAAAGGACGCTGGTTGACCTCAGGGAGTTCACTGACGTCGAGACATGTGATGGTGTCTCTGCAGTGTTCTTTTGCTTCCAGCCAGGAATGGATTTGAAAAGAGGATAGATCCCAGTCTTTCCTTTATGACCTGATCCCTGTTTATAATCTGTTCCTGGTTTTGGCTTCAAAGATCTGTCAGATAAATCTGTCTGTGTAAACGCACCATACGTGTGGATTTATGCACATTCCCATGACCCGCATTATGTTAATTTTGCTTTAATGATGTGTTTTTGTCATGATTGTGTTGCCATTTTGCTGCAAATTACGCAATCGCTGTAAAATAGTAATATGTATAGTGTAATAATAAGGTCACTTAGTGCAAAATAGATTCCTCACACTCTTCTTGAGAAGGTAAAGTTGGTCACATACAGAATCCTAATTCACAAAGACTACTGATAGCTCCTCCACTTGTGGCAGAGTTTTTCAACTGAACTCGCCTTGTCCGATCTAATAGTAATAGAGAGTTCCATTTGATAATTAAAGTTTACCGCAGCTAGAATTTCTTTAAGAGCAGGGACCTTCACTGATTTCCACTTCCTCTGATATCATAATTTCATTACAGAAATCCACACTTGCTCTGTACCCTTATCTTATGCTGAAAAGCATAATGGAGATAATAAAAGTATGCTTGGCATCCTGATAACTACCAGTTGACAGGTCCACTTTACTATTTATTTATTTTGGGCCTTCCAATGACACACCAAAAAGCACTGTTGCTTTATGGTGTGTCATTTAAAGGAGTGCTCTGGCAAAAAAAAAATTTTTCTATCAAATCAACTGGTGTGAAAAAGTTATATTGATTTGTACTGGAAGACTTTTTATATAAGATTTTTAAATAGAAGTAAATTACAAATCTATATAACTTTTTAACACCAGTTGATTTTAAAAGATTTTTTTTCCTACTGGAATATCCCTTTAAGGCAATTTATTAGGGATGCCTATAAGAAACCTGGGTCCATCCTGCAATAGTAAGTTATTTGGGGGGTGCTGAGGGATGATTCTTGTCTCTCTGTTAAGGTATTTATCTGTAGATACGGACAAGGAGAGAAAGGAGCGCTGCAACTCACACCTATGGCTGACGCTAATGCCTATCGGCTACATTTAAAAACCATTGCCAGGATGTTGGTATATAATTTGATCAAACCATATTGCCCCATGTACCACGTGCAGGTCCCCTGGTTCACATGGGTCCCTACAGTAACTCAGCACTGTGTCAGTCAGCGGCCGCCAACCCTGCAAGGCGTGCACAAACAGGGAAGGGAGGCAATAGAACGGCCCTGCAACCCCACTGTCACAGGACCAATCCCCAAGGGTCCCCGCAAAACCCAGCAGGCACCACCGGCGGAGAAAGTTGTTACCAAATAACACCAGTGTGAACAAGGTCTAAAACACTCACCATACTCGTGCAGGTAGAATGGGAAAGATAGGAGGTACTAGTAATGTGTGCACAGGTGTCTCCTGCTGATTGCGGTCATGTGTGTGTTACCAGGAGGAGTGCAAACACTTAGAAAAGGGAGAAATGTAAAATATGGACAAGGAGAGAAAGGAGCGCTGCACCTATGGCTGAAACTAATGCCTATCGGCTACATTTAAAAACCAACGGCAGGATGTTGGTACTGTCATGATCGCGCCTGAAAAGGCATCAGTGCCACCCTCTGCTGCGAAGATTCGACCTCTGTGCCAAAGACTGCGATTTTGGCCATAAGCTTTCATTTATTCTGTGTTTTGTTTGCCTTGTTTTTGCCCTGTCTGAACTGTGTCTTATTTCTTCTGGTCTGCTAATTGTTTTCCCTGCCCCACCCGTGTCTGTGCTTCTAAGCTTCCCTGGTCATGTAACGGTTAACCTGCCTTTGCCTCAGTGATTGACAGCTGGTCCCTCCTATCATCTTCTGGACTTGGTTCCTGGTGTCCTATTTAAGATTTCATCTTCTGCCTGTGCCTTGCCGGTTATTGACTTAGTCTCTGCCTGCTTGTGGTTCTGTTTCTGTTCTCCTCCTGAATTCAGCTTTGTATCTTTTGACCTCGCTTGCTTGCTGCCTGCCCCCGACCTTATTGCCTGTTATTCGACTACTCTTTTGGATCCTGATTTTGTACCTTTGCTGCCAGACCGTTGTTACCCGGATTGCTGACCATTCTTATTGTGTTTGTTCGTTTTGTCTTGTCCATTGTTTCACGTATCCAGGCCAGGGATTGCCGCCAAGTTGTCCGTTGCCATTTTAGGGCAGATTGCGGCAATTAGGTAGGGACAGTGGGAGGGGCTGAGCTCAGGGCTCACTGTCTCTGTGTGTTTGGTGTGACTGGTCCTGACAGGTATATAATTTGATCAAACCATATTGCCCCATGTACCACATGCAGGTCCCCTGGTTCAAATGAGTCCCTACACTAACTCAGCACTGTGTCAGTCAGCAACCGCCAACCCCGCAAGGCATGCACAAACAGGGAAGGGAGGCCATAGAATGGCCCTGCAACCCCACTGTCACAGGACCAATCCCCAAGGGCCCCTGCAAAACCCAGCAGGCACCACCGGCGGAGAAAGCTGTCACCAAATAACACCAGTGTGAACAAGGTCTAAAACACTCACCATAGGTGTGATGTGCAACAGCTCCTTTCTCTCCATGTCATATTTTATTTTTCTCCCTTTTCTGAGCAGTTGGCACTCCTCTTTGTAAGACCCACATGACCCAAATTAGCAGGATACACCTGTGCTTACATGTCATATACCTCCTATCTTTCCCATTCTACCTTCAGCAGTAATGGTGAGTACAAGACCACATTTACACTTGTGTTGTTTGGCGGCAGCTTTCTCCGCCGGTGGTGCCTGCTGGGTTTGGGGAGGCACTTTGGGTTTGGTCCTGTGACATTGGGGTTGCAGGGCCATTCCATAGCCTCCCTTCCCTGTTTGTGCACGCTTTGCGGGGTTGGCGATCGCTGACCGACACAGTGTGGAGATAGTGTAGGGACCCATGTGAACCAGGATACCGACACGTGGTACATGGGGCAATATGGTTTGATAAAATTATATACTAACAAATCCTGGCGTTGGTACTTAAGTATAGCCGATAGGCATTAGTGTCAGCCATAGGTGTGAAGTGCAATAGCTCCTTTCTCTCCATGTTGTATTTTATTTATCTGTAGATACCTTGGACACTGTTGATCATGTCATGTAAAGGGTTAAACAACCAGGATGAGAGGACTCAGTGAGCCCGGCCCTTACAAAAGAGAAGTCAGGCTGTTAATAGCTTGGACAGAGGCAAGGTAATCCTTAACGTGCATTTACGTCATGAAGGCCAACGGAACAGGGAAAACAAAGCCTTGGAAATGTAAAACTATAAGTCATATACAGACACTATTCTTAATCAGTTTCCCTGCGTCACTATAACCATACTGATTCATGTTATACGATTAGCAATTTACCAGACATTATATTATAATTTCTTCCATTTTATCCCTTAATGCTCTGACTCACTAAAGGATTTCTTAAAGTCTCACATAATCCTGAGGAACAAAATCATTGTGACAAGATTGAATGTCCTTGTACAATACGTCAACAAATAATAATAAGCACAAAACCAAACTGTGGTGATCCCTGGAATAATTCATATGGTGGTCACATTCTTAGAGAGATAAGTGAAACTGAAAAAGTCATGTCATCTGTATATCACCAAAACGCTGCTAGACAACATGAGATTAAACGTGATAAATGGGCAAAGCCCGATCCTTCCTCTACCGTCATGCTGCTAAACATAAGTCAGTGGCTTTTTTAATCGCCTTTACTTTACCATGACGTCAGGTACTTGTAAAGAGCTGAAACTTTAGAAGTGCATAAGAGATTTAACAATGGAGTTTAAGGATTCTCTTACCAGTGCCGTTCTGGCTGCAGGTGGCACTTGTGATTTAGAGCTAGCTTTAAGGTGGCACCTAGACTTGATTTTGTTTCAAAGAGAATGTATCGCCTAGATTTGTTTTTAAGGATTAGAGCCAGATACTAGAACATTTTCTTTTTTTCTAATCTGCTTCTATTTTCAGATTGTAATTTTTTACATTTTATTTGTAGTACATGGGCTGTCATTAACAGCAATTAGTGACATGCTTTACGGCAAGCCTCATGGACATAGACATAATAAACAGCTTGAGACCCTTTTCTTTGTATAGGACATATTAGTGTGCATGCTCTGTGGGCTTAGTCCACAGGGCGGAGGGGGCAATTTTTGAGCAATAGCTATTGTATGTAGTGGTGTTATCTATATACTGGTGTCACCTGTCATTGTACTCCTGTCTGTGATGATAAGCAGAGCACTACTTGGAAATGATCTGTAAAGGACAGGAAGTCTCTTAGTTTTGAACCTAGTGGCCAAAATAAAAACTGCAAGATTTTCTGATGACACAATCCCTTTAAATTACAAGTTTAGCGCTAATATGAAATCTGTACTCTTGGCCTATGTAAGAACATTACAGACAATATCTTCCTGGAACCTTTGGATTTCGGCCCCTGCACTGTGACTTGTGTGAAACTGCATTGATGTTACTGACCATCCTCTATAGGGAACTGGTTCAACAAAGTCTACATCCGTCAGCCGTGACTCTTGCTGATCCCTAGAGAAGTTGTAGTATATTCATATAACCGAACAGTTTTTTGTCCCATAAATCACTGATCATAGACAATGAGTGATTCCCATTGGTGTTGCAGAATTACTCAGTAGTATGCATGCTCCTCCACTCACTGCTTGCAGCCCAGTCCTGGTCCTTGCTGCTCCCCCATCACACTCCTCGGTTGGTCCATGGTACGCCAATCTCCTCTCTACTCCTAACCTGGCTTACATCCACGACCACTACAGCTCCTCTATTTTCCTCTAGAGCAGCATTTCTCTACCTTTTCAAGCCAAGTACCCTATGTGATGAGATGCTCCAGCCAAGTTCCCCTAAAAATGTGATTGTAAATGTTTTTTTAATTAGGACAAGATCACCCTGTATCTAGTCTCTGTAAGAAGTTGAGTCCCCTGCAGCTGGATATGCTTCTTGCTGCCAGATAGGGCCCATGGATCCTGCAGCCAGACAACTGCCCTAAATTAAACTAAATTGGAAACTTGCTTTATATCACATCTACTGTTGATTTAGATTTTGAAAGTTATAACGACAGTGACATTTTAAAGAGGGACTTACACCCTTTTTTGTTCTGTCATCGACAGGAACTACTTGTTTTTTTAAACACATTGTATGTTATGCCATATGTGATGTTTTTTCAATAAAATTCTTACCTTTTATCCTTGAACGTTTGTTGTTTGGTTTTTTTTTAAACGTTACACGTCCCAATTCTTTTCCCACTCACACAAGGAAAGACACCCGGTAATCAAGTAGGTTGTACATCAACTGAGGGCAATTAAAGTAGGCTAATTTTAATGCTGCGGCAATTCAAAGAGTTTCACCACTGCCGGCATGATACTGACACATCATGCCAGGAGGGAAACAAATCCATGACATTCCTTTGCCATCTGTAACATCTGCAAATTTGTGTAAATGCCTGCTTAGGGTCCTTTTACAAACACAGATATCTGACAGATTTTTTAGGCCAAAGCCAGGAATGGATTTGAAAAGAGGAGAAATCTCTTTTTCTTTATGACCTGTTCTCTGTTTATAGCCTGTTCCTGGATTTGGCTTCAATAATCTGTCACATATCTATGTGTGTAAAATGACTCTAAACCTTTGCTATGTGATTGGCCTCCAGCTTTTCAACTTATCCTGTTCCTGGTCCAATCACATGCTGGACTGGGTTCCTTGTATCCTATCTAGTGTTTGATTGTCCTGTAACCCTGTGTCTCTCTGCATCCCTTTATTGTGATTTTGGTTCCTGTATTGCTAACTACTCAGCGGTACAGGATCTGCACGTCTCGCTCAGCCAATCACTGTGCTGCCACGCCGCAGCCACTGATGGGCTAAGTGGGACATCAAGCCGGGAACCCCAAGAGGAAGCCAGAGTTTGGAGCAGGTGATGTACGCTCTGGCCGGCGGTATGTCAATCCAGCTGCGAGTATGTATTCTCGTAGGAAAGAACTGCAAATTCACAGCAAGAAATCTGCTTCGGATATGTTATGCCTGCAGCTACCCTAGGGGTAAAAACACACAGGCCGGATCCGCTGTGAATTCGTTCCTGTTGGTTTCTATAAGAGGAAATACTCTCAGAGTAAGCGACAGCCCTGTTAACCCCCCGCCAGCCAGAGCATATACAGTACCTGCTCCCCAATCCGGCTTGCTTGTTCCCGGCTGGACATCCCTGTCAGTCAATCAGTGCGCTGCAGATCTGGCCTGAGTGTTTGTACCCTAAGGGGGTTATCCAAGACTAGAAGAAAAAAAGAAAAACAGTGCTACCCCCTGTCCCCAGGTTGTGTGTGGTATTGCAATTCAGCTCTATTCACTTCAATACGACTGAGCTGCAAAACCCACAACCAAACTGAGGACAGGAGAGGTGCGGTTTCTAGAAGCAGTCATGTTTTTCGAAGCCTGGACAACCTCTTTAACCCCTTAAAGACATCGGGCGTAAGTATACGCCCCCGCAGGGTGGGCTTTAACGCAAACAGGCGTATACTTACGCCCGATGTTTCCCCGATCGCTGTGTGTTCACACACAGCGGTCGGGGAAGATGGCCTGCTATAATGTATAGCAGGCCATCTCTGCTCGTTGGCACGGGGGGGTGATTAACCCCTCCCGTGCCGACGATCGCTATATGCTGATCAATACAGATCAGCATATAGCAGCTAAATTCAGCTTTCTGGGTCATCGGTGACCCGGTGACCCGGAAAGCAATGGCGATTGGTGCTGTGTTGATAGCACCAATCGCCATTAGTGTCCTGGGGAAAGATGGCGCCGATGCCACCCCCACGATCGCCGTGATAGGCCGGCCAGTACCGGCCGGCCCATCATGGCGATCAAACTGTAAAAAAACCTGTTTTGCCGGGTTCTGCACCCCTCAGCTAGGTAGCTGAGGGGTGCAGAACAGGTGTGTGTGGTGCAGGTGTACCATACTCACCTGATCTGGGCATCCAGAGCGACGATCTGCGGTCCGCGCCGTCCTCACGTCTTCTTTGGGTCACTTTCGGGTTCGGTCGTCCAGCGTCGGAAATCTTTGGAAACGCTCGGGTCCTCGGGTTCGGCGGGCCTCGGCAATCTCCGGCTGCGTCGCTCTACTGCCCCCTAGCGGCTGATCAGTGAATATCATTCACTGATCAGTTGCTTTGGGTTAAAAAGATTTTTTTTTTTCCAAATTTTTATTATTTTTTTGCGCTCTAATGCCGCTGAGTGCTGATCAGCATCGCACATAAGTGCGCCGCTGATCAGCAACTCCTCCTTTTTGGCGTAGGGGCGTTTTTCCCCCCCTATATCCTACCGCCACTGTCTGCTGATAAGTGCCGCACATAAGTGTGGCATTTATCAGCAGATCCTTTCTTGGCGTAGGGATATTTTTTCTTACTGTCAAAAAAACACGTAAAGAACACTACACTACACCACACTACATGGAATAAAGTTTTACACTACACTACATTACACATTTACATACCCCATATACCAATTCCCGTATAAAGATGGCCCCCCAAGGTGTTTTCGGCGTCGCACACATACGTTATTATTGCCTCCGACACCGAAACAGCCAGTGAGGATGAATGGGGGGATCCTTCTTTCCCCCATTCATCCTCATCATCCAGTGACATGTCTGGGGGTAGCGTAGCGTACACTGTCCCCCAGACACGTCTTTTCTGCCAGTACCGTCCCAATAAAAGATCACGGTATGGCGTGAAAGTCTACAAACTCTGTGAGAGTACCGCAGGGTACACTTACAGATATAGGGTACGTGCACACTGCGGAATAGCGAAGGATAACCCTTTGTGCATTCCGCAGCTGGCACCCACCGGCGGACTGATGGAGGCGCGCATCTCCGCCCGTGTCATAGATTGGAGTGTGAAACAAGAGGAGACGCGCACCTCCATCAGTCCGCCGGTGGGTGCCAGCTGCGGAATGCACAAAGGGTTATCCTTCGCCATTCCGCAGTGTGCACGTACCCTTAGAGTGTATGAAGGAAGGGACACCCAAATCCACCCCCAGATGCCCCTCCCCATCCTTGGAGTTAGTGGGAAGATCGTTTGGGAACTGATCTGCCCACTGCTGGATAAAGATTACCACCCGTACGGGGATAACTTTTATACCAGCACCCCCTCTTCCGGTCCCTCGCTGCCCGAGCTACTGTAGCTTGCGGCACGATCCGAAAATATCAGAAGCCGTAATAAAGCCCTAATATTTAGCAGCCATGGAGCGGACCCAGCACTTCTGGATATGAGGGACCCCGTATGGCACCAGGACAACATTTTCCAGGTGACGTCCCCCACACTGGAAAACAGGAGACCCCAGAAGTGCAGAGTGTGGCGTAACAGGGGGATCAGGAAGGACACCATTTTCCAGTGTGCCACCTGTCCTGATCACCCCGGCCTCTGCATACTGGATCGCTCCAAGGCGTACCACACGTCATTGAAGTTCTACATTTTCTAAATTCTGTCCCTTATTCCTATTTCAGGGGTCACGTTGATCCAGGGATTATTCTGATCGCCATTATGGAGTCGGGAAGGAATTTTTCCCCTGTGATGAGGCTCACGAGAGTTTTTTTTGCCTTCCTCTGGATCAACACAGGTTGAGTTTGATGGACACCTGTCATTTTCAACCTTATAAACTAATAATTGGCCTAATAACCCCAACTAATTAGAATTGTCCCTTTTCCCCAGCTAAATAGGTATGGCCGCCATTCCCATTAGAGGATGCCATGATGCAATTACAAAGCCTCTGTGTGGCCAGGACAGTAGAAACCCCCCACAAGTGACCCCATTCTGGAAACTACACCCCTTAAGGAATCTAACGAGGGGGGCAGCGGGGATATGGCCCCCTGGTGACGGCCACATTTGTGGCGTGAAAATGAAAATATTTAATTTTTTATTTTCACAGCACATGTTCCACATATGTGCCCGTCACCAGTGGGGTCCATATACTCACTGTACCCCTTGTTGGATTCCTTATGGGGTGTAGTTTCCAGAATGGGGTCACTTGTGGGGAGTTTCTACTGTCCTGGCAGCACAGGAGCTTTTTAATTGCGACATGGCCTCCATCCTCCATTCCAGCCTCTAAATGGCGCTCTATCCATTTGGTGGCTTGCCCTGTGCCCATATGGCACATTGTGCCCACATGTGGGGTATTTTCGTACTCAGGGGAAATTACCCTACACGTTTTGTGTTCACTTTCTTTTTTAACCCATTGTGGAAAAGGAAAAAAATCAAGGCTAGACTAACATATAGTGTAAAAAATGTTTAATTTTTATACTAAATTATTGATTTTGTCTTGATTTTTTTCATTTTCACAAGGGGTTAAAAGATAAAAAAAACACTAAATGTGTAGAGAAATTTCCCCTGTACCCCACATGTACCCCACATGTGGACATAAAGCGCCATGCGGGTGCAAGGTAAGCCTCCAAAGGGAAGGAGCGCCATTTGGATTTTGGAGGTTGGATTTGGCTAGAATAGATGATGAACGCCATGTCGCATTTACAGAGCCCTTGTGCTGCCAAAACACCGGAAACCCCCCACAAGTGACCCCATTCTGTGGGGGTGCAGTAAGGATATGGACCCCTTGATGACGGCCACATTTGTGCCGTGAAAGTGAAAAAATTCAAATTTTCACTTTCACGTCACATTGTTCCACATTTGTGCCTGTCACCAGTGGGGTCCATATCCTCATTGCACCCCTTGTTAGATTCCTTGAGGGGTGTAGTTTCAAGAATAGGGTCACTTGTGGGGGGTTTCCAGTGTTTTGGCAGCACGAGGGCTCTGTAAATGCGGCATGACCCTTGAAATACATTCCAGTAAAATCCAGCTTGCAAAGGCCAATTGGCGCTCCTTCCCTTTGGAGGCCCGTCCTGCGCCCGCTTGGCACTTTATGTCCACATGTGGGGTATTTCTGTACTCGGGAGAAACTGCGCTACACGTTTCATTGTTCTGAAAATCTGTTAAGCACCTGTGGGGTCCAGATGCTCACCACACCCCTTGTTACATTCCTTGAGGGGTGTAGTTTTCTAAATGGTGTCCCTTTAGGGGTGTTTTTTTAGGTTTTGGCACCTCAGAGCCTCTGCCAACCTGAAGTGGTACAGTCAAAAATGACCAATGGAGGCGTTGAAATGCACTAGGCGCTCCCTTATATCTGAGGCTTGTGGTTGCGTCAAATAGCGCAATAGGGTCACATATGGGGTATATCTATAAACTGCAGAAACGGGGCAATCAATATTGGGGTGCATTTCTCTGCTAATAGTTTTATCATTATGAAAGATATTGGATTACAATAAAATCTCTGCACAGAAAATAAAAATTTTCAAATTTCTTACACACTTAGCTTTTATTTCTGTGACTCCCCTAAAGGGTTAAAAAAACTTTCTGGATATGCTTTTGCAGAGTTTGGGGGGTGCAGTTTCTGAAATGGGGTGCTTTGTGGGGCTTTCTAACACACAGTCCCCTCAAATACACTTTAGCTGCGTTCACACTACGTATATTTCAGTCAGTATATTTCAGTCAGTATTGCAACCAAAACCAGGAAGGGATTAAAAACACCAAAAGAATCTGTTCACACAATGTTGAAATTGAGTGGATGGCCGCCATATAACAGTAAATAACTACCATTATTTCAATACAACAGCCGTTGTTCTAAAATAACAGCAAATATTTGCCATTAAATGGCGGCCATCCACTCAATTTCAACATTGTGTGAACAGAGCCTTTGTGTGTTTTTAATCCACTCCTGGTTGTGGTTGCAATACTGGCTGAAATATACTGACTGAAATATACATATACTGACTGAAATATACGTAGTGTGAACATACCTGAACAGGTCCCTAAAGATATCTGATTTTGAAATTTTACTGAAAATTTGGAAAATTGCTGCTAATGTTTTAAGCTTTCTATTGTCTAAAAAAATGAAATATAGTTTAATAAATGCCGCCAACATTAAGTAGACATGTTGCTAATGCTATTTAATATATAATTTATGTGGCATAACCATTTTCTGTATAAGCAGAAAGGTTTCAAAGTTGGAAAAATGCATTTTTTCACAATTTTTCACGTTATTTTGGTGTTTTTCATAAAGATTCGTTATGAGTATTGACTCCATTTTACCAGAAATTTAAAGTACCATATGTCACGAGAAAACAGTCTCAGAATTGGCTGGATAGGTAAAAGCATCCCGAAGTTATTAATGAATAAAGTGACACTGGTCATATTCATAAAATTTGTCTCTGTCCTTAAGGCCATTTCAGGCTCTGTCCTTGAGGGGTTAAAGGACAACTCCGGCCCAAACTATTTTTTAATATGTTATTACTTATGGAAAGTTAGGCAAATTTCAAATGTACATTAATTATGGGAAATGCACATATAGGGCTATTTCCCTTGATTTAGTAGATCAGTGAGACTTCAGATTCTCTAAAAAAAAGTGACGTCACGAACAGGGGGGTGTAATTACAATGGAATGTCCAGCAGGGGCGCACTATATATAGAAGTCAATGAGTACCATTGACTTCTATATATAGTGCGCCCCTGCTGGACACTCCATTGGAATTACAATGGATGTGTTTGTAAATGTAATATACAGTGTTTTTGATTGAATACATTTATGAAATACTTTGGGCAGCAAGTGTCCTTGCTCCCCAAATTATTCCATAAATGTAATCAATCAGTACATTTGGATACTGTAAGCCCGCCGAACCGCCACTCTGGACTACACTGAACTACTACTCCCATCACCTGCTCATAGCATGAGCAGGTGATGGAAGGTGTAGTAGCTTTGTTATCGCTATGAGATCACCGCCGCCGATGCTGCCGGGCGCCGCTCATCACTGCAGCCATAATCCCCCTCCTGCTTCTTCTGGGATATGGCAACTTTACACTGATCTCTGATGGCTGACTCCGTGCCCGGCCGCCGCTCTCCGATCACAAATACCAGCTCCTGGTGCTTTCTGGTGTCCCCGGTCAGCCATCAGATAGTGTAAAGTTGCCGGATCCCGGAAGAAGCAGGAGGGGGGAGCGGAGAGGAATAATGGCTGTAGTGATGAGCGGCGCCCGGCAGCATGAGCGGCGATCTCATAGCGATAACAAAGCTACTACACCTCCCATCACCTGCTCATGCTATGAGCAGGTGATGGGAGTAGTAGTTAAGTGTAGTCCAGAGCGGCAACGGCGGGTGGTGGCGGTTTGGCGGGCTTACAGTATCCAAATGTACCGATTGATTACATTTATGGAATACTTTGGAGAGCAAGGATTTCATAAATGTATTCAATCAAAAACACTGTATATTACATTTACATACACATCCATTGTAATTCCAATGGAGTGTCCAGCAGGGGCGCACTATATATAGAAGTCAATAGTACTCATTGACTTCTATATATAGTGCGCCCCTGCTGGACACTCCATTGTAATTACACCCCCGGTTCGTGACGTCATGGTATTTCAGAGAATCTGAAGTCTCCCTGATATACTAAATTAAGGGAAAAAGCTCTAAATGGCATTTCCCATAATTAATGTACATTAGAAATTTGTCTAACTTTCCGTAAGTAATAACATATAAAAAATAGTTTGGGCCGGACTTCTCCTTTACTATCTGGCAATGAGTCATTATTACAGGGAGATAATGCCATACGTCTCCAGCAGTGGACGCTGCAGGGGTTGTGGTATTATTCAAACTAAAATGAACAGGTGATAACCTAATCTAGGCCCTCCAGAGTTGGGGTCGCTTTTTGCTACCACTCCCTGTAAAGTTGCTTACCCTGATGTTACCTTTAGGGCACAATACGTGCTCCACTAACATGATACAGTGACAGGCACAGACATGTATATCTGTACACCTACCATGATACAATGACAGGCACAGACATGTATATACCTACACCTAACATGATACAGTGACAGGCACAGACATGTATATCTGTACACCTAACATGATACAGTGACAGGCACAGACATGTATATCTGTACACCTAACATGATACAGTGACAGGCACAGACATGTATATACCTACACTACCGTTCAAAAGTTTGAGGTCACATTGAAATGTCCTTATTTTTTAAGGAAAAGCACTGTACTTTTCAATGAAGATAACTTTAAACCAGTCCTAACTTTAAACAAATACACTCTATATATTGCTATTGTGGTAAATGACTATTCTAGCTGCAAATGTCTGTTTTTTGGTGCAATATCTACATAGGTGTATAGAGGCCCATTTCCAGCAACTATCACTCCAGTGTTCTAATGGTACAATGTGTTTGCTCATTGGCTCAGAAGGCTAATTGATGATTAGAAAACCCTTGTGCAATCATGTTCACACATCTGAAAACAGTCTAGCTCGTTCCAGAAGCTACAAAACTGACCTTCCTTTGAGCAGATTGTGTTTCTGAAGCATCACATTTGTGGGGTCAATTAAACGCTCAAAATGGCCAGAAAAAGAGAACTTTCATCTGAAACTCGACAGTCTATTCTTGTTCTTAGAAATGAAGGCTATTCTATGCGAGAAATTGCTAAGAAATTGAAGATTTCCTACAACGGTGTGTACTACTCCCTTCAGAGGACAGCACAAACAGGCTCTAACCAGAGTAGAAAAAGAAGTGGGAGGCCACGTTGCACAACTAATCAAGAAGATAAGCACATTAGAGTTTTTAGTTTGAGAAACAGACACCACACAGGTCCCCAACTGGCATCTTCATTAAATAGTACCCGCAAAACACCAGTGTCAACATCTACAGTGAAGAGGCGGCTGCGGGATTTTGGGCTTCAGGGCCAAGTGGCAAAGAAAAAGCCATATCTGAGACTGGCCAATAAAAGAAAAAGATTAAGAACACAGACATTGGACAGAGGAAGACTTAAAAAAAAGTGTTGTGGACGGATGAATTCAAGTTTGAGGTGTTTGGATCACATAGAAGAACGTTTGTGAGACACAGAACAAATGAAAAGATGCTGGAAGAATGCCTGACGCCATCTGTTAAGCATGGTGGAGGTAATGTGATGGTCTGGGGTTGCTTTGGTGCTGGTAAGGTGGGAGATTTGTACAGGGTAAAAGGGATTCTGAATAAGGAAGGCTATCACTCAATTTTGCAACGCCATGCCATACCCAGGGGACAGCGCTTGATTGGAGCCAATTTCATCCTACAACAGGACAATGACCCTAAACACACCTCCAAATTGTGCAAGAACTATTTACAGCAGAAGCAGGCAGCTGGTATTCTATCGGTAATGGAGTGGCCAGCGCAGTCACCAGATCTGAACCCCATTGAGCTGTTGTGGGAGCAGCTTGACCGTATGGTACGCCAGAAGTGCCCATCCAATCAATCCAACTTGTGGGAGCTGCTTCTAGAAGCGTGGGGTGCAATTTCTCCAGCTTACCTCAACAGACTAATAGCTAGAATGCCAAAGGTGTGCAATGCTGGAATTGCTGCAAAAGGAGGATTCTTTGACAAAAGCAAAGTTTGATGTAAAAACAATGTTATTTCAAATACAAATCATTATTTCTAACCTTGTCAATGTCTTGACTCTGTTTTCTATTCATTTCACAACGTATGGTGGTGAATAAGTGTGACTTTTCATAGAAAACACAAAATTGTTTAGGTGACCCCAAACTTTTGAATGGTAGGGTACACCTAACACGATACAGTGACAGGCACAGACATGTATATCTGTACACCTAACATGATACAGTGACAGGCACAGGCATGTATATACCTACACCTAACATGATACAGTGACCAGGGCCGGCGTTAGGGGGGGCAGACAGGGCAAATGCCTAGGGCCCCCATCCCCCAGGGGCCCCCTGCCCCAGTTACAGTATGTGTCAGGGGCAGGAGTGCACAGACAGCGTCCTGCAGCCTCTGGCAGTGATCCCTGGCTACAGCTGATGGCTGATATCGGGTCACATAGAGGCTGCAGGACCCGCTCTGCTCCGGAGTGTGCTTCCTCCCCTCCCTCCAGCTTCACTGCACCTTGTGACTTCCTCTGTGTCACATGGTGTAATATTACAGCAGTCGGGACATGGAGGAGAGGGCTGCAGGCTGCAGTGTGAGGATCCCAGCCTGCTGCTGCTGCATGGACATTAGAGGATGCACCACTACTCCCAGCATGCTGCTAGTGGTAGTAAGTATACTGTATATGTAGTGTGTAGTGAGGGATGAATGTAGTGTGTTACATGTCTGTGTACTGTATGGACTGTATGGTTTTGATTTGTATGTGTTTTCATGGATGTGTTAGTGTGTGTGTATATATATATATATATATATATATATATATATATATATATATATATTGTATAGTGAGTGTGTGTGTATTAGCACTGCTGACTCCACTGTCCAGCAGAGGTGTAGAAGTGAATAGACTGTATATAGGAGCTGCAGCCATTGTCCGGCCTCATCCGTCCTATGTAATTGCTGCAGGTGACCGGTGATTGGCTGCAGCTCCTATGTATAGTGTATGATGATGTCACTAAGGCAATACGGTGTGTTTTATTGAGAAAAAAATAAGGTGGTATTCAGTCCTTAGGTGGTGGTCACTGTATGGGGGTAATATTAGTCTGTATATAGTGTATATATAGTCATTACTGCCATAGACTGACCACCACATAATATAGTTCTGTATATAATGCATACATAGAGTCATTATGTGGCGGTCACTCTATGGCAGTAATATTGGTCTGTATATAGAATGTATAGTGTCATTATGTGGTGGTCAGTCTATGGCGGTAATATTGGTCTGTATATAGAGTCGTTATGCAGTGGTCAGTCTATGGTGGTAATATTGGTCTGTATAGTGTATATAGAGTCATTATGCAGTGATCAGTCTATGGGGGTAATATTGGTCTGTATATAGTGTTTATATACAGTCATTACTGCCATAGAGTGACTGCCACATAATGACTCTATATACAGACCAATATTACCACCATAGATTGATCACTGCATAATGACTCTACAGTATATACAGACCAATATTAGCACCACACCATAACCGCCACATAATGACACTATACATTCTATATACAGACCAATATTACTGCCATAGAGTGACCGCCACATAATGACTCTATGTATGCATTATATACAGAACTATATTATGTGGTGGTCAGTCTATGGCAGTAATATTGGTCTGTATATAGAATGTATAGTGTCATTATGTGGGGGTTATGGTGTGGTGCTAATATTGGTCTGTATATAATATAGAGTCATTATGTGGCGGTCAGTCTATGGTGGTAATATTGGTCTGTATATAGAGTCATTATGTGGTGGTCAGTCTATGGCGGTAATATTGGATTGTATATAGTGTATATAGAGTCATTATGTGGTGGTCAGTCTATGGCGGTAATATTGGTCTGTATATAGTGTATATAGAGTCATTATGTGGTGGTCAGTCTATGGTGGTAATATTGGTCTGTATATAGAGTCTTTATGTGGCGTCATGGTATGGTTCTAATATTGGTCTGTATATAGAGTCATTACGCTGTGGTCACTCTATGGTAGTAATATTGGCCTGTATATAGTGTGTTTTCTTCAATAACAGTTTGGAGGTAATATTTGGTCCTGATATAGTGATTTTTTTTTATTTATTTTTTAAAACAATTCATATAAATAGTTCTTGTGTTTACAACACTAGCGGCAGTCCTGGCATGTACAGTAGCGGCAGTCCTGGCATGTACAGTAGCGGCAGTCCTGGCATGTACAGTAGCGGCAGTCCTGGCATGTACAGTAGCGGCAGTCCCGGCATGTACAGTAGCGGCAGTCCTGGCATGTAGCGGCAGTCCCGGCATGTACACTAGCAGCAGTCCTGGCATGTAACCTTCTGAACTGACTCAATGTGAATAAGGGCCCTAATACAAGGAGCGAAAATTGTTCGAATCCGGACGATATCGCTCTGTGTAATAAAGACAACAATCATCAACTGATCGTTTTCTTTTGGCAAGTTTAAAAATCATTGGCTGATGTGCATATAAAATAATAAAGCTGTTGCTTACCTGATCATGTTCCTGGTGTCCTCAGGCTTTGTCTGTTTGTTATGGCCAGTGATTGCCTGAGCGGCCTGTCACCTCAGAGAGGGGACTAGAAGTGAGAGCTGCAGCTGCGGTGACTGGAGGATCCCACAGACAAGGCCTGAGGACACCAGGGAACAAGATCAGGTAGTATATATATATCTTAATTATTTACTATATACAGCAAGGGCTGCACAGACATCACTAATGATAGATTATATATATACAGCCTTTGCTGCACAATAATTGAGCCATGTGGTTGGCTCTGTAAGCGAGCTCCATTCTACTAGATTGGCGCTCACTTCTCCGGAATATCAGGCCGTGTAGTACGGCCCTTATACTGTACGTACACTTTCAGTAGCTGCTGGCTGAACAATCCTTCAGCTGACAACTCTCTCTCCCATCCGGCCCCGTCCTCCCCATACACAGGAATGTTCGGCACAGATGAGTGTTCCTGTGTCCTCTATAAGAGGGATAAGCTGTAGCCAGACAGATCTGATGGTGGCTTATCTCTCTGACAACAAAGAGGTTGGGTGTTGATTTTCCATCAAGTCCGACCCCCTATGTCCACTGATGTCATCTGTCAGACTGTCCAGAGAGCCCCATACACCTTACACTGATGGCCGAACCCACCACGAGCAGCAGTTACCACTAACAAAAGTGTAAAATGTATGGGGACCTTAAATTGTTGCTACAATATTTCAGCATATGGGGCCCCACCTTCAACTTTGCCCAGGGCCACATTTAGTCTAAAACCGGCCCTGACAGTGACAGGCACAGACATGTATATACCTACACCTAACATGATACAGTGACAGGCACAGACATGTATATCCACAGTCAGCTGTGACTAAACACGCAGCTCCCGTCAGCACAGACACAACACAGAGCCGGAGCCGCTCACTCCACCCATGACGTCACGGTCTGACTGACAAGCGAGCGCGCCCGCCCCTCCCCTATCCCCAGTTCCCCTGTGTGTCTCTCTTCCCAAACATCGCGAGACTTGGCCTCAGTCTCGCGATGTTAGAGCCGCCGCCGGAAACGAGCAGCCTGAGCGATGCTGAGTCGTCAACAACAACAACAATAACAAGGGGATCTTGCTGAGTGGCGGCCGCACTGTGCCCGGGTATGACGGGGGGAAGGCGGAGGGGTGGGGTGTGGAGGCGCCGCGGAGCTCCTCTCTGGTGAGCCCCTTTGTTATGGTGTACATGGAGATGAAGCAGAGCAGCCAGCTGACAACTCCTCCCCCGGCCTGACTCCCAGGCCCCTGTCAGATGCTTCCCAGGAATCCACCCTCAGCTGTAAACATGTCAGAGCTGTGTGGTGGCCGTCACCCCCAGCCCCTGTATACCTCCTCAGTGTGGGAGGGGCTGCCACCCTGATGCCCCTGCCATATGCTGCCACCCTGATGCCCCTGCCCTATGCTGCCACCCTGATGCCCCTCCATATGCTGCCACCCTGATGCCCCTGCCATATGCTGCCACCCTGATGCCCCTGCCATATGCTGCCACCCTGATGCCCCTGCCCTATGCTGCCACCCTGATGCCCCTCTATATACTGCCACCCTGATGCCCCTCTATATGCTGCCACCCTGATGCCCCTGCCATATGCTGCCACCCTGATGCCCCTGCCCTATGCTGCCACCCTGATGCCCCTGCCATATGCTGCCACCCTGATGCCCCTGCCATATGCTGCCACCCTGATGCCCCTGCCATATGCTGCCACCCTGATGCCCCTGCCATATGCTGCCACCCTGATGCCCCTGCCATATGCTGCCACCCTGATGCCCCTGCCATATGCTGCCACCCTGATGCCCCTGCCATATGCTGCCACCCTGATGCCCCTGCCAGCTGATGTTGTCCTGGTTACCTTGGCATCCCAGGGCCACAGTGTTATTACCCAGCAGGGCCCTCTCTGTGCTGTCTAGTGGTAACCAGGATCTCAGTATCCTGCCCAGAGCCCCAGCCTGCCTGCCCCACCTATATATTGCCCCCTGTGATGTCACTGCTGCCCTGTTTTTGTATCCTCTGCGGAACAATGCTATACCATTGTGCTCCCTGGTCACATGACTGTGGTTTTTTGCACATACAAGACGAGAACGATTGGCTCATGCAGTCATGTGACCTGGTTGGTTATTATTATTGTTTGTTATTCACATAGGGCCCCCACTCATTTTTTTAATAGGATTATATTTATAAGTCACGCAGTGCAAACCTTCCTGCCCTGGACAGGGGAATAGCTAGGATTCTTGGGGCCCCCTCCTTGCCAGTCCCCTCTCATATGTACATAGTACCTTCTATTAGCGGGGTACATATATTAGAGGGTTATATACAGTGGAGTAGCTACTATAGAGGCAGGGTAGGCAGCTGCTATGGGCCCGGGGGAGAAGGTAAGAGCCATCCTGTGTCCTTCTGCTTAACCCCTTATGTACTGCAGTGTGTAAGTAACCCATAGTTTACTTAAATGCTGCAACATAAAAAAAGGTTAACAAGCAGAAGACAACTGTGACCAAAAGTTCAGAAGACAGGGAGATCTTTGCTTTACTGCTGGAGCACTGATAACCCCTGACTTCTGTTCTTTGGATGTGCAGATCCTCATGCAGAGGTCAGGGGTTATCAGTGCAGCAGCAATAAAGCAAAGATCTCCCTGTCTTCTGAACTTTGGGTCACTTACACAGTGCAGTACATAAGGGGTTAAGCAGAAAGTAGTCTATTCCTGCACCTATGTTTTTAACCATTAAGGGCTCCTAATGGGCCCTCACAGTTAAATACAGGGACTGACAGAGCTAGCAGCCATTGGCTCTCTGCTCTACCAGTCATTCTTGTAGGTGCAGGCAGGATTCTGCCTCTGGCCACAAAAGATTTTATTTTTGGCCAAATCACTAAGTACTGTGTATATATATATATATATATATATATATATATATATATATATATATTGCTTTGTGTTGTGCGTAGGAGAAGGGAGGGGGTGTCAGTCTTTTTGCTATGGGGCCCTGTGAATCCTAGCTATGCCCCTGGGTACATATGAGGGTATTAGATACATATTAAAGGGGTGCAGTGGGTAAGCTGTCAGAAGGGCGTAGCTGCTACCATTACTACCATAGAGGCAGGCAGTATGTTTTGCCAAGGGGGCTTTTGGCCCCCCTGCCGCATGGGCCCCATAACAGCTGCATGGTCTGCCTCCATGGTAGCTACGCCAGTGCCTGGACACACCTATACAAAGATTACTGAACATTATCATTCCCTCTTATACATTGGGGGTCCGGGAACAATTACCATATAGGAAGACATCACTGGCATTGTTATGTGATGAGTATGTAAGGCGTCCAGCAGAGTGACATATAATGACACATAAGTAGTGGGTGATGCACTTGTCTCCGTAGCGGTGTGAGCACGTCGGGTGGCGCTGCCAAGTGAACATACACTTATGTTATGATTCATAAGGAAGGCTGAAGAGTTCCCTGATATTTAAGTTGTGTCAGGAGACAAGCATAAGACATAGGAGGAGACGCTGGGTCTTGGCTAAAGTTATATAAAAGTATACCTTTGAGCTTCAGTAATTGTAATGGAAAATCTGTCTGTGTAAATACACCCTTAAAGACCTGACAGCTTTAAAGTCATAAGGGAAGTTGTGGTAGCCCTCACTTCATGATAGGCTGATCGGTGGTGGACAGCCAACGCACACATCTGCTGATCAGCTGTTTACCAGAGCCGTAACATTGGCATACACAGAGAATAGAGCTGGATGGATCAGATTATAGTTTAATGGTTATACTGGGTTACTGTGGCCGAGCAAACATTGAAGTGACTGAGAGCTGAACTGTATCTGCTTCCAGCCCCATTCAGTGTATGCTCTGGCAAGCAGCTGATCCTCTGTGAGGGTGCCCGATGCCTTAATAACCAGATAACGATGGTCAATCCTGACGATAAGACATTAATGGTAAAGTATATATACAGTGGCGCCTTGGATTACGAGCATAATTTGTTCCAGGACCGAGCTTGTAATCCAAATCCAGTCTTAACCTCTTAAGGACATATGTCCCCAGGAGGTGTTCAGAACGGGGCCGCGCGGCGACCCCGCTCTGAACCGCCGCGATCCCGGGTGCCGCGTGTAGCCCGGGATCGCGGCTATTAGCGGGCACGGTCTGATCAAAGTTGACAGCTGCCTCCGATTACCGGATGCAGCCATTCCCTGGTGTCTAGTGGGGGAGATTGCTCCTCCGGGACGTTGTCCCGGAAGAGCGATCTCCGTCTCTGCAGCCGGCCGGGGTCTCCGCCAAAATGGCGCTGATCCCTGCTCGGCACTCGTTTGTTTTCGGCTGCAGCAGCCGAAAGCAAACGAGTGACGATCTCATTGATCTTTGCTGTATAACTATACAGCAAACATATCAATGAGAGATCAAAGTGTATATACTAGAAGTCCCCCATGGGGCCTTCTAGTATATGGGCAAAAAAAACATTATTAGTAAAAAGCCCCCTCCCCTAATAAAAGTCTGAATCACCCCCCTTTTCCCAGGTTTTGAATAAAAGTAAATAAGTAAACATGTTTGGTATCGCCGCGTGCGTAATCGCCCGAACCATTAATTAATCACATTCCTGATCTTGCACGGTAAATGGCGTCAGCGCAAAAAAATCCCAAAGTGCAAAATTGCGCATTTTTGGTCGCATCAAATCCAGAAAAAATGTAATAAAAAGCGATCAAAAAGTCGTATATGCGCAATCAAGGTACCGATAGAAAGTACACATGGCGCAAAAAATGACACCTAACACAGCCCCATAGACCAAAGGATAAAAGCGTTATAAGCCTGGGAATGGAGCGATTTTAAGGAACGTATATTTGTTAACAATGGTTTGAATTTATTACCGGCCATCAGATAAAAGAAAAGTTGACTTGAGGAACATGCATAACAAGTCAGTTTTACCCCAGGGCGAATGGCGTAAAAACACAGTCCCCCCAAATAAAAGAAATGCATTTTGTTTTGTTCAATTTCACCACACTTTGAATTTTTTTCTGGTTTCGCAGTGTCCTTTATGCAAAAATTCAGCCTGTCATTGCAAAGTACAATTAGTGACGCAAAAAATAAGGGCTCATGTGGGTCTCTAGGTGGAAAAATGCAAGTGCTATGGCCTTATAAACACAAGGAGGAAAAAACTAAAGCGCAAAAAGGAAAATTGGCCCCGTCCTTAAAGGGTTAAACCAAAGCAAATTTTCCCATAAGAAATCATTGACATGCAGACAATTGGTTCTACACCCCAAAAATAATGATTTTATATTCTGAATAACATGGAAGACAAATGAAACAAACATTTATAAACAGCTGAATATGCCACATTATAGTTTACTGTACAGTATAGCGATCAGCATGTGGAGTATGACGTATATTAAATGCATAAACCTGAAAAACAGCTGCAGTTTGTAGATACAGGATGGAGCTGCAGATCCCCATAATGCAAGCGCATAGTACAACAGGCTAGAATAGAGAAGCAGGACTGCTGTCAGAGGTCTGTGTGGTCACATGACAGCAATGGGGAAGGGATGTGTGTTCAGCATGGACCAATCAGGACTGACAGAGACTGCAGGGAGCAGGGAGGAATGAGCAGGACAGATGTGGGCACATTCATGCAGCACTCTCTGTCCGGGGAGAGAGGGGTTACAGCTATGGAGAGATTACCTCCACAGTCCTGTCCCCTGATGTAAGCCCCAGCCTGAAGTAGATCTGCTATGATTTGGAAGGTCAGAGTACAGTCAGAGTACAGTGCTGTAGACCCCGCTATTCAGACCATGCGCCTCCTCCACTCGCCCTCCCACCCAGTACAGGGAGCTCTTAAACCAAAGCAATGCTCTTAATCCAAGTATATATATCTATCTATCAGTATACCTACAAAAAAACACATGTGCCTGTTTGTTGGAATTACTCCTGTACAACAGAATAACCATATGTGCCCACCTTGCTTTCTATGTCTGCCCATATCCACGAGCATATATTTGTAAAATCGGAATACCTTTTTAAGATACTTACCAAAATACTAGTTATTAAAGATACTGCCGCTTATTTCTCTGCTGTGACGTCGTATGCCACAGCCTGAAGTGTATTGATCAGGAAATCGGAGTATAGAACCTTAATGGTATGTTTACACTTACCGGATCCGCAGCGTATTTTCTGCTGCTGATCCGCAGCAGATCCGCAGCAGATTTCATTTAAATAACTGAGCACAGCATCGAATCTGCTGCGGATCTGCTGCAGATTCTGTAGGTGTGAACGCACCCTGAATGTACCATTCCCCATTTCTTCTACATTCATCTCTGGCTTTAGCACAAAAACTGAATGAAATACTGCCACAAAAAGCCAGATGTGAATCTTTTTTTCTAGGCTTTCTTAGAATTGACTTTCCCATATTCTTAGATCTTATTCCCACGTTTTGTGATTCAGAGATGTAGAGAGCCTGTACTGGAACCCCCTTCCCTGCACGCCAGCATCTCCAATATAATCTGTAGAAATATGCTCAGCGCTTTAATGGAGCAGCCTCGCTGCTCTGTCATTACAGCGCTATATATATTCATATGGTTTTCTTGTTCCCAGCATCTGGGAGGGGGGGGGGGTCCACTACAGGCCTTCCACGTCCGTGTTTTTCGTGGAACATGGAATGTGGGAATACGGCCTTAGTGTCTCATAACTGGGGTCCTATGGTAGCTAGTTGAGTAGAGAACTCAATCTTTGTGAGTCCATGACCACTCCTCCATTCAGACAGTGGACATAGGACCATTCTCCTGATCAGGTGATTCTGGTGTAAAACATTTTAAAATATGCTGAAAGTAAAATATCCTTGTAGCAATAGCAAATCAGTTTCCGTATCCTTTTTTTTTTGCCACAATCCATATATCAATGCAAGTGTGTTGTCTGTTAATGGATGCTGATCATGTCCTGTGTCCACTCCTCAGCTGGTTGCTATATAGACTTGGGCTGGGTTCACATGCAATATTTTGCTCAGTTTTAAACCAAAACCAGAAGTAGAACTGACACTGAGAAAGACTTTAATGGAAAGATTTGACCCTTTTCTGTGTTGTGAACCAAATCTTGAGTTATTTGTGATTGTTACATCAGTCAGTAATGCTGAGCTGTAGTGACGTCACCCCTATTACACTGCAGAAATGAATAGGTCAAAGTCCTTGTGTATAGTCACGTGGACACAGGAATTGTATAAAAAGATGACATTTATTGTATACCTTATGGCAGCTATTTTGGTGGTTTCTAATAGTCACTGGAGGTTTAAGATGCTAACTCCTTAAACTATCATCAGGTTAGATAAATTTAACCTGCTGATATGTCCCTTTTGTACCTTTATCCTTGACGCCCCGTGCACAAAGGGGAAATAACAGCAGGTTAGACGGAGGTTCCCTTTAAGCACTGTCATTTGAAAACAGCGTCTTGTTTGCGAGGGTGTAAGAGTAGTTTATCCTGCCAAGTAACAAAACCTAGTTTCTACTTGATTTTACATGACAGAAATGTTAAAATGTGAATAAAAATTAGATGTTATAATTATCTAAAAATCCTTGTAATGTAATTCTGTCCTAAACCGCAGGCAAACTGAGGACAAGAATGGCACTGCTTCTGGAAGAAAGCAGCTATGGTTTTTAATTTTGGATCACTCCTTTAACCTCCTAATAACAGCCAACAATACACCTTTTCATGGCAGTCATTAAAGGGGTTATCCAGCGCTACAAAAACATGGCCACTTTCTTCCAGAGACAGCCCCACTGTTGTCTCCAGCTTGGGCGGGGTTTTGCAGCTCAGTTCCATTGAAGTGAATGGAGCTTAATTGCAAACTGCACCTGAACTGAAGACAAGACTCGTGTTGTCTCTGAAAGAAAGTGGCCATGTTTTTGTAGCCCAGGATAACCCCTTTATGGGCCCTTATTCTAGGCCGCCGCCTTTTTACAGCGGGTTTAGAATAAGGTGTGGTATTGTGGGAGTTCGGCTGCCATAGGGACATCTGGATTAACCCCTTAAATGCCATGGTCAGACCATGACAGGGACATGTAATGTATGCTTACCTGTCACCATCCGGATGACGGGGTCTCAGATGCCGATGGGTCGTCATGGCACCCGGGGGAGGGGAGGGGGCACGGCCGGTTATATAACCTGTCCCCACTGCACTGACAGGCTGAATACTCTGCACTAGAAGACGAGTATAGTGTACTACAGTAGTGATCTAATCACTGTAAGGGTACGTTCACACGTACCGACTCACAGCGGAAATCTCGCTGCCAGTTTTGCAGAGAGATCCGCTACTAATTAAGGTCCTGGAAGGTCCCTGTGACTACATACTCGCAGCGGTCTGAAAGACTGCTGCGAGTATGTAATGCAGCCGCCCCCTTAACCCCTTTGGCTCCCCCGCTGTCTGTATATACATTACCTCTCTCCTTGCTGCACGGGGTCTCGGCGTCCTGCTCTCCCGCCCAGCCAATCAGTGTGTTGTCCAGCCGCTGTGAGTATGTTGTCACAGGAACCTGCCGTGACCTTAACTCGTAGTGGATCTGGCTGCAAAACTGGCAGCAAGATTTCGGTACCTCTGAACGTACCCTAAAAGTCTCCTTGTGGGATATGAAAAAAGTAAGGAAAAAAAGAAAACAGAGTCCCAAATGGTACCGATAAAAAGAAGAACTAGTGCTGAAAAAAATAAGCCCTCACATGGATATGTGAATGGAAAAATAGACCATGGGGAAAAAGAAAAATTACTTCTGCATTAGGTACTTGAATGTGTGACAAGGAAAGTGTTAAATCCTGGTAATTTGGGAGTAAGACCAGAAAAGCCGCTGTGACTGATCGGTGGGGCTTTTTTTTTCTTAACTACATAGTCACCCATTTATTAGAGAAATTGTGTTGTTGCTGGTACAAGATTCAGTGGTGATGTCTGATATGTAATCTGGTTAGGGAGCACATATTTGAGCTGTGTGTTCCCACAGTATATTACAGTTGATAGAGGGCGGGTCGTGTTTGTCCCATGTTCTCATTCAGGCTTATAATAACCATGAATAAAAGCAGTTTTTGGATCCAGCGGGCACAATGTTATTTTCATGATTCTTGAATCATTCCTCTGTAATGTAGCTGAAATGGGACCTTCAGTTTTGGATCACTCTCATTACCACATTTCTGGATATCTGGGTCAGAGATGGTTTGTTATTATCAGACTAAACTAAGCAAACAAACAAATCCTAAGCTTTACTGTCCAAAAATTTACCTTGGTCTTGGTGCTATCCACTGTACATTTATGGCACTGGCGATCGGTAGTAAAAGTGTAAATTTATAAAACATACCAATGTATTTGAATATTGTACTGATGTCCTCATTCCTGCACCTCCTGTCATTGATATCCTGCATGGGGGCTGTCTGTCTGGCTTAGTTCATTAGGTAAGTCAGCTTCTTTCTGTCTCTGAATTACTAATAACAGAGATTGGGGATCTGGAAGTAGGAGGGTTTAGCTGATGAACTGAGCCAGTGTGTCAACCTCCTTTAACCCCTAGACGACCTAGGACATATGGGTATGCCATGGCCTCCTGTCACCAGATGACCCTGGATGTCCCCATACTTTCTGAGTTGCTATTGCTCTATGAAGCTTCGTATTCGGTTATTATCAGCCATGGCTCTTACCCTTCATGACATGGCTTCAGCGACCACAGCATCTCCTGTCCTTCACCAGTCAAGACCCCCACATCTAGGATTGCATGGGTCCCAATCCCTTTCTTAGGTTGCCAGAGGTATAGTATGCCACTCATCTCCGTCACTTTGTCAGGCTCTATGAAAAGATCACAGACTACACTGATCAGTGCTTTGCTATGGCATAACATTAAACAGTGTATGCCATCTATTAATTGTATGTTAAAGTCCCCCCAGAAGACTTAAAAAATGTGGGGGGAAAAATTGTAAAAAATAACTTTTTTAAAAAACATGACCCAGCCCCTCCCCCAATAAATGTTCAAATAACCCTCCCTTTCCCATTACATAAATAAAAATGCAAAAATAGTTAAATAAACTTGTTATATTTAGTAGCATGCGTAATCGTCTAATCTATTAAAATATATGATCCCGTATGGTGAATGGGGTAAACGAAGAGGGAAAAAACGCCAGGATTCCAGATTTTTATTTTTTATTTTGAACATTGTATATAAAAAAATTAATAAAAAGTGATCAAAATGTCTGATCTATACAAAAATTATACAAAAAAACACCCAAAAAACGACAGTTATGCTTTAGGGTGTGTTCACCATGCAGGATCCGCAGCAGATTTAATGGCGCAGATTTGAAGTTGGAGATTCAAAGCATGATCTGCTGTAGATCCTGTATGTGTGAACGCACCCTTAAAGCGGTTGGCCACTTTATAATAAAATTGTTCAGTGTACAGAATTAGTAACTAGTATTGGCACTTACTGACATCAGCTTCCTGTATATTTCATAGAGCTAAATAAGACTCTCCTCCTTCAGGCTGTTCTGCCCTGCTCTGTAGTGATACTTTCCATAAGATGGCTGACATGGAGGAGCATGTGATCATACCCGGCCCCCAGTGACTTCTATAGGCATATTCAGGCTCAGTGGTGGACACTGGGGGGCAAAGCATGGTCACATGCTCCTCTATGTCGGCCATCTTATGGACAGACTCGCCACATAGTAGGGCAACACAGCCTGAAGGAGGGGAGTCTGATATTAGCTCTGTGAGGTACACAGGGAACTGCTGTCAGTATATACAGTGAGTACACTTACTAATACTGTACAGTGTACACTAAACAATTTTACTATAAAGTGGCCAACCCCTTTAAGCCCATCACCAACTAAAGCTGAAGAGGAGCATTGTCCCCAGGCAGCAAGCACCATCGTAAGCAGATATCATTTCTTGGTACAGCTAACACTCCCACTGAGCTTCAGTGGCCATTATTTGATAGGATTGATAATGCAGTCCTGGTCTTTTAACACTTTAGACCTGACTCAATAGCCGTCACATGAACGGTTAGATAGCTTAGGGGGAGATGGGTCTCTCTCTGTCGTCCCAGTGGCTGACCAAAATTCCAATGTTGGTCCATGTCCATGTTGATGGATTTCCTATGCAAACAAGGTCCTAATAAAGGCTACCAGGTAGCATATTTGTACACCTAGTAGGGTTGCATAGGATTCTTGCCTGGTTTAAGCTAGTAGGTATAATACACAGCAGAAGTAGTTATAGTCAGTGTTATATATGAGTATTGTTGAATTACAAAAATACAAAAAAATTACAGTTACCAGGTCAGATGTTCTACTTGTAGACTGGCATGTATATAATATGTTATGTATTGTAATATCCCACATGTATGATGTCAGAAACCACAAGTCAGGTTTCATGGTTTACCGGTTACTTTATCATTGTGTTTCTGAATAAGCTGTGTTGCTATGAGAGAGTCATACAAGCATGCTTAGGACATTCAGCCATCATATTGTCCATGATAAGACACCAGTGGTCTACAACCTGTTTATCTCCTGCCGTTGCAAAAGTACAGCTCCCACAGTGGCCCACTTCTAATATTTCACTTTTTTTTTCTTCATTTTCTCCACAGTTTCTAAATGAGCACAACAAAGTGTAAAGAAGGGAGCAGAGGATCATAGAGCAGTCATCATGAAGCTGTATGTGTTTCTGGTGAACACTGGAATCACCCTCACATTTGACACTGAGCTTGCAGTTCAAACGTAAGAACATGTTTAAAGAGTTAATTTTTACTTTAGGCTCTCGGGAGGTTTGACATAAAGAATATCAGTGTATGCAGTGCTGTCCTTTCTGGAATATTAATGGGAACCACAACAGAACCTGACAGATAACAGTATAAATCAGTGAGATTTCCCAATGGGGTGCCTCTTCTGATCCTCAGAATGGCAATATGATTCACACTGGATTTTTCTCACTGTACCTCTGAGGCTCACAGCGTGTCTAATAGTGTTGCATTGAGAAGGTCACTTTAAATCCACACAACAGGAGGTAGCGTATTAGAAGTTAGCAGTGACAGAATGTTTATCGCAGTAAAAAAAAAAAAAAATCTGTATACCTGCTGCCACCTCTAGGGGGAGCTCAAGCTAATATATACAACTCTCATTAAACTCCATTATAATCTGTCTTCATCAGGATCTTTAGCTCCCACTAGTAGAATTATATGTTTTAACCGTATGCCTATAAAGTCACTAGCACAGCATGTTTGACCTATTTAGAAAAAAACACTGTCCCCATCATCTGTGACATGCTTGCAGACTGGAGCATCATTATACGTGTGCTCCTTGGTATTTCTATGACTTACATTCCTGGCCCTGGCAGACAGTGTTTTCTCTCGCTGTGTATTGCTGGAGCAATGTGCTGAGCTCATTACGGAGAGAATACAACAATAACATCATGTAGCTGCACTCAAAGGAACAATTTCAGAGGAAATTAAAAATACTTGTTATTTAATAGCCTCCACCAGGGCTTGTGTGTTTTCTTTATTTAGGCAGCGGGGACAAGAAGTTTAATACTAGTGATCCTGACCTCCTGAATTTCAGGCAAATTGGAAATTCAGATGTTGGCTTTATATCTGTATGTCATTATTTGCTTGTCGTATTGCTTTTATTAGTCTCTAATAACAGGAGCGTCTTTGGTAGGTCAGCCATGCAGCAGCATACCTAGTATATTTTGCTGCCATGGAAAGTATAGATAGAAGCGGCCACCAGTGACCTCCTTAGGCTCTTTAATTTATGTCTACAATGTTTAGAGAATATAATAAATATAAAACTACAAGAGGAGCTAAGATGCTGTAAATCTGTATCAGTAGTTTAAACCCTTCACAACATTTGCCAGGAAAAGAGAATGGAATGAGTTGGAGCAGCTGAGCCTACTATAGACACTTCATGCACCCACCTGCAGCATCCAGGGGCAGAGATAGTTGTAATCCCAGCCATTTACCCCCTTGATGCCTCAGTCAGCAGTGACCGCAGTCAGTAAAGAGTTAGACTGCAGGTGATGTCCTTAGTTGTCTGGGTGGCATCCTTAGACGTCCTTATTGCAGCTGAAACCTTCTGGGAGCAACTAAGTTCAGAGCCAGCTTTGGTTCTGGGTATTGAACACTTTGTGCCTTGGTCAATAGTGACTGCAACTTGAAGCCTGTTCCACATGCGTGGTCACCCTGTGACGCAATTGCAAGGTGCCAAATGGTCAGGTGAAAGGACACCACAACGGAAATCTGACAGACTCCATTACAGTCAGTGGGTTCTTTCGAGATCTGAAAAACATGTATCTAGGTCCTCTAGGTAGTTACTATATAGTATAAACTAGTAAGATGAGGAAGTATTATGTCTAGAGTTTCTCAAATATAGTAATTTATTATATAAAAATGATGTCTAGATATGTATTTGTAAAAGCATATATCATATGTTGCATAAATCACATAACTTGACCGTAAACTAAAAACTGTGTACACCAGAAGGGAATAGATTAGAGTATGATGAGGTTGGCACTTTGTAGTAAATGTGTTGTTTGTAGCACACTTGTGTAACTGTTTCATTGTAGCAGTCTATGATACTGATCAGTATACAAATGTAGCAACAAAGTGGTGCAGGTGCACCGCTCACCACTTGTGTCGGCCTGGAAAACTTTAGGGTGCCTTCACACCTACCGGATCCACAGCAGATCTCACTTCTGCAGATTCGCAGTGAGATCAGCTGCGGATCCAGTATCAATTCACCCCTATGATAGCACATACTTGCAGCGGGATTGACATCCCGCTGTGAATATGTGCTTTAACCCCCCCGCTGTCCGCAGCCCTGCCGCATCCCCCATCCCCAGCCGCATCCCCCCATCCCCGGCTGCATCCTCCCATCCTCCCATCCCTGGCCGCATCCAGCAGCCCGCATCCTCCCATCCCCGGCCGTATCCCCCCATCTTCCCATCCCCGGCCTCATCCTGCAGCCCGCCGCCGAGAGCATACAGTACCTGTTCAGCGGCCTCACTGCCACCGCGCCGCCGAGCAGGTACTGTATGCTCTCGGCGGCAGGCTGCAGGATGCGGCCGGGGATGGGGGGATGCGGGCGGCGGCGGGCTGCAGGATGCGGCCGGGGATGGGCTGATGCGGCCGGGGATGGGGGATGCGGCGGCAGGGCTGCGGACAGGACAGGATGTCAATCCTGCTGCGAGTATGTGCTATCATAGGGGTGAATGGTACCGGATCCGCAGCGGTTCTCGCTACGAATCCGCAGAAGTGAGACCCGCTGCGGATACGGTACGTGTGAAGGCACCCTTAGGGTGCCTTCACACCTACCGACTCGCAGCAAAAAACTCGCTGCGAGTTTCTGCTACGAGCTGAGGTCCTGGAAGGCCCCTATCACTACATACAAGCAGTGGTCTGAAAGATCGCTGCGTGTATGTAATGCAGCCGCCCCCTTAACCCCTTCGGCTCCCGCACCGCTGTCTCCATACATAACCTGGCTCTGGCTGCACAGGGTCCCGGCGTCCTGCTCTGCCGCCCAGCCAATCAGTGGCTGCGGCTGGGCAACACACTGATTGGCTGGGCGGCAGAGCAAGACGCCGGGACCCCGTGCAGCCAGAGCCAGGTAATGTATGGAGACAGCGGTGCAGGAGCCGAAGGGGTTAAGGGGGCGGCTGCATTACATACACGCAGCGATCTTTCAGACCACTGCTTGTATGTAGTGATAGGGGCCTTCCAGGACCTCGGCTCGTAGCAGAAACTCGCAGCTAGTTTTTTGCTGCGAGTCGGTATGTGTGAAGGCACCCTTAAAGGGGTTATTGAGGATTAGAAAAAGCACAGCTACTTTCTTGCAAAAACAGCGCCACCTTTGTCCTTAGGTTGTGTGTGTTATTACAGTTCAGCGTCAATCAATTTAGTGGAATTGAACTTTAAAACCACAACCAAACCAAACAAGACAAGTGTGCTGTCATTTCTGGAAGAAAGCAGCCATGTTTGTTTAAGCCTGCATAACCCCTCTATCCAAAGCGAACTGGAGAAAAGAGGCCTTCCAACGAGGTTAACCTCTTTATATCAGAACTTTTAAAATCACAAGCTTACTTCAGTCAGGGATATGAAATGCTTCCAGGTGGTGAAGAGTTACTCTGCCTGGTTATTTGGTGTCTGTATAAGCACTTATAGCTTGTTTTATATCAGATAATATTTTAATAGACTTTGGCTGTCACACATCTAGAAAGAATTGTGGCCCACCCCAGAGCAGGCAGAATGGACAGCCCTGGTTTAAATCATCAGTTTGTATCTTGCCAGGATTTCTGTTCTCTATTTTGCGCTTATGGATGAGATTATGACCTGCACCAGGGAAGACTACTTCATTCTTAGCTCCAGGCCAACACACTTCTATCATACGTAAAGCAGTCTTGTTTCCTATTTGGTGCTAGTTATATCTCGGCTCTTAAGCATTTATATGCTAAGAATTAAAAGAGGATTTCATGTTACTAAGAGTCCTAGATGTACAATGCGATAAAATTCTGCTATTAATTTTTTGAGGTCACATGGGAAATGGGAATTCCTGCATTGAATGGAGTGTGTATTGATATAAAACTTTCTTTTGTACCTCTTCCATAGGGTGACTGACCTTAAACATGCCATTCAGGCCAAGTACAAGATTGCTGTTCAGCACCAGATACTGGTCGTAAATGGGGGAGAGTGCATGGCACCTGACAGGAGGGTGTGCAGTTACAGCGCTGGTACTGTAAGTATTAATGCTTCCTTATATATCATGTATAGAGTTGTTTTATTTTTTTACTTTACCCTCGGCTGAACCCCTGAACAACCTCTGCCCATTTGCCTTAATTAAGCAAAAAGAATGTCAATTCTTCTTAGATGTAAGTATGAGGATTTTTAACAACCTTCTGGGACCATCCACATTGGAGGTACACACCTTTCTTCCCACATTGGCAGGGTGTGTTTGCTTTATGGCAGCGCTTCTGCATTACAGTTGGATGAGCACTCCTGAGGAAAAAAAAATTCAATCAACTCATGTCAAAAAGTTATACAGATTTGTAAATAACTTATATCTTAAGTCCTAAGTCTTTTAGTACTTATCAGTAGAGCTGATCGAACAGGTCTGAACCATCAGCATTTGACTCCTGCTGCCTTCCTGTTCCGTGGGGAAGGTGGAGACAGCCCGAGTACCGCCTGGAAAACAGGGATACAGCCTTCCCCACGGAACGGGAAGGCAGCGGGAGTCAAATGCCAATGGTTCGGGTTCGTATGAACCTGAACATTGGCCCTGTGCGATTATCTCTTCTTATCAGCTGCTCTATTCCCTGCAGGAAGTGGTGTATTCTTTCCAGTCTGACACCGTGCTCTCTGCTGCCACCTCTGTCTTGTGTCAGGAAGTGACCAGAGCAGTAGCTAATCCCCATAGAAAAACCCCTGCTTGGACATTTCCTGACATGGACAGAGGTGGCAGCAGAGAGCAATGTGCCAAACTAGAGAGAAAACATCACTTCCTGCCGGACATACAGCAGCTGGTAAGTACTTTTAAGAGATTTTTTTAATTGAAGTAAATTACAAATCTCTGGCACCGGTTGATTAAAAAAAAATGGTGAACAACCTTTAACCTTCAACCTTCCAGCTGTTGCAAAACTACAATTCCCATCATGCCTGGACAGCCAAAGCTCTAGCTTTGTACAACTGTAACTGCTGGAGGGCCTAAAGTTCCTTGCTATACCGACGTCTCCCTTCTGTGCCAGTCACTGCACTGGTTACCCATTAAATATAGAACACAGTTCAAACTCCTCACCCTCACCCATAAAGCTCTCCACAACTCTGCCCCTCCATACATCTCCTCCCTCATCTCCACCTACCATCCTTCCCGTGCTCTGCGTTCTGCTAATGATCTTACACTAACCTCTTCTTTAATCAGAACTTCTCATTCCCGCCTCCAAGACTTCTCTCGTGCTGCACCAGTTCTCTGGAACTCTTTACCCAAAGACCTCAGACTTATTTCCAACATCCCCAGTTTCAAGCGCGCCCTGAAGACCCATCTCTTCAGGCGTGCTTATAACATTTCGTAATCTCGTCTCCCTTTGCTATCCCCTCTCTATAACTTCTTTGGTGCTAGGTACACTGTCCTTGTTATCTGAGCTTAGAAAATGGAATGTGACTGGCTTGCCCAGCCGCCTATAGGCACTTAGAGACTCCATGTACAATGACTGGAACATTGACAAATAAAGCACTTGTTGCCTCTCGTGTTACTCCCAGTCATCCTAGTCTGTACGCTCTTGAGAGCAGGTCACTAATTTGTTATTGTAATTTATTCATTGTATAATTTAATATATAACCTGTAATGTATTTATATATTTAAATAAGCGCTGCGGAATCTGTTGGCGCTATACAAATAAATATTATTAATATTATTGTTTCTTCTCTGTTGTGTACAGCATTATCATGTATCTTTGTTCTTTCACAAGTGTGTATACAGTAGTAGGTATACTTAGTCATTATATTCCTGCTTGTTTTTCCATATTAGGACACCAATCCAATATTCCTCTTCAATAAAGAGATGATATTATGTGAACGGCCTCCGGTTATTCCTAGGACAACATTTTCTGCTGAGAATGAAATGGAATTAAAAGTTGAGGAGTCCCTTATGATGCCTGCTGTATTTCACACTGTCGCCTCCAGGACACAGCTTGCAGTGGTGAGAAGCTTCTGTCACTGGGGAATTTGCCATAAAGTGGCAGAGAAGCTTATGCTTTTGTATTATAAAATGGGAACAAAACTAAGGTTTAATAGACAGTTATCTTGTCATGAGGAGTAAAGACTTGCTTAAAGCGAACCAATCATCGCTATTCTGCTTATAATGCTGTTAATAACTTCTAATAGAGCTGCTTAAGTGCTTCCTTACCATTTCTTGTGTGTGGTGTTCAGTAAGGGTATATCCAAGAAAATCCAGTTCATGGTGAGAGAGCCATAATCTAGGCATTGGGGCGGAGTCTGGGATGTAACTAGTCATGACTTCTGCCTGTCAGCGCGCTTTGTGGGGGTGATTGGCAGGCAAAGAGGTCTGTTAGAAGCCTGTCAGTCACCCCCACTGAGTGCAATGACAGGCACAGACCTGTGAATAGTAAGGCTCAGACTCCGCCCCAATCCCAATGCCTAGTTTATGGTGCTCTTCCTGCACCGCATACTGGATTAAAAGCACTTTTTTTTTTTTTTTTTTTGCTATCCCCTTATCGAACACTACACACAAGATATGGTAAAGAAGCACTTTAGCAGCTCTATTAGGAGCTAGTAACAGCATTATATGCAGAATAGCAATGATTGGCTCACTTAAAAGGGGTAGTTAAAAAAAAAAAATCTTTCAAATCAACTGGTGCCAGAAAGTACCAGAGATTTGTTATTTGCTTCTATCAAAAAGTCTTTCAGTATTTATCAGCTGCTGTATGAGGAAGTGGTATCCTTTCCAGTATTGCAAGCAGGGGAGGTTTTCTATGGGGATTTGCTACTGCCCTGGACAGTTGCTGACATGGACCGAGGTAGCAGCAGAGACTGGAAAGAATGAACCACAGGACATACAGCAGCTGATAAGTACTGGAAGACTTGAGTTTTTTTTTTTGTAGAAATAAATTACAAATCTTTAGCACCTTGTGACACCGGATGATTTAAAAGATTTTTTTTTTTAAGTACCCCTTTAAGATCTATTGCAATATCACCTTTATGTTTCTCTTTTATTGTCTCCTTTACTGATAGTAAAATTTGAAGTGAATTAGAAGTGTTCATTTTCCGATGTTTCTCTTTTTTCAGGAAATGTATGAAGTAGCCAAGAAGCTTTGCTCCTTTTGTGAAGGTCTGGTTCATGACGAGCATCTACAGCATCAGGGCTGGGCTGCTATTATGGCCAACCTAGAAGATTGTACGCATTCATACCAAAAGCTGCTTTTCAAGTTTGATAATGCCTATTCAAAGTATATACATTCTGTAGATGATATCAAGGTGAAGTTAACAAAGTAAGTTCACAGAGCATGTGCATAGGCGGCTTTTTTAGCTGTATTCCTGCTGTATTGTACATACACCTTTTTGTCTAGAAATTTACCAGTGTGTGTCCTACTTATAGTCACTATGATGCAGAAATTAGAGAAGCGTAATGATATCCTGTATTTAGATCATGTTAAAGTGTCACTGCCGTTATAACTTTCAAAATCTAAATAATTCTAAATTCATTCAGAATTCTAAATCAACAGTAGATGTGATATAAAGCAAGTTTGCAATTTACATTCATTATTTTTTTGTTGTTATCATGCTGTAAAACAAAGCTGAACTTACCAGAAATCCAGGTCCAGTCTCCTGAAGGCAAATTATCTGACTTGTGCTGGTTTAAAAAAAAAACAGACTAAGACTATGTTCACACGGCGTATGAGACCGGCCGTTCCGTGACCCTGCCGGTGATCTCTGAAAAGATCATCCCGGACGGTACTGCAGTACCGGCCGGATGATCTTTCCGGGCGCATGTGCCCGCATCAGAACTCTCACAGCACACAATGAAGCATGCGGCCGGAGCCGCTTGCTTCATTGTGTGAACTGACAGGGTATCCTACAGCCGCAATTCAGGCCGCAAAAAACTGACATGTCAGTACTTTGCGGTGCCGCATGGGATCCGGGCCGGAGCGTGTACTATGTGTATGCACTCCGGACGGGATCCTTTAGAAGGAAACGCAGTGTTCCACACCGTACAAAGTACAGTAATTTTACGCTGTGTGAACATAGCCTTAGGCTGGGTTCACACTTTAAAAAAAACAAAAAAAAAACAAATGAAAAACGGATGCATTTGTGTACATCCATTTTGATCTGTTTTTCCATTGACTTCCATTATAAAAAAAACGGATCAAAACGCATCCGGCTTTTTTTTTTTTTACTTAAAAAAAACCGTAGCTGAACTTACTTTTGTGTATGTTAAAAAAACGGATGTGTTTTGATCTGTTTTTTAATAATGGAAGTCAATGGAAAAACGGATCAAAACAGATGCACACAAATGCGTCTGTTTTTTTCCATCTGTTTTTTTGCAAAAACGGATGAAAAAAATGGATTGCAAAGACGTAGTGTGGACCCAGCCAAAGCACAGGAATTCCGGCCAGTACAGAGAGTCACGGCTCACTGTGTCCATCAATCACATGACTGCCTTCTCTGTGAGCTCTCAGATGACCTAGGATACACAGGACTTCCTGTTTTCTGACTGTTTCCTGTTTCTTGAGAAAAAAAACAGTCAAAAAGCAGGAAATGTCGTGCTTTCCATGATAACTAAAAAAAAAAAAACATGTAAATTGCAAACTTGCTTTATGTCACATCTACTGTTGATTTAGATTTTGAAAGGTATAACGACAGTGACACTTTAAGGGGAAAAAAAATCTATATATTTCAAATTCACAAAAAAAAAAGAAAAAAGAGTAGTGCACAAAACCAACGTATGGCATAGGGTCAGTACATAAACATGTATAAAATAATGATAGCAAAGAATCATAAATATCAAGTTAACTCAAGCTAGAACCATGTAATGTTTCTAATACCTTTGATCCATAAAGTCGGACTGCAATTTATTCCTCCTTTTGGAAAGAACTTATTATACATAGTAACAACAAGGTCCCAACATGTTTCTTCCATTAAAATACTGGTTCATTGGGATTTATTTAGGAATAGGAAGACTGAGCGGAATACAGATGGTAACATGAAGTAGCAGCAGTTGATAAGTAGATACCATGAATAATATAAAAAATATCATAAACATCAGTACCAATGCATCAGCCCTTGATAGGACCACTTCCACAATCACCGCCTGTGGTGTTAAACTGATACACAGAATACACTGCTTACTTCAATAACAAAAAATAAAGACATTGGGGGAGATTTATCATACATGGTGTAAAGTGAACTTGGCTCAGTTGCCCCTAGCAACCAATCAGATTCCACCTTTCATTTTCCAAACAGTCTGTGAGGAATGAAAGGTGGAATCTGATTGGTTGCTAGGGGAAACTGAGCCAGTTTAACTTTACACCGTGTTTGATAAATCTCCCCCATTGTCTTCTTTCTCCAAATCCACTCAGCACTGAATCTAGTCTGGAGTCAAGCATCTTGTATGTAGAGTCGCTAGGTTAAAGGGTGTTCCCCACTGCAGCCCTTTTCTTTATTATTATGTAGCACCTCCATTAATGCTATGATACAAAAACAACGCTTCCCAGTCTATAGCGGTGCATGCTAAGTAGACCCTGTGAGGGAGATTTATTTGGAAGTAAGATTCTCTTTGTTGCCCATGGTAGCCAATGACAGGTCACCTTTCAAATATTAATGAGCTTTGGTAAAATGAAAGTTGAACTGTGATTGGTCGCTATGGGCAAGAAGGACGTTTTTACTATTACACAGCACATCTGAAATGTCTTCTCTGGCCAAACCTTTTGTAGTAAACGTAGGAACTCAAGTGAATACTATTTTTATTATATTTTTATTCTGTTTTGAAAAGAATAGTGAAAGCAATTCTGCAGTAGAGCCACATTAAAGAACATATTAAAATAATTCATCAATATCAATTCCCCTAGGTGCAGAAGCATCTTCTAATAAACCGTAACTTCTTGTGCAGCTAAATGAGGACTCCCTGTGCCCGGATCTTTACTACAATTTTTTTGTAGATTGTTTTCAGCTTTGGCTCTTGATGTGTTTAATCAGGGCTCCAGACTAAAAAATTTACCTGGGAGCCATTGGCTCCTAACCTGAAAAATTTAGGCGCCAAATAGAATATTTGGTCGCCAACATTTTAAACCATGTAAAATTAATGTTATGTTAAATGGGACTTACTGTGTGCAGAGGCCACGGCAGCATCCTCCTCCTTAAGGGTACAAACACACACACCGTATACGCAGCAGATACGCAGCAGATACGCAGCAGATTTGATACTGTGTTCAGTAATTTAGATCTAATCTGCTGCGTATCTGCTGCGTATCTGCTACGTATTTGCTGCGTATTGCAGCAGTAAATACGCAGCGTATATGCTGTGTGTGTTTGTACCCTTAGATTCTTTCTTTTCTTAGGCCCCGTTCCCACTGAGCAAAGCTAGCGGAATTCCGCGACGGAATTGTCCGCCGCGGAATGCCGTTAGCCTCCCGCTCATAATGGGACTCTATGGGAGGCGCGCGCTCCTGCCCTGTCCGCGCTGAAGAATGAACATGTTCATTCTTCAGCGCGTATAGAGCAGCAGCGCGCGCCTCCCATAGAGTCCCATTATGAGCGGGAGGCTAACGGCATTCCGCGGCGGACAATTCCGTCGCGGAATTCCGCTAGCTTTGCTCAGTGGGAACGGGGCCTTAGTTTGAAAATGTTCAACATGGAAACTTGCAACTTGACAACCATATACAGTCTGACTCAGTACTTCAGCTTCACTTGGCTAGCCTATTAATGAGGCTTACTCTTCTGAACTTGATCTTAAAGGGAACCTGTCGACCCCCGTGCCGGGGTGACAGGCTCCCAACCCCACGTTAGAGCCCCCTATACTCACCTCATCGCGCCGGGTCCCGCTTCTGAAGATGGCCGGGTCACGGAGATCTTAGCCGCTGCAGCCCGGCGTGCGCTGAGAGATGAGTCCAACGCTCATAGAAAATGACGGGAGAGTCCAGCGCTCCGTCATTCTCTATGAGCGTTGGACTCATCTCTCAGTGTGCGCGTCGGGCTGCGGCGGCTGAGATCTCCGTGACCCGACCATCTTCAGAAGCGGGACCCGGCGCGATGAGGTGAGTATAGGGGGTTCTAACGGGGGGTTGGGAGCCTGTCACCCCGTCACCGGGGGTGACAGGTTCCCTTTAAAAGCTTGCAACAGTCTATACATACTGAGCTTGACTTATGACTGCAGCCATAGTGACCCCCCACAAGATGTGTATATAAATAGATATATCTCACCTAGTGACTAATGCAAGTGACCCCCTACAATACAGACACCTGAGGGGCCCTGATAATAATAATTGTGCATATATCTATCTCCCAGTGTCTGCAGCCAGTTTGCCCTACACTTATACATGGCCCCCTCCCCTTATAGATGACCCCCTCTACCCCCATTATAGATGCCCCCTCTCCCCCCCCATTATAGATGCCCCCTCTCCCCCCCATTATAGATACCCCTCTTCTCCCCCCCTTATAGATACCCCCTCCCCTTATAGATGACCCCCTCTACCCCCATTATAGATGCCCCCTCCTCCCCCCCATTATAGATGCCCCCTCCTCCTCCCCATTATAGATGCCCCCTCTTCTCCCCCCCTTATAGATACCCCCTCCCCTTATAGATAGCCCCCTCTCACCCCCTTGAAGATGGCCCCT
This sequence comes from Dendropsophus ebraccatus, assembly GCF_027789765.1. NCBI lineage: Eukaryota > Metazoa > Chordata > Amphibia > Anura > Hylidae > Dendropsophus > Dendropsophus ebraccatus. The sequence continues at coordinate 57,774,086 of NC_091455.1, forward strand.
CTTCTCCCCCCATTATAGATGCCCCCCCTTTCCTCTATGCTAAGCAGTATTTAAAAGAAACAAACACACAAACTCACCTGACAACCCGCTCCCCCGGCGATCCTCTTCTTCTTTGGACGCTGTCCCCGGCTGATGCGCGGCTGCCGGGGGTGTCCCGTCCTATCCCCGGCAGCGCGGCGCGTCAGTGAGCTCCCTGTACGCCGGGGCTGTGACTTCTGACACAGGAAGCGTCTCTGACGCGCGCTTCCTGTGCCGGAAGTCAGGGCCCCAGGCAGCTCACTGATGCGCCGCGCTGCCGGGGATAGGACGGGACACCCCCGGCAGCCGCGCATCAGCCGGGGATAGGACGGGACACCCCCGGCAGCCGCGCATCAGCCGGGGTCCCGGACTTAAAGATACAGCACGCCGCCGCCGGGGCCAGTCGCAAATGGCGCCCAGATTAATAAATCTGGGCGCCATTTGCAAAATATCAGTCGCATTGGCGACCATTTTGGTCGCCATCTGGAGCCCTGTTAATACATGACTGTACAGTACAAGCAGTGCTGAGGGGAGTGTGTGTGTGTATATATATATATATATATATATATATATATATATATATATATATATATATACTGTCTTCTTTTTTTTTTTACCTGTACAGGGTTTTTTTTATTTTTCTGGGGATGTAGTCACAACAATAAATTCCGAGGAGGGCAACACATTAGAGGGATTTTGTGATAACCTCTATGACAGGAACAGGGATCCTGCGGCCCTCCAATTGTAGCAAAATTACAATTTCCATCATGCCCGAACAAGAAATGCTTTTGCTTTGGCTGTCCATGTATAGTGGGAATTGTAGTTTTGCACCAGCTGGAGGGCCAAAGGTTCCGCTTCCCCACTGTATGACATCCATATGCCCTAATAGGGTGTAATGAAAAAAAAAAAGGATTAATGCAGTTGTCTGGGCTAAAGCATTTAATTTGACTCTCAGAGTAAAAATTGGGATTATACTCCCCTTCCCCCCATTGAGGGTGCTAACACACACGACCGATGCTCAGCAGATACGCAGTAGATACACAGCAGATTTGATGGTGCAGATTTGATGCTGTGTTCAGTTATTTACATGAAATCTGCTGCGGATCGATACGGTGTGTGTGTTAGCACCCTAACATAAGATTCTCAATCTGCCAGAATGAGGAACATAGAAGCAAAATTATCTCCTATCCTGTGTACTGTTACGTTACCAGGCTGTAAGTCACAGATAACATGATATTGGTCTTATCTGTCAGCAAATGAAAGAATCAATAAGGTGTACACAGTCCTAAAGTTCCTTTACATGGGGCGATTATCGTGCAAAAAATTGTTAAATTGTTAAAATTTAAGTTATAATCTTGTGGTGTAAACGTGGCAACTATCAAACAACGAATGAAAATTAGTTTCCATGTCGTTAAGCACATTTTTTGAGCCGACCTCAAAGTAACCGTTAATTGAAGTAGTACCGGCAAGGTGGCCTCTAACAGGCCTCTTTTCCTCTCAAGTACCCCCCACAGAACAAGCTGACAGGCAGAGAGCCGTTACTAGTCACCGCTCGGACACCCCCAAATGATTAGTTCACGGCTCTCCCCCTGCCTTCCACACAGGTTTAAACAGCGTTTGACCGGGACATGAATATACGGAGCCAGCAACCCTCGATATGATAGGAGACCTGTCTGCAAGGTCTGTGCAACGTCCCTGGAAGCCAAACAAATGTGTTGATTGTTTTTTTTTTTTTTAAAAAGAAAAAGATATTGCTTGTAGTTCGTTAAACGAGCGCTTAGGCAATTTTATTTGTATGTGTAAAAGGACCCTAAGACATTTAATGCTTGTTTGAATTTCTTTTCTAGTTTAGGAACGGCTGTTTCTGTCATGGCCAAGATCCCGCTGCTAGAGTGTCTAACTCGACATAGCTATAGGATGTGTTTAGATAGGTTGATATCGTCTACAGATGGAGAAATTGAAGAACTGGATGCTGAGAAGACAACGGACATAGTGCAATATGATGAAACAAAACTGAAAAACACGGCTTTATTAGCTTCTCTTTCTACATCTGGAGAGCACGTATCACAGGATATACATGACAATCGTACCGAACAAGAGAATATGGGATCTATGAATCCTTTAGATGAGCATATGGCCCAGGAAAGCCCACTGTTCAATGTTTCCCTGCTGGACTGGATAAATGTACAAGATCGGCCCAATGACGTCGAGTCATTGGTCAGAAAATGTTTTGACTCTATGGGCAGAGTAAGTGGATTACGTACTATTCTTAATCATTGTATAAATTCAGATTAAATGACAGAAACTATGATAGCATAGTGTTGTGCAACGTGTTTTAATCCTTATCAAAATACTTCTTCTATATAAGAATACATTATGGGTGTGGGAACCCAGCGTACCATATGTAGGCCCTGTTCACACTGAGTGAACACGGTGTAATTCCGCAACGGACCTCTCCGCCGCGTAATTCCCGCCGTGCTCAGTGTGCTGCTGTAAGTGAATGAGAGGGTGTGTGCTCGTCCGCTCCCTCTCCTCTCTGCTCAAAGTAGTAACATGTTACTTCTTTGAGCGGAGAGCGGCGGCAGTGGACGAGCATGTGCCCTCTCATTCACTTACAACTGCGCACAGAGGGAATTATGCCGTGTTTAGTCATTGTGAACGGGGTCTTATAGTGGATTGTGTCAGAATTTCTGGTGCATTCTCCCTCACAGTTGTGCCATCTGTGGCACAAGTACATCAGTATCCTGTCAAATTGTGATGCTGAGATATCTGAGTGTGACAAGGGCCAAGCAGAATTTGCACATTAAATGGGCACTCTGGGACACATCTGCGCGTCCATTGCCGCCTCTCTCTGCTCAAAGAAGTGACATGTCAATTCTTTGAGCAGAAAAGGTGGGAAGTGGATGCCGTGTTTGCTCAATGTGAATGGGGCCATACAGAGCAGGGTCCTGTTCACAATCACTGTGCATCATTGCTTGTTTTGCTTCTAGCACAGTAATAGCACACGGTGCAAGCAATGTAATGTATTTGAAATATTTTTAGTTTCCAGAGTACCTTTTTAATAAAGGATATAAGACATTTACATAAACAAAAATGTTACACCTATGGCTGTCTTACTGCATTACTGTCATTTCCAGTACATTTTTTACATGTCCTCAGTATGTGAAAGGTTACTAATCGCAACGGGTGTTGCTCCTGATATCTAATATGATCCTGACAAACAGCCGGGGTGGCTTTAGTGTGTGGCACGCTCCACTTTCCAGTTGGCAGGTACATGTGACCTGTTCACTCCATTGACTATTGGAACAAACAAGTTGGACTTGATTGACAGCCGGGGAGTGAAGCTTGCTGCTGCACACACCTGCCTCCTGTATTTTTTTGATCACATCGGGTCTCAGGCATGTCTGAGGACATGTGAAAAGTAACTGGAAATGACGCTAACACTTTATAGATATTTATTAGGTTTATGGCAGTGTATGGGTGCCTTCCAAAAATGATTGACAAGTTTTAATTTTATCTGGCCATTCCTTTTGTTGGTAAAGGGCAGTTCCCCCACCCCACCCATATCTGCAAAATAAGTGTGTGTTCAGAGGCTCCCCATATCCCTATACAGAACAAGGCAAATATTTGCTCTTATTTTAAAACAACGGCTGTTATATTGAAATAATGGCAGTTATTTACTGTTATATGGCGGCCATCCACTCAATTTCACTATTGTGTGAACAGAGCCTTTCTGTGTTTTTAATCCACTCCTGGTTTTGGTTGCTATGAGGACCAAATACTGCCTGAAATATACTGTGTGTGAACCCAGCCCAATACTGTATGGAGAAATCAAGAGATAGCTGTCAGAAGTTTAAGCGTTTGGCCAACAGCTAGCATATGTGCATGGTTTCCTGTAGTGTTAACCTGGCTAGTAGGTTTAGGCCTCCATACATATTAGAGAAGAGTCGGCTGACCCAGCAGGATTGTAAGCCAATCTTACAATCTCACATCTGTTGTTTTGGTCTCCGTTGGTCATAGAATGCAAACCAGACTAGCTAAGGGCCAAATAACCTTGTGTTATTGGATTACGTTTCTAAAAAATTGGAAAAGTTGATGTCTCTTTTCAAATGATATTAGTCTTAACCTCAGCTTTAAATATATCAGCAGTTCTAATTTGTGGAAGATACAGCCAGATCAAAAGATGATACCATGGTCTTAGCCCTAACCTTTATGCTGTGTCGTCTGTTAGGAATTATGATTCTTCAGAGTGTATGGGACCATGAGCATTTCGGAAAAGGAAGTTGCCCTTCGTAGAACCTGTATGCTGTATATCACCGAAGCGGCACCTCAGCGTATTGTTTTAACTGATGGCGTGTGTTAAGAATTGTTAGGTATAAGCAGCATTAGGAGAAAACCGTCTGTTGTGATTAATGGGGGAATGACAAGCATGAGATATTCCTTCAGCTATAACAGATCCAGATATCAGATGGAGTTGTGTCCCATGTCCTCCTGGCATGGGGCAAGTAAATAAATCTTATGTCATGCTTGTGTCATAAGATGTCTAAAACCTGCTGGGCTTCTTTATTCAGTGATTCCCAGAGAAGAAACATTGTGGGGAGAAGTTATCATTCCCTGGTCCAGGGCAGAGGGGCAAAATTGCACAGATTTTTTTTTCTTTTTTGCACAAAGTGGACGGTTACACAGCGATTTGTGTTACAAAAAAAAAAAAAAAAAAGGTTTCCTGAGCAAACAAATGAGGCAGCTTTGCCACTCTCCACTGGTGCGAAAAGTGATACAAATCCCCTTTTTGTTTGTTCTTTTACAAACTTTGCATAGATCAGTAGTACAAGCAAATATTAGAATCTGCATTTTAAACTTCATGTATTAGGCCACTTTCCAGCTCCCTCCTATACCTAACATTCCCTCCATCAGAACTGCTCAAGGCTTCCTTAAAACGGATTATCTAACAGAAGGTTACAGCTTACAGCTCCTCCTAGTTGTCCATGGAGAGGGAGGAGTGGCTGGAAAAAGACTGCAGGAGCATGTAGCGAGTTTTGCATCTCACCCCCCAGGGCTTGATTTACAGCTTAGATTGCCCATTACTACTCTATAATGTCTTTCATACTGCTGCTGCTCCTGAGATCCTGAGTCCTATAGATGGAGAGATGAGTGGGATTATCTCCTCTGTGTGTGCAGTGTATGGGAGACATTATAGAGGCTTCATCCACTAGCTTAGGGACAACTGAAAACTAGAGATGGAGCCTGCTGAGGTGACAAACACCATATACAAGTTACATAATAGCCAGAAATACTGTTACTCCTCATGTACTAATGACCAGTATGCTTTAAAACCTCTGAGCATTGTCATTTGGGTTTCAGCTCTCATTTGTGAGCCCATGCGTGGTCTGAGGTCACATACCTCACCATTGTGATCTTCACAGATCATTTTGAGGGTTGCACCATGAATAGTGCCAGGTACAGTACCCCACACAGCTTGGTGTCCAGAAGTGCCCCCTGAATAATGCCTGTTACAAGACTCTTCACAGCCCCGTGTCCAGAAGTGCCCCCTGAATAATGCCAGCTACAAGACTCTTCACAGCTCAATTTCCAGGACTTTACTCTGAATACAGCCAGTTAAAGTACCCTGTACAGCTGGATGCCCAAGAGTGCACTCTGAATAGTGCTAGGTACAGTACCCTGTACAGCTGGGTGTCCAGGTGTGCACCCTGAATAGTGCTAGGTACAGTACCCTGTACAGCTGGGTGTCCAGGTGTGCACCCTGAATAGTGCTAGGTACAGTACCCTGTACAGCTGGGTGTCCAGGTGTGCACCCTGAATAGTGCTAGGTACAGTACCCTGTACAGCTGGATGCCCAAGGGTGCACTCTGAATAGTGCTAGGTACAGTACCCTGTACAGCTGGGTGTCCAGGTGTGCACCCTGAATAGTGCTAGGTACAGTACCCTGTACAGCTGGGTGTCCAGGTGTGCACAATGAATAGTGCTAGGTACAGTACCCTGTACAGCTGGGTGTCCAGGTGTGCACCCTGAATAGTGTTAGGTACAGTACCCTGTACAGCTGGGTGTCCAAGAGTGCACTCTGAATAGTGCTAGGTACAGTACCCTGTACAGCTGGGTGTCCAGGTGTGCACAATGAATAGTGCTAGGTACAGTACCCTGTACAGCTGGGAGTCCAGATGTGCACTCTGAATAGTGCTAGGTACAGTACCCTGTACAGCTGGGTGTCCAGGTGTGCACCCTGAATAGTGTTAGGTACAGTACCCTGTACAGCTGGATGCCCAAGAGTGCTCTCTGAATAGTGCTAGGTACAGTACCCTGTACAGCTGGGTGTCCAGGTGTGCACCCTGAATAGTGCTAGGTACAGTACCCTGTACAGCTGGGTGTCCAGGTGTGCACCCTGAATAGTGCTAGGTACAGTACCCTGTACAGCTGGGTGTCCAGGTGTGCACCCTGAATAGTGCTAGGTACAGTACCCTGTACAGCTGGGTGTCCAAGAGTGCACTCTGAATAGTGCTAGGTACAGTACCCTGTACAGCTGGGTGTCCAGGTGTGCACCCTGAATAGTGCTAGGTACAGTACCCTGTACAGCTGGGTGTCCAGGTGTGCACCCTGATGAGAGCCTCCAATATAAATGTAAAACTAGCATAAGCCTAGCCCACTCTCCTCTAAGACCTCATTTACACTGTAGTATATATACTCTTGATGGAACCAGTGTTCTTGCCACATCTTTATTTTCTATGGCCATATTCCTGCATGCATTCTGTATTTTTCCAGCAGTAGCAGCCTATTCCAGCGGATGTTGTTTTATAGCAGTTTCCCTGTATAAAAGTCTGGAAAAAGCTAATCCTCATTTGACATCTGTATGACATCTGTATCCCAGATTGCTATGTGGCTGACAATACTAAGAAACATATGAATGAAAACCACCATAACACACTTTAGTTATACTATACATGTTGTCAGAATGAATGGGGGTATAAGCCACTGCTGGGACAAACCTTCTGACATGGGATGCAATGTACAGTCAAGCTTGTTATTTCATCCACGGTATATAGTTCTGTCTACGGATCTGCATAAAATCATGTGTGATGTAAAGAAAGTATAGAAAGCGCAAAATAATCTGCAAAAATATTATTTCTAGAATTGCATTCAAAATGCAAATCTTTTTTTGCAAGTTGGTTCCATCTGGAGCCTGCTCCGTAATGAGCTTAACTACTGGCACCACATGAAAGTAGCAAAAATCATAAATAAATAAGGCGGCTATTGCATAAGCGGAGCCAGTCTAGGAGAATCCGCTCTGTTTGTGTTGGATACATCATGTAAGGTCACAGGAGGAGGTGGCAAGTCATGAAATGGATTATTCTCCTTCCTTTAGAAAAGCCAATTCCCTTGCCATAGTGTTTATCGCTCTGTCTGATAAGCAGTTTCTTCATAAGAGATGCGATTGTGTTTTTCTAATATGTACATCTAATGGCAAACTCAACCAGAACGACCAGAACAAATAGAGGAGCCGGGATATAGTGAAATGGTTTGGTCATGGTTGAGCTAGTTCAAAGCTGGATTACCAACATTTCAGAACAATTTCCTCCAAATGGACCATTAAAAAAGAAATGAAAAGCTCCGAAATGATGGGGACAGTTTTATTTCCCATATTACTTCATATCTTTTGATCTTAGTTTTCCCATAAGAAGAGAAATTATGATATCAAACACTTAGGAAACAGGAGTTTATTCATAATGACTACTGTAATTGTTAATGCTATGTAATGTCATGTAATGTCCTCACATAGCGTGCCGTGAAGCTTTACTAGAAGCCAAAATCAGATTAAAGCTCTGTCAGTAATTTGTATGATACCGGTGCCCTCTGGTTATATTGTGTGTAGTACACATCAATAGAGCCTTCCCATTAAAATGCATGCAAACAACACCTGTCACAGCATGCTGAGAATAAGGTATAAGGATAAAATGAGTGTAACGGGAACATTCTGACAAAATAAAGATCTTTTCCCCACCACCATGTGCTGGGACATGCTCGCCGCAGTAGTGACAGGTGGTCCAGCAGTCTCCCTAATCAATGCCGCTCCTTGTCACTCTCCTTTTCTTTTATGTTAGAAATTTATGTTAAGAAGTGACCAGTTGACAAAGACTAGGTTGCAGAATAACATTGGTGTAGATGTTCATTTTGCAGAACACGAAATCACAGCACACCATGCTTTTGAATACCGCTAAATGAATGTATACATTCAGGAAATGGACTGATTGTAACCTTGATGACTGTTTTTTTCAATTAAACTTGATGGGCCCACTGGGAGTTTACCCTGGTATATGTCGGCATCCCTCTTGGACAAGTTGAATGTAGCCCAATATGCTGGTGAATAAATTGTTTTGGTCCACTGGAGGCAGGAACTGCTGCCCTCCGTGCATAGATCTGGCCCACCTGCAACGCCCAACCCCGTCCCCCCCCCCCCCCCCCCCCCCCCTTAAAAAAAAAAAAAAAAAAAAGGCCATCCTGCTCTGCTGATATCAATTAGGATGGGTGGGCCAGCCGGGAGCTGATTGGTGCACTAGGGGCAGTAGTCCGCCCCCAGTGCACCAGAAGACTTATTAGCATAGCAGTTAAACTAATATCATGAAAACTGTGATAAAAGAAACTTCCCTTAATCCTCAGTGCCCTATGCCCTGAGGGCTATCAAAGTACCTCTTAAATGGTATAGTTGGCGCACATGGCGTTACTGCTTCACATCAGGGAGTTTTTCAGTATATAAGAGAAGGAAGAAAGAAAAATTCTGCTAATCTGGCCTCCTCGAATTCCCAATACGTTTGAATATCAGATCATCTCAATGGCTTTAGAAGCTGTGGACCTGTCACTAAGAACTGTTTGTCTATTCCCTGTTCCAGACTATTGGGAGTGTCACACTGTGTTGATATTAATAGGGTGTGATCATTGTAAATGTTCAATAAAAATTGAGTATTTCCTTTGCTCTTATTATTATGCAGTCATTTACAAACATAATAACGCTGCACCTTTTGTTTTCTCTGATACATATTTTGTGCTTTGAAAATTATAGTTGGACCCACGAATAATTCAGCCGTTCTTGGCGGAGTGCCGACAAAATGTTGCCAAATTGGATAATCAGAATATGAAAGCCATCAAGGGGCTTGAGGATAGACTTTATGCACTGGATCAAATGATTGCTAGCTGCAGTAGGTTGGTTAATGAACAAAAAGAACTTGCTCAGGTAAGTGTGCCTAGACTCTGCTCCTGTATATCTGTACAGGATGGAGTGGAAGGAAATGTGTGTGTGTGTGGTTTAGTCACTTAGCACCTTATTTCACTTTAAAGTCAGAGACTATGAAAAAGTAATTCACTGCAGTATTTGCTGTACTATACTGAATGCATTCGTCAAAGCTATAAACTCAAATCACTATTGAGACAGTGGTGTCTATAAATCTATATCCGGAGGATATGTGAATGGCATGTTAACTGGTAGCTTCAGTCACACATCTACATTTTCCATAGACAAAATTTATCCTAGTAGTAATGTTTGGCGCTAAAAAAAGCTTAGCTAAAGATCCAGCAAATGTTGGTGACGAATCGGCATAAGTGTGACCTAATTTGCCCATGTACTGTCAGCTTATGTAGGCGAACAGGACACTGTGACGTGGCCAAATCACATGGATATGTGCATGATGCCACAAGGTTCCTCAATAAGAAGCACAAAATAAAGCGTGGTATATGGGCTTTCACATGAGATGTGCACTAAAGTGCACAGATCTTGTTAATGTATTTTAGAATATATTTCTATAATTTAAAATTACTCAAGAACTCTGAGCATTTTTTTTCTCATACGTATGGTATGTTTTGTTATGTGATGACTAATATAAAGCATGTAGCTCCTGTTATTTTCTTGTACGATACGTACGATAGTAATATAGAGTAATAGTGTAGAAGATAACTGTGTATTTCACTACCAAATGTATAATTAGACGTTTTAGGCTATCTTTTAGGTCTGTTACTGTCCAACATTGGCTTGTGCTCTGGTGAAAGAGGGACCTCTATGGGTCATGCTACCCATAGAGGTCCCTCTTTCACCAGAGCACAAGCCAATGTTTTGGCTGTCATATGTCAGAATGGCTGCCAAGTAATAATACATTTCCCCAGCAGAAATAGCTCCCAGGGACATGAACAGCCTTCTGCATCTGGCTTATCAGCAATTTGTGTGTCGGTGGTGGTGGTATTGGTGGGGGGGGTACGTGTAAGGCTGCATTCACATGTCCGCAATATATGGTCCATGCACAAACAGGATACTGTGGAACGTCAGTACTGTCAGTACTGTAGCACAAACATTTGAACAGCATCTGCGCTCCCGGCATCATGTTAAATCATGATGCTGGTAAATTCCCCATTCCGGTCCACTGTATACTGTTCGCGCTCGGACTGTATATTGCTGACACGTGAATATCGCCTAAGAATCTGAGCCAGTCTGACAAGAACCACATTGCAGGTCTTCAGTGGGGAGTAGTTCCTGGTACACATTGGGGAGGTCCAAGGAAAGATAACTAGTGAACAGGCCATTGGGCATCCAAGTCTCATTGATGTGCATAAGGAGCAAAGGCTCGCCTGTCTGGTCTGTAGAGTACTGTTTTGGTGTTCTGACCGCTCATCAGTACAGAGCCAGGTGCTGGCTGCAGAGGGTCATCTGTCCGGTGACTGAAGAGATAATGTCTCTCCATAAAGCAGACCTGTCAGCAGATTTTTCATGTTTAATGTAAGCATGCATATGGCTTCTTACTCCATAGGTACCTATGCAATCCCATTTTCCTGTGCTGAGAATAATAATCAAATTAGGGAATAAATTCCAGAGGGTTTTATCCCCTATATTGAAGGCTATATCTGTGGTTATTATCTCGATAACGGGGGATCTAAAGAAGTAAAAGGATGAGGGGGTTAATGTTAACTGGAAGATATGAATGTTCCAAGTAAAGCGTTATTACTTGCACCACTAGCTGTCATGCTTTAGCCAAGAAACTTAGGCCAGTCATCGAGGATGATCACATGCTCAGTGTGAGGTTACGGAAATCTTTTCCACTGTGTACACATTCTTCTTCTGTATCACTGTCCCTCTGTGAAGTCTTAAGTCTCTCTCTCGATCCCTCGATTTGCAGTTCTTGCATACTATGTCCCTTTATCTGTTCCTCCCTCTGTCTCTAAGGGTACTATTACACCAACAGATCTGGCGACAGATTATCTGCCAAAGATTTGAAGCCAAACCCAGGAACGGACTATAAACAGAGAACAGGTCATAAAGGAAAGACTGGATTTCTCCTCTTTTTAAATCCACTCCGGTGTTTGGCTTCAAATCTTTGGCAGATAATCTGTCGTCAGATCTGTTGGTGTAATAGTACCCTTACCCTGTTGCTTTCTCTGTCTCTCTGTCATATTGTGTGTGTGCGCCTCTGTCTCACACTGTCTGTCTCTTTTTCTCTCCGTATCCCTCTCTCTTCCCTTTCGCTACCTTGTAGAAATCAGGACACTATATACTGAGGCATGTTTCCTGCAGGTATACAGATTTTGTCTTCTGATGCACGTTACAGGGGGTTTGTAGGTTATATTATCAGATTTCTTCTGGTCATTTCAGCAACAGACTTGTAGCATACTAGTGTAGTCCAATATCTAAAGTTATTAAATCATATATAAAAAAGGTGTTCTCTATACCTGGCTGTGCTTCAGTGCTACCTGACAGCTGCCTGCATTTAAGATATGGATTTAACAGGTAAGGGCGGCCAAGATTTCCAAGAAGTAGGAAAGGGAGCTAACACCTTACGTCGCCTTCTTGTGAAGGGTTGATCCCGTCCACTTGTAATAGATTGATGACTGCATTGCACAGCCTTAGAATAAAGCCCCTGAAAAGTGCTTGACCACTGGCTTGTCTGGGACATCGCTTTGTCTGGTGGATGACATCCAACTTCTGTTCTTCCATTTCCAGTAAACATTCTCCTATGATGCAACTTCCCGTGCTGAATAAGTGAATGATACATTTAGGTAAAGAATGAACAGGCTTGGTGTCGCTGCCAAACAATTTACAATGTTTCCTTGAGGAAACTTGCAGCCCCTGGGGATAAGCTGATTACTTGAAGACTGCTTTGGAAACCTCATTGGTGGACAACCTCTTCATAGAAAGTTAATTCTAAATACCCTATTAGGGACTTGTAACTTAGTAGAGGGTCTCCCACTTTTGCCACCCTTTTAATTTGCTGGATTGGAAGACTGCAACAAAAAGCATTACAGATTTTAGCAGTGTGATTAGTATATTGTAGATGGACCCCTTTGGGGTACATTCACATGTGTAGAATTTAACACAACAGATTTGATGCTGTGTTAAATTATTTAGTTAGATTTATATATGCAGCAAATCCTGTACATGGGAATGAAGAAATGGACTTCTGCAATAGTGGTGTTACAGTGCTGTTTTTGAGCCTAGAAAAAATGTTTTTCAGGCAGAAAGAATGTCCATAGCTAAAGTTTTTTTCCTGCCCTCTGTGTCTTTTTTTCAGCCTTTTATTTTATTTTGAATGTTTTTTTTAATATTTTTCTTTTTAAGTTCTTTTAAGTTTTTTTCCCCTTTTAAACAGCTTTCTGCCAAAAAAAGACGTTTATGGTATGTTTATATTCCAAAATACATGTCAAAATGTGTTTATTTTGGCATGTAATTGGTCTAAAAGAAGTCCTTGTTACTTAGAGGCATATTCATGCAGGAAAAATATTTCTATCTATTGATACCTGCCTACCCCAGTTCCCCACAGGTGCCATTGCTGTTCCTTGCTGCCCTCTGCTGCTCGTTCTCTTCCTGCTTCCAAGAGGCTGCAGAACCTCCCTTCTCAGCTAATCGCTGACTGCAGTCTGGGACAGGTGATATTGTTTTTCATTCCTAGAATACACCTTTACTTTAAAGGAAAACTATGCAAACCTATTCAAATATGCAGATTAGCTCCTTTGGAGCATTTGGGGATGTTTCTTGGCCCCCCCAGAGCACTGTTTGGCCTGCTCACCGCCTCTGATGTTCACGCCTACTTTATGCATAAGCAAACAGGTTGGAATAAGCATCAGCAGCATCTAAGCTAGTATGTGGGCCAAACTGCTCTGGGTGGTCAAGGAACGCCCCCAGAATTTGCATGTTCTTATAGGATTTAAATTCATGAAAATGGCAGGAATTACACGTCAAAAGATCGTCATCGGTAACAGGAGGTAAGGGACTATCAGCAGATAGTGAACCTGCTGATAGTTCTTCTTTAACAACTGTAACAATTGTAGATGTAAAATTGAACTGAAATGGAAACTATGGGTCGTATTCCCAATGAATTGTTTTAGTGGAGTTCTCAAGAAATGCGTGTAGTGCTTATTTACAGTAAAGCTATTGAAGAGCTCCCATTGGACTTCTTATTCTATCTATTCTACTGAACTAGGCAAGTTCAATTCAAAATAGGCTTTACCTTGTTGTGGTACTGAGCCACAACGGTGGCAATTTGCAAAATAGCAGCAATCATATGATTTTGGAGTGAATTGACAATACGAACGAAGCGAAGCACTTTCTTAGCTCGTTAATCTGCTTATCAGACAGCTGTCTGAAGTCTGTGCCGCTCCATCCTGGGTGCCCGAAAAAGCTGGATCCAGTCCTGGGAAAAGTTCATACTGTGCGGCTTTTGAGTGGTTACTGGCGAACATAACAGAAAGTTTAGACATGATTCATCATCCTGTTGAGACGTTGCCTACGTAAACCATGTTAGGAATTTGTCTTAGCTATTTTATAGGAATAGATATAATACTTAATATAGTAATGGAACATGGATTCTAATTGTGGTCATGTGACTTGCTTGCCTGTCTTAAGAGACAATAATAGGTTATTTATTTCAGATGCTGTTTAACAAGCTGGAACAGTCTACCACTGTTTGCAAGAAATATGTAACTTTGATTCTATAAGCTATAGAAGTTGGGCTTTAAATGGCTTTATAAACATAGGGAGAACAGAACTCAGGCTGGTTTTTCTTGGAACAACTTGGAAGTTGTGTGGTTATAGTGTTGGAATGTCTTTATGCCTTGTTCAGATGGCCATAATGTTGCCATATGTTAGCATCTTGTAGTATAGCTGCAATTCTTTGGCAGGTGCTAGAAACCTCACCATATCTGTCCTAAAGGTGGAGGATTTCAGGGTCGAACATTAAGAACCCTTGTATATGGGGCGATTATTGCCCTGTTTAATGGGACCAGCGAGCAGGTGCCTGTTTTTCAGCTAATCAGGTCACCCTTGCTCTTCAGCCACATGTTATATGATGCAAAGGCCCACATGAACAATCCACCGCTCATCCATATGGCCTGTCCTGAATGATGCTTGTGCCTTGTAATAGGCTCTGTGAGAGAGCACTGATTTACAAGATTGGCACTTGTCCACTGCGAGCGTCAGGCCATTTAATAGGGTCCTCATCTTTAGCAGTATATTTAGAGGCATATATCTGTGACTGTAGAACTTTTCATTCATATATATATATATATATATATATATATAAACTTTACAGTTACTTTACTGATTTTCAGGTTAGCGGCTGGCTGAAGACTTTCTTCTTCTCTCACATGTTAATGAATGATGTGCGCTGTGTGTGTTCGGGTCACGTCATGGCATTAACCCTTGTTAAATATTGTCATTTTTTTTATAGTAGCAAATAACGTTTAAGTGCAGAGCAAGAAATGAAAATAAGCAGTAGCTGTTTTGGCATGACTCCATTGTAAAATACCGCTATATGATCTTTTGACTTGGCTGGGGCTGATAAATCACAGATGGAAAGTATTTTAATTATTTTCCATTATGGGATAAAGTAACACAATCATTCCGACAGTGAATGGGGGAATATGTAAACAGTTCAGACTGTCACAAACTTTTAGGATTATGTTTTGCACGTGGCTCTGTTCACATCACGTTTTTTGCCCTACGTCAGACTTATACGTCTCTTTACCTAGGAAAGAGTATACAGACATTATATTGTAGCTCCCTCAGGAGCACATGTAAGCTAAAAGTGTTTTCTGACTACTTTTGTTAAAAACAATTAAAAAAAAAAACTATGTATGGTATAGAATTGACCCAGACTATAGCAGATACAGAGAAAAAAAACCTTCCTACGTTATTTGTTCTCCCCTACCTGCTAGTATGTTGAGGCATTTATGGCCTTCAGAATAGCATCAGTGGCATAGATCACACTCTGTATTGAAATCGTTCTGCGGTAATTTTGGCCAGTGTGTACAGGATATTGGCTTTCTGCATAATAGCTTCTCATAGTCGCCAATTATTAGATGGAGGTAGTGACAGCCTGTTCCACCTTGTTCGGCTAAGTACCGCTGCACTGCGAGGGGACAGGGACTGGTAAATAGGACTTTTTTTATTACTATCCCACCAGCCCTTGTCCCCCCTGGATTTTTAACTGTTGCCCAGAATACCCCATTCATTTCTGCCTTTCTTTCTCTCTCAAACACATACAGCCTGCTGCAGCCATAGCACACTGAAGAAATACAGACACTCTTCTCCCAGAGAGAACACACCACATTGATGATAGAGGTTACTGCTTTACTACTTATGGCTTCTCCTCCTTCTCTATATTACACAGGATATCTTCATATTACACTGCTGCTCATATTCAGTCATCCAGAATCCAGGAAGAGAAGAGCACAGATCTCCTCCCCACAATTGACTCTTCCAGCTCACAAACTGCCAAATTGTGACCGACAACCTCTCCCCCACCATCCTTGTCTAATGAGCCAGTGCTTTATTACTGATTAGTGGAGGAAAGGCTTGTCTCTTTCAAACTAAGTATATGCGAGAAAGTGTTTTACTGGCTTTAATAAATAAGGGCCTTAGATTGATAGAACATAAATATACAAAGCGAATATCAGCAACACTCCAGTTTGAAGTAAACAAGGTGCAGTTTATTTCAAAAGGTACAGGAAACAAACATGATGCAACATTTCAATTCTCTCACAGAATAATTATCAAGAACCTAAATAAATTGATAAAGAACATTTATAAAAATCATTTGAAAATGCAGTTGTAAAATTTTTTAAGATTTTTTTTAAAGCTGGAGTTGGTACATTTTTTTCTGACTCCGACTCCACAGCCCTGGTAATACATGGACCACTGGATCTGACTCCGCAGGGTTTGTGTGTAGTTTGATACCAGACTGTGGTAAGATACCAGCTGTGCATAGATAAGGTAATTGGGATTCAAAACTGTGTGCACAGTGTCTTGATTATGGAGTAATACAAATCTATGTAGATGTAAAGAGCCTGTAGATCAGGCAGAATGACTTGGTACTCTTGTGGTGATGACTAGAGCAAACTTTGAGCTTAGACAGACCTGAGCGTGCTTGAAGTTTGCTCAGCTCTAGTGATGACTAACAAGTGCTGTAAGTGATTGAGAGAATGAGGATAGAAATTGCAACAAAAGTATATTGTTACACTTCAACATTTGAGTATATGATGTGTATTATCATTTCATTTTATATATTATTTTGTATATTTTAAAGTGGTTATCCAGCATAAACTAAAAATCTACAGTAGACATAACAGTGCTATATACTTACCTGTCCGCTTGACCACAGCCCCAGTTCCCGGACTGCCCACTCTCTGCTGCTGTCATCGTTTTGATAACATCCACTGACGTGCCATTCCCACAGGAAATGGCTTGTTAGCATAGTGCGTAGCACAGGGCAGAGCAGGACAGGTAAGTATACCACAGTGTTGTGTCCCCTGCATGTCCCGGCAGCACTGTAGATTTTTAGTTTATGCTGGACAACCCCTTTAAAGTGTTATTTGTATTCAGCATTAATTTAAAGAACTTTGTCTTTCTTTCAGGGATTTTTAGCCAATCAGAAGCGGGCTGAAAACTTGAAGGACCCCTCTGTGTTACCTGATTTGTGTTTGAGCCATGCAAATCAACTCATGATCATGTTAACAAACCACAGAAAACTGTTGGATATCAAACAGAAATGTACCACTGCCAAACAGGAGCTCGCCAATAACTTACAAGTTCGATTAAAGTAAGATTGCATCCTCTAAATATATTTTTATATTTAGTTATCTTGGTTCAGTTGTAAGGTTTGCTTTATTTTAGTTTTGCTACTGAATTGAATGTCATATTTTTTTATAGCTTTCTGAAGCATTATGAGTAAAAATAAAGTGTATTGCCTTAAATCACATAGAGGTGAGCTCACAGAGTCTCTCTCTATTGCTTATGTAAAAGGAGCAGTCACTATACATGATGCTAGGGAATCAGACTGAGGAATAGTTGTATTAATATGGTGTGTGTTTTTTTCCTTTTGTTTAGGTGGTGCTGCTTCGTAATGCTGCATGCTGATCAAGATGGGGAAAAACTTCAGGCTTTATTTAGACTTTTGACAGAGTTACTTGAAAGGATCAAAATAGTGGAGGCACTAAGTACAGTTCCTCAGATGTATTGCTTAGCAGTGGTTGAAGTTGTTAGAAGAAAGATGTTCACAAAACACTACAGAGAGGTATTTCATATATTAATATATGTGTGTTTGTTTTACTGTAAACTTCAATCACTAGGGAGATAGTGTTCAAGTTTAAAAGGAATGTTCCAGGACGACAGTCCTACTTTTGCTCTTCTAAGGCATATTGACACCAAAGAGGTGAGGTCTTCTGCTGAGGACACCCCTTTACATGCCAGTAGGGAGAGCTGCTCAGGGCAGACCTGGAAAGGCAGCCATGTGGTGCTATGTTTCTTGTGTAGAGGCTGCTGCTGGAGAAATGTAGGTGATCACTGAAGGTGATTACCATGCCAGCTTTTCTTATATATGGTATTGTCTCCGTGAGACAACTCCTTTAAACTCTGTTTCTTATAGCATGTACTCCTGTACATGTTTGTACTTTTTTACATTAAAGGGGTTGTCCGGCATAAATGACTAATCTTTGATGCTGCAGAACTGTGGATGACACGTCATCAGCTGCTCAGCTGCGATTGGCTGAGCACAGTTATGCTCAGCCAATCGCGGCTGAGCTTCGGATGACGCTGCAGAGGGCGGCCGGCACTCGGGAAGATCCGCCGGCCGCCCGAAGAAGACGTGACTGCTGAGGATCGGAGACCGTGGTCGGCACGTGACAGGTGAGTATAGCGCACCACACTTCCGGGTACACGGGTGGGGGTGGTGGGACACGGGAAAGGGGGCCATTCACAGACATAACATACATTACAAAGTTGTATAACTTTGTAATGTGTGTTATTCTGTGAATAATTTTTTAGCGCCGGACAACCCCTTTAACTATATGCTATGTATCTGATTTTTACCAAATTAGCTTTGTGAGAAAACCTGTTTAACATTGGTATTTTTTTCCATTACAGTGGGCAAATGCCTTAGTAAAAGATGGAAAATGTCTTTATGAAAACGAGAAGGCAAAAAGGGAAACTTTTGGAAAAATCTTTAGTAAGTATTTTATTATATGTTTTAGGATTTATTATTCTGAAATCACTTCTGACACATCGTAGACCAGGGCTAATGGATTCTGAGTAATGGTAATAAGAGTCAGTCAGTTCTGGGTGGAGTCAGAATCAGCAGTAATCTACCTACTTTGGTTTAAAAATAAAAATAATAAATTATTTTCATATGCAATATTTATTTTTTAACATTGTAGAATATTTGTTTTGATCAGATCAGTTTATGAAAAGCCTAATAAAATTATTATACTGTCGTTATAACAATGGCTGTGTTCACACATCCTTGATCTACAGTCCGTATGCCGGATGTATATCATGAAATGAACTCTTGACTTCTTACAGGACTCCCTACTTTATATTTTGTTATAATACAGTGATCTCCATCATAATAAATTATGATGCAGGAAGTCCCATCGAGTTCAGTCCGTAATATACAAGGAGCATGCAGACTGTGTATCATCTGTTCATGACATATGTGTGAACACACATATATGCCTGGGGACTTCCCAATGTATAGCTTTGCCGTATAGCTGTGATATATAGCTCTTTGTAGCATCCTTTCTACAAGCAATTTAAAAAAAAAAAAAGAATGTCTAGGAAGTCTTTTACAGGATCCTGCTCTATGGCATAGTGCAGAGGTCTAATACTATTCAATACAGCAGAAAAATACAACCTCCTTACTGTGTAAAGCACCATAACAGAGGCCATAATGGCACTTTACTGTTCTCCATTAAAGTATAAGACTGTCAATTTTTTTTTTTATCAAAGTAATGTATTGCCCCCCAAAAGTTATACAAATCCCCAATTTTCACTTACGGGAAATGCTTATAAAGTGCTTTTTTCACCTGGATTTACTACTGCATCAAGGCTTTACTTCCTGGATAACATGGTGATGTCACGACCCGACTTCCAGAGCTGTGCGGGCTATGGCTGCTGGAGAGGATGATGGCAAAGGAATGCTCAGTGTCCCTCCAGTGCCCTGTGTCCCTCAGTGTCCCCCTGCCATCATCCTCTCCAGCAGCCACAGCCCGCACAGCTCTGGGAGTCGGGTCGTGACATCACCATTTTATCCAGGAAATGAAGCCTTGATGCAGTAGTAAGTGCAGGGAAAAAAGCACTTTATGTGCATTTCCTGTAATAAGTGTATATTGGTGATTTGTATAACTTTTGGGGGGCAATACAATACTTTAATAAAAATTTTCTCTGGACTTCTCCTTTAACCCTTAGACGACCCAGGGCGTATAGTTACGCCATGGAAGTCTGTCCCCAGACGACCTAGGGCGTAACTGTACGCCCTGGGTGTTTCTCCCGCTATGAAGCGTGCTCCGGAGCGGAGCGCGCTTCATAGCAGGTGGGGGCCGGCTGCAATCAGCAGCCAGGACCTCACCGGTAATGACACGCTGCAGCGATCGCGCTGCCGCGTGTCATTAACTCCTTAAACGCCGCGATCGCGGCGCGACCGCGGCGTTTAAGTGTAAGTGACAGGGGGAGTCCCCTGTCACTTACCAATCGGGACCCCCGCAGTGTGACTGCGGGGGTCCCGATCGTTGAAACGGACTGCCGGAGGTCTCTCACCTGCCTCCGTGCGGTCCGATCGGCGATCTGCTACACTAAGCCTGCACAGGCAGGCTCAATGAGCAGATCGCCGATAACACTGATCAATGCTATGCCTATGGCATAGCATTCATCAGTGTAAAAATCAAACTAATGTATGTACAAGTCCCCCAAAGGGACTTCAAATGTGTAAAAAAAAAAGTTAAAAACACTAACACACAACCCCAAAACCCCTCCCCCAATAAAAGTTGAAATCACCCCCCTTTCCCATTATATAAATAAAACATATAAAAATAAATAAACAAATAAACATATAATATACCGTAGTGTGCGTAATTGTCTGATCTATTAAAATATAACAAGCGTCATTGCCAACGGTAAACGGCGTACACGAAAAGAGGGAAAAAAGTGCGCGGATTACCGATTTTATGTTACATTATATATAAAAAAAATTAATAAAAAGTGATCAAAACGTCCTATCTTCACAAATATGGTATTAATAAAAACTAGAGATAATGGCGGAAAAAATGACACCCCATACAGCCCGTAGGTGAAAAAATAAAACCGTTAGAAGCGTCACAATAGTCCCATTTTATTTATAATTAATTGCCAAAAAAAAGGATTTCATTAAAAAAAAAAAATATAACATTAGAGAATCTGCGTAAACCTGCATATGGTTGTGTTCGGGCTGACCTATAGAATAATAGTATCATGTCGCTGTTACCATATAGTGCATTACGTAGACACAGGAACCCCCCAAACGTTACCATATTGCATTCTTTTTTGCGATTTCACCAATTTATATCTTCATAAATAATATATTTGGAATTCCATCATACATGTTATGGTAAAATGAATGACGCCATTACAAAGTACAACTATTCCTGTAACAAATAAGCCCTTACATGGCTTGTAGATAGAAAACTGAAAGTGCTAGAGCTCTTAGAAGGGGAGGAGGGAAAAACGGAAACACTAAGATCAAAATTTGCGCTGTCCACTGGGTCATTTTGGGCCTGGTCCTCAAAGGGTTAAGCAATTAGGGTCTATAGGTATGTTTGCTGTTTGTACCTGGAAATTTTCCAGTGTTTATGGCTAACTGACCACCACTGACATGGTGTGAAAAGAGCCTCGTTGTTCATGAGCCATCTATGAAGTACTCTGAGTCCAAGCTGGAGTCAGAGTGTAGAAATTAGAGTAATCTGAAGTTTGTCTTTGGCTAAATTGACACTGTGTTTGGAGCTGACATTTGAAATTATGGGACAGCTGCATGTGGCATCTTTTTGTCCCATTACACCTCTGTAAAATAACAGACAAAAGCGGAAAACCTGATGGACACTAATAAATTTAATAGACTCCCTGTTTGTCAAAGCCTGCTGCGCAGTGTGGACCTAGCCTTAGGACCGTAATACTTGGCCAGATATTAAGGAACAAGTGAGCGTTACCCTATCAGGTCAGAGCATGCGTGTTCCTCATTCCCGTCTCGCAGACATCCAGCAAGAAGCAGCAGGCTCCTTAGACTGGCTTGGTGGCCCATAGAAGATAACGGCAGTCTGGTGGCCCCACTGCTGTTACAATAAACGCCGGCCAGCAGACCGTTGCTATTGTTGTCTTTTTATAGGTCATGTTTTAAGACAACAATCAGCCGACATTGTGCTGATCCGAGCCTTTTAACATGACCTATTACACCAGGTGATTATCATCCGATTATCATTTGGTATAATAGGGCCTTTACTGACTCCACAGTCTTGATTCAGACCTTAACATGATAAAATAGCAGTATAATTATGTTGTGTATTATATTCTGGTGTCTCCCTATCATCCACAGTACTTTTAAGGACTCCTTCATTGTCCTAATAAAAAACAGGCAGCTCAAGCAGTTGACATTGAAAATGTGAATTATTTTATCATGTCTGGCTCCGAAACTATAAATGAATCCACATTGTGGATTTCATCACGAAAGAAACACACATCTTTTCATCGTCCACACCTACATTTAAAGTTTGAAAGAATTTCTTCAGTTGTGAATATGGTGAAGCTGTTTGTGCTTGGTTATCAAGTTATCCAGATACAGACATCTGCTGGTGTTAAGAAAGACATAACCATCTGCTTTCCCCAAACAAGTAAATCTTTCCAGAACAGTGGGAACCTAACTTTATTATATACATTTGCTAGTTTTTATATTATATCCTGGTGTTCACTGTCAGTGTTGTGGTCTGTAATTCAATTTTTATTCAAACAGGGAAATCCTATTTAAGAAATCGTCTCTTTAGAGGACTTGACTCTTGGCCTTCATCTTTCTGTGTATGTATAACCTAATTACTTCTTCATTCCTTCTTTTGTTTGGCATTTTTTACTCTCAAAACTCGTCCAGGCTAAATATTTTGACTATTTTCTTCAGACCATCGGCGCCTTTTCATGACACAAACTAGTGTGATAAATGCCAGCTATTGGCAGATATCTGTTGGACGTTGATCTGCCATGTTGGATTTTATTGGTCTGTATCAGGTGTTGTAGCCGAATAGTCATGCATAGCGAATGACAGATCTGCATCTTAATAATGGAATCCCAGGCTGGGTAACAGATTATAGGGATGAACTGGTGAATTGTTGCTTTACTCTAGTGCATTGATGTGCTTTATATGTGGCCATGTAGGAAGTTCAGGTGGTTGTTTTCTGATTGACTTTTTTATGGTTGGTTGTCTCAGTTAACATCACCTGGAAAAAAAATCCAACATAACAGATGAACATTTCATAGTAAATCTCTTCCATTAGTTGGCATCTCTCACTTTTAATTCATGCCATTAAATTGCACCATTAAAGTGTCATCAGAAAATGCTAATAATAATAATATATGTTATGTTATGCTAATCTACCCAATAAAAATGTGACATTAATCATTATATTTTCTATCACACCCATCCATCGACCCTTATGTCCATCAACAACATGTCATTGGAGTGTCAGGAGAGCCCCGCACACGTTATACTGTTGTTAGCGCCATGTTCAGGTGACAGATGTATAAAGTTTATGGGGACCTTTAGGCTCAGTAGTTCAATCATATTTCACTTGAAGTAAAAAAAAACACATAATTTTTCTGTCTTTCAAACTGTTGAACACCATGCCACACCCCATTATAATACAATAGGGTCCACTGCAGCAGTGTGAACAGAGCAGTACAAAATGCTATTTTACAGTTTGTAACGTGTTTGCAGTGTTTCATTAAAAAATTTCCATTTGCAATTTAGACACGAAAGCCCCGAAGGTTTGATAGTGAGCTTCCGGATATCTCCTTAACGGACCTGCAGTTTTTACAGTCGCTCTGTCCTCCAGAAGTCCAACTTTTCCTCAGGTATTGAATAAAATATACATTTTTAAAAAAGCATATGGATGCCTATGGTTTATAGTATTGTACTGTATAGAGAAAGAGAAATTGTGCAGTCTGTGAAAAAGCATAAACCCTAATCCATGTAAAGCCACTGTTCTGCAGACTGGGTTTCTTTCATATTTTTTTTTCCCCTAGACCCGGCTGCTAATAATTTCAGGACCCAATATGTTATATTCAGGACCCAATAGGTATTCTCAAGGATAAGAAAAAGCGCACCCACTTTCTCGAAAAAAACAAACAAAAAAAACTGCATCCTCCTTGCCCCCAAGTTTTGTGTGTGATATTGTAATTCAGCTTTATTTACTTCAATGGAACTGAGCAAAACTACACCCAAACTGAGGGTGAGAGTGGTGTTTTTTCTGGAAGAAAGCAGCCATGTTTTTGTAAGCCCTAAAAACCCCTTTAATGAGGAAATAGACTGTCAACTTGATGGTCACCACTGCTCAGTTTTCAAGTGAGAATGCATCAGGTTCATGTCCACCTAAGAACAGCTTCACCCATACTATTGATGATTCACAGACTCATGGGAATAATCTTTGCTGATTCCAATGAGATGTGAGCCTTAGGTTCTTCCAACTGAGAACATAGGAGTGGGGAAAAGGGGCCGAGGGTAAAAAAAAAAAAAAAAAAAAATCTATGGAGCAGATTCCACACTGAGGCAATAAGTGCTCTTTAAAAAAAAGATACATAATAGACTGTTATTCACAATTTCTATAGGCTTGTGAAAATAAATTATAGTAAATTTGTACTTTTATTATAATTCGATAAAATGTTTATTATTAGAGATGAGCAAACCTGGAGCATGCTCGAGTCGATCCGAACCCGAACTTTCGGCATTTGATTAGCGGTGGCTGCTTAAGTTGGATAAAGCCCTAAGGCTATGTGGAAATCATGGATATAGTCATTGGCTGTATCCATGTTTTCCGCACAACCTTAGAGCTTTATCCAAGTTCAGCAGCCCCAGCTAATCAAATACAGAACGTTCGGGTTCGGATGGACTCAAACCCGAACCCGGTTCGCTCATCTTTATTTATTATATATTTTTGCTTGCTATGCATGTTTTTGTGGTTTGCCATTTTTTCAGTATTCCCACGTGTCTCAGTCAATAGATATTCACTCAATTTAATGTTTATGTTTCCTTCTCTTAATTCTCCCAATATTTCTGATTTTTTTGCCATCTTCCTGACAATAACATCTGAACTGCGGTTTGAATGTGTTTCCAAATACTTAGAGTACTGGTAACTATGGCCTCCGCCAGATCAGCAGTGAGTTTGACTCTGAACCTGGAAGTTCGGGCATCCATAGCAACAAACACGTTGTGATTAATATGCACAAGCCTCCTATAGGATCATAATAGGGGACACACACATTGCCGTCAAGGCATGTTCGTTGCCACTTCTGTGTTCAAATTCACCACCAACCCAGCAGTGGCCGTAGTGACAGGTAGTCTTTAACAGAAATTACGTATTAAAAAAAAATCAGAATTTATACTTCATGCTGCTTTCTGAAATACCCTGTAGTACATTTTTCATCTTCCCATTCCTATTGACATTTCATATCGCTACAATGGTGAGTCATAAGAGCAAGCAGGTGGTGACCTGGATGAAAATAAATCTCATTAAATTATGGTTGCATTCAAAAGCAGCAGATACGATGTCTGACATTTAAAAAATATTGCGCAAAACAAGATGAATCCCATTTCACTCTAGAGAATGGAAAAAGATTTACGGTTTGCATCATTGGACATCTCTATCTCAACTCTAATAGTTTCATCAAGCAAACCCCCTTGGGGATTGTTGCAGTTGTCTATTATTTATAAAGCAGAAAAGTGGTATTTAAAGTGGATCTGTCATAGAGACAAACTTTAAAAAAAAAAAAAAATTATATATATATATATATATATATATATTTATTTATTTTTTGTTTCCCATATATTGGGACATCTGTTATAGATGCTGTAATAATGGATAGCATCCATTATCCGTACATAGGATTTTGTAGTATCTACAGCAATATAGATTTATCCTAATAATGTGTATTTTCACTCTTTCACTCTTTTTTCCCGCAGCTGACCCCCATTAACCCCTTAGTGACCGCCGAAACGGCGGTCACTAATGGGCCGGTGCCGCCGCTGTATTTCATCTCCCCCCACCGTCAATCCACGGTGGGGGGAGATGAAATAAGTAAAAATCAGACCCCAGATCAGCCCCCTAGTGCCCCAGTCACTAACCCCCCCATCGGATCCAAGATGGCCGCCGCGATCACTGTGAACAGACTAATGTTTGTTCACAGTGATCAAAAAAGAAAAATGAATGAAAGCCCCATGCTCTCCGCCACCGGAGGTAGCGGAGAGCATGGGGCAGTCATCGGGACCCCCCCTGTGGGGTCCCGGTACAAGCGATCAGCGGTATATATTATATACCACTGATCGCTTGTGCCATGTGCCGCCGGCACTTTTTATCCCCTGTCACCATGAATGATTGGTGACAGGGGATAAAAAGTGATGTCCCCCCCACCCCCCAAGTCGCCCCCCACCCCCCCTGTCACCCCCGTCCCCAAGTCACCCCCCCCCCCTTCCCCATATACTCACCTGCTCCTGGAGCTCCTTCCTCTTCCGTGTCCTGGCTGGTTATGAAGTGCGCATGCGCTCCACAACCAGCCAGGCTCTGAAAATTTAAAGTGACAAAGACCAATTTGGTCTCTGTCACTGAACTATGATTACTGTGATAGAAAATATCACAGTAATCATAGTAATACAGTGAACATGAATGTATAAAGTACAAAAAGTGACAAACATACAAAAAAATAAAACACACACTTTTTATTATAGTAATAATTGCAGTTTACTCCCAAATTACCCCTAACCCCCCCCAGATTACCCGTAACCACCGCAGGTTGCCCGTAACCACCGCACGTTGCCCATAACCACCCCAGGTTGTTTGTAATCACGTCAGATTGCACGTAACCCCCCAGATTACCCGTAGCCACCGCACGTTGCCCGTAACCACCGCACGTTGCCAATGACCCCCTCCAGATTGTCCGTAATCACCCCAGATTGCCTGTAACCACCCCAAATTACATGTAACCACCCTAGATTAGCTATAAGCACTTCACTCTATCCGTAACAATTCTAGATTGTCTGTAACCCCCCCAGGTTGCCCGTAACCACCCCAGGTTGCCCGTAATCATGCCAGATTACATGTAACCCCCCAGATTGCACGCAACCACCGCAGGTTGCCTCTGACCACCGCCCGTCGCCTCTGACCACCGCCCGTCGCCTCTGACCACCGCCCGTCGCCTCTGACCACCGCACGTCGCCTCTGACCACCGCACGTCGCCTCTGACCACCGCACGTCGCCTCTGACCACCGCACGTCGCCTCTGACCACCGCACGCCGCCTCTGACCACCGCACGTATCCTCTGACCACCGCACGTCGCCTCTGACCACCGCACGTCGCCTATTACCACCGCACGTCGCCTATGACCACCGCACCTTGCATCTGACCACCGCACCTTGCCTCTAACCACCCCAAATTGCCAGTGACCCCCTCCAGATTGCCCGTAACCACGCCATATTACAGGTACCCACCTCTGATTACCTATTAGCACTTCAGTTTATCCGTAACCACAGCAGGTTGCCTGTAACCACCCCAGATTGTCTGTAACCACCCCAGATTGTCCGTAACCACCCCAGATTGTCCGTAACCACCCCAGATTGTCCGTAACCACCCCAGATTGTCCGCAACCACCCCAGATTGTCCGCAACCACCCCAGATTGTCCGCAACCACCCCAGATTGTCCGCAACCACCCCAGATTGTCCGCAACCACCCCAGATTGTCCGCAACCACCCCAGATTGTCCGCAACCACCCCAGATTGTCCGCAACCACCCCAGATTGTCCGCAACCACCCCAGATTGTCCGCAACCACCCCAGATTGTCCGCAACCACCCCAGATTGTCCGCAACCACCCCAGATTGTCCGCAACCACCCCAGATTGTCCGCAACCACCCCAGATTGTCCGCAACCACCCCAGATTGTCCGCAACCACCCCAGATTGTCCGCAACCACCCCAGATTGTCCGCAACCACCCCAGATTGTCCGCAACCACCCCAGATTGTCCGCAACCACCCCAGATTGTCCGCAACCACCCCAGATTGTCCGCAACCACCCCAGATTGTCCGCAACCACCCCAGATTGTCCGCAACCACCCCAGATTGTCCGCAACCACCCCAGATTGTCCGCAACCACCCCAGATTGTCCGCAACCACCCCAGATTGTCCGCAACCACCCCAGATTGTCCGCAACCACCCCAGATTGTCCGCAACCACCCCAGATTGTCCGCAACCACCCCAGATTGTCCGTAACCACAGCAGGTTGCCTGTAACCATACCAGATTGTCTGTAACCACAGCAGGTTGTCCGTATTCACCCCAGGTTGCCCGTAACCACCCCAGGTTGCCTCTAACGACACCAGGTTGCCTGTAACCACCCCAGGTTGTCGTAACCACAGCAGGTTGCCTGTGACCACCCCATGTTGACCGTATCCACCCCAGATTATCCGTAACCACCCCAGATTACCCGTAACCACCTCAGACTGCCCGTAACCACCCCAGATTACCCGTAACCACCCCAGACTGCCCGTAACCACCTCAGACTGCCCGTAACCACCTCTAGATTACCCGGAACCACCCCAGACTGTCCGTAACCACCCCACATTACCCGTAATCTAATTTTTTTTATTGTATTTTAGTAACTGCGCTATTCTAATAACTGTTACTAGCTGCGGTTTTGCTCCAGCAAATTGGCGCTCCTTCCCTTCTGAGCCCTGCTGTGTGCCCATACAGTGGTTTATGCCCACATATGGGGTACCGTTGTACTCAGGAGAACCTGCGTTACAGATTTTGGGGTACATTTTTTCTCCTGTTCCTTGTGAAATTTAGAAATTTCAAACTAACATATTTTTGGAAAAATTCAAGTTTTTCATTTTTACTGGCCAATTTTGAATACTTTCCTCTAATACCTGTGGGGCCAAAATGCTCATCCTACCCGAAGATGAATTCTTTGAGGGGTGTACTTTCCGAAATGGGGTGACTTTTGGGGGGGTTCTATTCTGTAGACATTACAGGGGCTCTGCAAACGCACCTGGTGCTCAGAAACTTCTTCAGAAAAATCTGCAGCGAAAATGCTAATTGGCGCTCCTTCCCTTCTGAGCCCCGCTGTGTGCCCATACAGTGGTTTATGCCCACATATGGGGTACCGTTCTACTCAGGAGAACCTGCGTTACAGATTTTGGGGTGAATTTTCTCTCCTGTTCCTCGTGAAATTGAGAAATTTCAAACTAAAGGAACATATTATTGGAAAAATTCGAGTTTTTCATTTTTACTGTCTACTTTTGAATACTTTCCTCTAATACCTGTGGGGTCAAAATGCTCACCACACCCCAAAATGAATTCTTTGAGGGGTGCAATTTCCAAAATGGGGTGACTTATGGCGAGATTTTACTCCGCTAGCACTACAGGGGCTCTGCAAACACACCTGGCGCTCAGAAACTTCTTCAGCAAAATCTGCATTGAAAAAGCTAATTGGCGCTCCTTTCCTTCTGAGCCCTGCTGTGTGCCCATGCAGTGGTTTATGCTCACATATGAGGTACCTTTTTACTCAGGAGAACCTGCGTTACAAATTTTGGGGTACTTTTTTTCTCTTTTTTCTCGTGAAATTGAAAAATTTCAAACTAAACGAACATATTATTGGAAAAAATTAGAGTTTTTCATTTTTACTGTCTAATTTTGAATACTTTCCTCTAACACCTGTGGGGTCAAATTGCTCATCCTACCCGAAGATGAATTCTTTGAGGGGTTGTACTTTCCAAAATGGGGTGACTTATGGTTTTTTTTTCTCTCTGCTGACACTACAGGGGCTCTGCAAATGCACCTGGCGCTCGGAAACTTCTTCAGCAAAATCTGCAATGGAAAAGCTAATTGGCGCTCCTTCCCTTCTGAGCCCCGCTGTGTGCCCATGCAGTGGTTTACGCCCACATATGGGGTACCGTAGTACTCAAGAGAACCCGTGTTACAAATTTTGGGGTGCTTTTTCTCTCATGTTCCTTTTGAAAATGAGAAACTTTAATCTAAATGTATATATTATTGGAAAATTTTAATTTTTCATTTTTTTACGGCCTAATGGTGAATACTTTCCTCCAGCCCCTGTAGGGTTAAAATGCTCATTATACCCCTAGATTAATTCTTTAAGGTGTCTAGTTTCCAAAATTGGGTCACTTATGGGGGTTTCCAGTATACAAACCTCCTAAATCAACTTAAAATAAGAACTGGTCCCTAAAAAAATCAGTTTTGGAAACTTTCACGAAAATGTGGTAATTTGCTGATACATTTCTAACCCCCGTAACACCCTAAAAAAGTAAAATATGTTTATGAAATGAAGCCAGAATAAAGAGGACATATTGGTAATGTGACTTAGTAACTAATTTATGTAATACAACTTTCTTTTTTTAGAAGCAGAGAATTTCAAAGTTCATAAAATGCTAATTTTTTCAATTTTTCATGATATTTTGATGTTTTTCACAAAAAACACACAAAGTAGTGACCAAATTTTGCCACTAATATAAAGTGCCATATGTGACGAAAAAACAATCTCAGAATCGCTAGCATACGTTAAAGCATCACTGAGCTATAAGCGCATAAAGTGAGACAGGTCAGATTTTGAAAAATGAGCCTGGTCTTTTAAGTGCAAATAGGCTTGGTCTTGAAGGGGTTAATTGCAAACCGCACCTGAACTGGAGACAAAAGAGGGGGAAAAGTAGCCATGTTTTTGTAGCGCTGGATAACCCCTTTAAAGCGACTCTATATACACCAACCCACTCCACCAAATTGCTAGTACCATCCTTTTGATTAATGTGTAAATCCTTACCGGTCATGTCTTTTAACCCCTTCAGGACCAGGCTAATTTTCGTTTTTGCGTTTTCGTTTTTTCCTCCTTGTGCTTAAAAGGCCATGACACTTGCATTTTTCCACCTAGAGACCCACATGAGCCCTTATTTTTTGCGTCACTAATTGTACTTTGCAATGACAGGCTGAATTTTTGCATAAAATATGCTGTGAAACCAGAAAAAAATTCTAATTCTTTTTCTTTGGGGGGGAAGGGGGGGGGGGGGGTTCCTTCTTACATTGTGTGTCCTATGGAAAAACTGACATGTTTTATATATGTTCCTCAAGTCTTTACGATTACAATGATATGTAACATGTATAATTTTTATTGTATGTGATGGCCTGTAAAAAATTCAAACCGTTTCTAACAAATATATGTTCCTTATAATCGCTCCATTCCCAGGCTTATAGCGCTTTTATCCTTTGCTCTATGGGGCTGTGTGAGGTGTCGTTTTTTGCGCCATGATGTGTTCTTTCTATCGGTACCTTAATTGCGCATATTCGACTTTTTGATCACTTTTTATTACAATTTACTGGATTTGATGCGACCAAAAATGGGCAATTTTGCACTTTGGGATTTTTTTTTTGCGCTTATGCCATTTACTGTGCGAGATCAGGAATGTGATTAATTAATAGTTTGGGTGATTACGCACGCGGCGATACCAAACATGTTTGTTTATTTATTTATTTATTTTTATTTATAACCTGAGAAAAGGGGGGTGATTCAGACTTTTATTAGGGGAGGTTTTTTTTTTTTATTATTAACAACACTTTTTTTTTTTTTTTTTTTTTTAACTTTTACACTTATACTAGAAGCCCCATGGGGGACTTCTAGTATAGGTGCACTGATCACTCATTGATCTATGCTGTATATACTTATACACTTATCGCACTCGTTTGCTTTCGTGTCGAGCCGGGATCAGCGCCATCTTGGAGCGGTCCCCGGCCGGCAGCAGGTACAGAGATCGCTCCTCCGGGACAACATCCCGGGGGAGGGATCTCCCCCACTAGACACCAGGGAAGCGCTGGATCCGGTAATCGGATGCAGCTGTCATCCTTGACAGCTGCATCTGATTACCTTATTAGCGTGCACAGCGATCAGACCGTGCACGCTAATAGCCGCGGCCCCGCGCTACATGAGGCACCCTGGACCGCGGCGGTTCAGAGCGGGGTCGCCGCGCGGCCCCGCTCTGAACGTCGGCACCCGCGTGAGGACGTACAGTTAGGGTTAAAATGCGCCTCTTACACCCCCAGGAAAAATCACCTGGGGGTATTCATAATAATGGGGAGGGTGGCGAGGAAGAAAGTAGAGGCGTTGCAGACCTGGGGCAAAGACACGCCAGTCTGACACAGTGCTGCAGATGAAAAGATAATTTTTTGCTCTAACAATGGCACATTTGCAAAAGACATGACTGGTAAAGATTTACTCTCCTTAAACAGATGGTACTAGTGGTTTGGTGCGGTGGGTTGGTGGATACTGAGTCACTTTAATGGTAAATTATACAGACTGACTTTTTTCTCTCTCTCTGTGTTAAAGATAGCAGAGGATGAGATTACACAACAGCTCAGATAGTAGTCAGGAAGTGCAAACTTCTTCTTTTTTTTTTTTTTTTTTTTTTTTAATAAAGACCTGTGCTTTTTTTGCTTTACAATAAGAACAAAGCAGTATTAAAAAACAAATGCTTTTAAAGGGGTGTCCATACTCTTTCATTCCCGAAAATGTCTTCTGAGCAATTCTACTCTGTATTCTGTAATGAATGCATTGTTCTGTCTCTTACTGTATGCACTTTATTTAATAAAAAAATCTAAATTTTAATTGTTTTTCTTTTTCCTTTTAGGGTTCCCTTACTTTGTGATTTTGAACCTCTTCACCAGCATGTACGTGCTCTACATAACTTGGTAAAAGCTGCACAAAGTTTGGATGAAATGTCCCAGACCATTACAGATCTGTTAAATGAACAAAAGGTATTGAATTTCTCAAAATTGTGCTTATTGGCATAAGAAAACTTTTTTTTTTCTTTTTAAGAACTTGGCTGAATAATTGCAGTCACAATTTTCTTTTTTTTTTCATAACTTTTATAGTAATATTGTTTTATTAGATACTGACACCTTATCTGATATTGCTGGTTTTTATTTTTAGGTGTCTAATGGCCAGCTTTCCCCCCAACCTGTAACAACACCAAGGATTGAAAATGCAACCGAAATTACAACTACTACCTCATCCAATTCTCCTCCATCACTCAGTCTTCAGGGTCCCATTTGTCCTTCTGTTGCCATTCCAGGACCTTTAGAAGAACTGTCTCCAGACAGCATTGACGCTCATTCATTTGACTTTGAAACAATTCCCCATCCAAATATTGAACAGGCTATTAAACAGGGTTCTTTGGATTTGGACTCATTAGCAGACAGTCCAGAATCTGATTTTATGTCTGCAGTCAATGAGTTTGTAATAGAGGAGAACCCTGTCTCTCCCAATATTAGTGATACACAGAGTCCTGAAATGATGGTGGAGTCTCTTTATTCGTCTGTTATAAATGCAATTGACAACAGACGTATGCAGGATACAAAAACAAAAGCAAAAGATGACATTGTTGAAAATGCTTCTTTGAAAACTTGTCTCGAGAAGTGTAAATCGGTCGCCCAAGATTCACAAGCCAACTTGAGGAATTTTAAGGACGAGCTTTGCAATTTGAGGAAACACGTACAAAGAGAGCAGAATGAATTTGCAATTGCTATAAAAACTGTATCCGCTGAGATCCTAAATATGATTGAACGCAGCAGGGTTTCTCTTGAAACCGCCTCGAAATCAAAACATTTGGAGGAATTGCAGTTTTTAGAAGAATCACACGAGAAACGACTATACGCCTCACAGCAAGTGAATGAGGAAACCATTGCCAAGTTGAAACTTGACATTTCAGGCCTGAAAGATGATTTGCAGAGTAAAGATAATGAATTTGCTGCAATCAGAAGGGAAAATGAGACCTTTCTTTGTTTAAAGAACGAAAAGGATGAGAAAGTTATCCGCCTTGAAAGTGCCATGAGGGAGCAGACGTGTGAAATTCAGAAGCTGAAACAGTCTAGGGAAGCAACGCTAGAGGATTTTAAGAAGCTCCATGCAGAAAATGAAGAAAAACTCCGACTACTTAAGGAGGAATTGCAAATTCTAGAGCAAAAACATTTAAGAGAGTTAGAAGAAAATTTAAAGCTCAGGCACGCACAAGAACTTGAAAATGTAATATCAGAGCATAAAAGTAGTCTAGAAAAGGTAAAGAATGATAATAAGCTCAAGATTGACCAATTGCAGGAATCTTCTGCAGCTGCTGCTCAGGAGAAGGAATCTCAGTTGCAGGAATTAAGTTGTAGACTTTCTGAACTCTCTGACATTCGATGTAAATTGGAGGTTGAGTTGGCACTCAAAGAGGGAGAAATAGACGAAGTGAAGTTAGTCTTGGAGGAAAGTAAAACGCAACAACAGGATGACTTAAAATGTCAACTTGATGAGAAGACAGAAGCCCTAAAGAAAGAGATTGAAAACCTAAATAGCTTGATAGAAAAGCAGAACGCAGAACATGAGCTAGGAATTGCCCAACTTAAAACACTATTGACAACTGAAAAAAATCAGTGTATTTCAGAGCTTTTAGAACGACACGAATCAGAAAGCCTTTCACTGCAAAGAGACATTACCCATTT
This sequence comes from Dendropsophus ebraccatus, assembly GCF_027789765.1. Lineage (NCBI taxonomy): Eukaryota > Metazoa > Chordata > Amphibia > Anura > Hylidae > Dendropsophus > Dendropsophus ebraccatus. Next base: position 57,808,166 of record NC_091455.1, read on the forward strand.
AACTTCTGTCCATCTAAAAGCTCGAGAAACAGAGAGTAGACTCCAGGAAGAGATAAGTGCCCTACGTAGTCAACTGGATAATAGTCTGAAAGCACTTGAAAAGCAAACTGAAGAACACGAAAGGGCTATAAAGGAGCAGAAGGACTTTTATGAATCATCCATTCGGAAACTTGAGGAAGAGCGAGATCAAATTTTGACCACACAAAAGCTAGAAAGAGAATCCCTAGCACAGAAGTGTACGTCCGAGAAAGAAGAATGTGCGCACCTTGCTCTTAAAGACTTTGACTTGCAAAGACAAACTGTTGAAAAAGAACTTTTAGAAAAAATTCAGCTCCTTGAGCAGGAGTTAAGTAAGAGGTAGGAAGAGATCTCAACAAAAAAACAATGTTTTTATGTATTTTCTTTGAGTCATAATCTAAAAAATTTTTACCAGTAAGTTGCAAATCATTTAGATCCAAAAATGCTATTTATACTGTGAATATTATTATTTTTTTTATTATTATTATTATTTTGGCCACACATGGCTAATACGTCTGGACCTGGTAGATGATTAATGGTCTGTTTTGAGGAACAAAGCTGTGGAATACTGCCTCAAAAGTGTTCTACAGATGGCACCGGAGTAAAATTTTATAAATTATGCGAAATGTTACCATTTGGCTAGTTTTTGTATTAAGATATTTTTTTTCTGAAGCTGCACCAACTTTTTGTCAGCCTTTGACAAGTAACAGGCTTTCCTTTGAATGTGGGAATACTTTGTAAAACTAGGAAAGATGGAGAATGGCATTGAAGGACCCATTTAGCGCACCGCCCCCATTAAGTTATTTCTCTTTTTCTATTCCCCCACTTTACCTGCATTGGCTTCCTAATTTCCTCATTTCTTTACATCCTGCCATAGTTCACCACTCCACATGCGCTAATATGAGAAAGTTACAACATAAGTATTTCCTTGGTATGTTTCGATCACCTCATTTGCTCCCGCTGTCATGCTAAAGCAGTTTAGGAATTTTACTATGACTTGCCCCTGCAGACGCTACTTTGATAAATTAAAGCTGCTGTCACATGTTGCATCTTTTGGTAATATGTTGCAGTGTTTTCTTTAGTTTCTTATACCAAAGCCAGAAGTGGCTTCAAAAGGAACTATAAATAAAGGATGTGTACTGCTCTTTTCCACTTCTGGGTTTGGCTCACAAAACTGCATTAAAAACAGCAGTGGCAGTTTTCCAGAGGGATACAGTGGCTTAAGCAATACACTTTACATTGTATAATGTAATATTGTGCAACTCACAATTGGCTCTTGTTCTGATTATGCGGTAAAACTGCTTGGCCATAGGTTTTTATGAGAATTTGCAGATTGGTCATCATGACATGGCCAGGACAGAATTTAGGTTTTCATTACGAGACATCAGAGATTTTGAATATGATTAAGGATTGCTACCAAGTATAATTCCCTAGTATATAAGCAAAACCTGTGATTTATCATGTTGTCTAAATGTTACGCTTTAGCGATAGTTTGTGATGACGATAACAGTCTGTGATTAGTTAGCTAAAATAAATGCCTGTTGATAAATTTCAGCCAAAGAACGATTGTTTTGGGTAAAATTGTCCACTTTAATTTAAAGGTGTATGGATACCTTTTAGAAGGCATAATCACTTGATGGGTGATAACTGCTAAAAGAGTTGAGATCTAAGATCATGGCTAGTGGGAGTTTAAATACAATGGTGGTTTAAGTGTCGCTGCCGTTATAACTTTCTAAATCAAGAGCATATGAGCATTGTGCAAGTTTGCAATATCCATTCATTATTTTATTTTTGTTGTTATCATGTTGTAAAACAAAGCTGTACTTACCAGAAATCCAGGTCCAATCTCCTTAAGGCAGTATTCTGACTTGTGCTGGTTGTAAAAAACAGACTAAACACAGAAATTCCAGCCAGTATAGGGAGTCACGGCTCAATGTGTCCATCAGTCACATGACTGCCTTCTCTGTGAACGCTCAGATGGCCTGGGATACACAGGACTTCCTGTTTTCTGATTCTGAAGTCAGAAAACAGGAAGTGCTGTGTTTCCATAATGACTAAAAAAAAAAAAGAATGTAAATTGCAAACTTGCGTAATCACGTCTACTGTTGATTTAAAATTTTAACAACAGTGACACTTTAAAGTGTCCCTGCTGTTGTATTTAAAGTTTGCACTGTGCAGCGCTTGGCTCTAAAGGTCCTCATACACTTTATACTTTTGTCGACCGTACCCAATGCCAGTATGGTAAGGTGTATGGACCTTCCTGACCGACAGAAGATTACAGTGGAGATGGAAGTCCGGCGTGAAGGAAAATTACTGCCCGACACCTCTGTTTTCAGAGAGATAATCCACAGCTATAGCTGTCTAGCTGCTGCATAACCCTCCACTCCCCGGAACACTCTGCTGTGTGGAACGTTCCTGTGTATGGGGAAAACGGGAGAGAAAACGGTCAGCTGTCAGGTATTGAAGGTGTATGGCCACCTTTGTCGTCAGTCTTTAAATTGAGCTGCAGGACGCATGCTTGACCTAAGCTCCATTTATACTCCTTCTAGCCATTGTTTTGTTGATGGAAGAGAAGCAGGGAGACCAATGGTCGGTCCATAACTGTTCCACTAGCTGATAATTTCTTCTAAGCAAAGTACCCCTGTAATCCTTACCATTGGCATTGTTAATAAGTAATATTTTTATTGTTTACATTGCGTATTTGTTAAATATGATAAGTTGAAAGGTGACTATTCATGAGGTGTCAGAAGCAGCATTACAATGTGTTAATTATAGAAATGAATTCTGCTTTACTTTACTTAAACTAGAATTAGTAAGGTGACTTCTTGTGGTTTCAGCTAAATAGTTGGATAGACTAAGCATTACACAGTAAATGTGCAAGCACTGTGCAATGCAATTGCTAAGCTTCATCTTTTTGGAAGGTTTTGTGTCATTTTTTGTCTTAAAAAATGAAGATTTATTTATGATTTTTTATTTTAGTGTGTAATGCATGTAAAAGCTATTCAGCCCTTTGATTGTTTCTTATTTTATTGTCCTTTTTAAGAGAACTATAATAGGCTTCTTTATTGACATTGTTGTACAACTTACAGATAGATCTTTGAATGTGTTTCACATCTGCTCTGGCACGCTGGCATGTGCTGTGTTGGAGTTGGTTTCTTCATATTCAGAGTTCTGCTATCTGTCTGTTCCTCCTGCTTTTCCCATATAGGCATATAACAGCAAGTACACGAGTTTGTAAGCTTTTACCAAAACATAACTTGTGTGTAGAACAAGATTGCCAGTTAAATGGACTCCCCCTTTAAGGAACTTTGTCCTAGAGACACGTTGAAACACGTGGATTGGTCGGTGTCTGGGTTTTCAGACCCCACTTATTGTTAGAGCCGGGAGCGGAGCTCATATAAGAGCCTCACTTCCTAGCTTGCTGCTTATTTCTGTCTCACTGCAGGAGATGGTCCCCACTGTGAGTCTACGGAGACCATCTATCGCAGAGAGCCAGGGAGTAAAGCATTTTGCTGACATGACATGTTGCATGAACTTGTGGCAACTGCAAAAAGTCACAAGCTGTAGTAGTCTCATAGACATGAACTAGAGAAGGATTGTCATAGGAGAAAATGGCCGACACGGAGGAGCATGTGACCATGCCCTGTCCACTGTGTCCTCCATAGACATATACAGGCTCAGTGGTGGACACTGGGGGGCGGGGCATGGTCACATGATCCTCCATGTAAGGAATCTTATGGACCAAAACACCACAGAGCAGGGCAGCCCAGCCTGGAGGAGGGGAGTCTGATATTAGCTCTATAAGGGAAAACAGGGATCTGCTGTCAGTATATACAGTGAGTACACTTACTAATACTCTACACTGAGCAATTTTATTATAAAGTGGCCAACCCCTTTAACAGTATTTCTTTCTATAGAAAATTTCTCAAAACAAAATACCAGTAAATGTTTGTGTTGTGAGTTTGTTACTAATTCTTTTTTCTCTTTCAAGTTCCCCTGAGCTAGCACATAGTATGGTTCGAGAGCTTCAAGAAATGCTTCAGCAGGAGAAACAGATGATTCTTGAGCAAATTGACCATCAGGAAAGGAAAAAAACAGAAGAAATGCAGAACCTCAGGATCTCTCTTATAGCAGAACAACAGGTCAGTAACAACTGAGTGTGTTCCTTTAAGACACACTTTGGCTGGAAACACCCATGCAGTTTGTTTGCAGGTTCTTGGTTCATAACAAGAGGTAGCTTGTACATGCAATAGTCTTTTTCTTCAGCGTTTTAAACCAAAGCCAGAATTGGATCCTAAAGTAAGGAGAGGAATAAGCGTATGTTGTCTAGAGATAAACAAAATTCATCCCAACCCAAATCTGATTGCCTCGCCATTGAATCCCACCGCGTTGAAAAGATGTATTTAGTCCTAGTCCTGCCTAGAAAACATGGATTTAGGAGACCTATATTTAGGAGGCTGTCATCATTAGAGATACTGATGAATAATATACAGCCATAATGAGTTTAATAATAGTTCAGTCTCCCTGACTGTATACAAGTCTCTTAGGTTATTTAGATATACATAGCTCTCTAGAAGTAGGTATGCTAATGTAAGTATATATATTTACTCTATAGTCAGACAGATGGTGTGGGGTAAAATTGAATATGTAATATATAACTAAATGTCATAAATAAAAAACATGATTACAAACATATATATGAAATAGAACAGTATCTAATATTACATAGGATCTACTAAATTCATAAAATTCGTAAACATTTAGTACCCAGAGTCTACTAAATTCATAGAAGATTAAAACATAAGTATATATGAAGCCAAATTATGCTAGCTGTGCAGGGCCCTTTGCACTGATAGCCAAGACAAATATATAGATATTAATAAGTATAGGATGTATAGTTGTTCCAAGTTCATATAGCCGATGTATTTTTTGTAAACAGTTTAATATTATACATATGGTTAGTTCTGTAGCGCTTGATATCGAACTTTGTAGTGATTTGTAAGTATCCACAATCTGTAAATATCAGGAGCTCTGTAATAATCTATATTTATGAGCAACTTCATTTTATTGTTATTTCATGTATTTGTTAGTAATGTTTGGTGTATAACATAGTTCGATTTGGTTATTGCATGTAAAATGCTTCAATCGCGCTAGATGTCTCATCACTTACAGCGCTGCATCCTTGTACCGAACTATGCTGTGATGAGACGTCTAGCACGATTGAAGCATTGTACATAAAATAACCAAATCAAACTATGTTATACACCAAACATTACTAACAAATACATGAAATAACAATTGGATGAAATTGCTCATAAATATTTATAGATTATTACAGAGCTCCTGATATTTACAGATTGTGGATAAATATTTACAAATCACCACAAAGTTTGTTATCAAGCGCTACAGAACTAACCATATGTATAATATTAAACTGTCTACAAAAAATACTTCAGTTATATGAACTTGGAGCAACTATACATCCTACACTTATATTTTTGTCTTGGCTATCAGCGCAAAGGACCTTGCACAGCTAGCACAATTTGGCTTCATATATACTTATGTTTTAATCTTCTATGAATTTAGTAGACTCTGGGTACTAAATGTTTACAGTTTATGAATTTAGTAGATCCTATGTAATATTAGCTACTGTTCTATTTCACATATATGTTTGTAATCATGTTTTTTATTCATGACATTAAGTTATATATTAAATATTCAATTTTACCCCACACCATCTGTCTGACTATAGAGTAAATATACATACTTACATTACCATACCTACTTCTAGAGAGCCTACTTACCTAACACATTACCTTTTGTCCTTGGGCGCTAAAACAGTAGTGCACTCGAAGTGTGGTTTTAAGCCATATACATTAGTGAGGTGTAGCAAACCTTTACACTTTTTTCCATAGATATACATAGCGATGAGCATTATTGCACTGTCCCTTCAGCAGGCAGATATGTTAGTGGCTTTAGCTGCCCATGTGATGCTGTGCTGATGCATCATAGGATCAAGAGCAGATTTTAAAGGAAGAGGATGCAGTTTTTAATTTGAAAGTCAAGATGGTGGCTGATCAGAGGACACATGACCTAGATACAGTAATGAATGAATGTGTATGGATGCAGCAGAGCTGCCACAGATGACACAGCAGGAACAGTGGTGGGGATTGTGCATTATATGGAGGGTAAAATATTGCCTGAGGACGTCTTTAACTCAACAGTGATCAGTATCTGCAGAGAATATTCTATAAATAAATCAGTTCTTTATTGGATTTTTTTATGTTTCCTGTAGACAAACTTTAACACTGTTTTAACAAGAGAGAGACTTAAAAAAGAAAATATCATCAATGAACTGAATGAGAAGCTGAAGAGTGTTACGCAGCAACAGGAAAGAGATAAAGGTAAGTTGTGTGCAGAAAATCACAATTGGTATTAACATAAAACAAGTCCATATAGTTAAACATACTGCTATCTAATACCTCTCTACCCAGGGAAGATGCATGCGTATCATGCTGGGCCAAGCTGCCAATCAAACAAGCATTTACCCAAAAGTAGTCTACAGAATGGTTATTTAGACATCTTTTGTTAAGTCTAAGCGTGAGTTCACACGTAACGGATCTGCAGCTGATTTCACACTGAGAGTTGGCAGCGAAATCCGCTGTGGATCCTTCCCTTTCACTTTCAGTAAGATTACATACTCGCCCCAATACATACATTACCAGTCCGCACTCCGGCTTGCTTTAAGGGTTCCCAGTGTGTGGAAGTCCCGCTCAGCCAATCAATGTGCTGCCCCGCCGCAGCCACTGATTGGCTGAGCCGGACGTCCAGACGCTGGGTGCCCCCCAAGCAAGCCGCAGACCAGTAATGTATGTACCAGGCCACGGGGGGGAGGGGGGGGTTAAGGGGGCTGACTTTTACTTACTCGTAGTGGCACGACAATCCTTCTGCGAGTATGTTATGTCATTGAAATTGACAGGGAAGCATCCGAAGCAGATTTCTGCTCGGCCATTGTTTCAATTACGCTTGTTTTTTCCTTTTTTGTTTTCTCGAAGTGACAGGAAATGACTGCCATTACAGCTCTTAAATCATTTGCCTCCTATTTTCCTAGGCTTCTTGGAGTCAAATCTAAGAGTAGTGCAAACATAATGTGAATGCTAGCTAGGCTATGGCAGTATGGCTCTGTATAAAAATATATAATGCTGAGGCCAATGTTGCTTCTTGAAAGGAAGATACATTTATGGTGGATTTATTTTTTTTTTACTATGTAATTACATCAACGGACATGACTCTTATCAGCAAATTATGTTAATATAGTATTTCCTAGACAAATCCATATTACAGCTTTGAAATATCCACAATAATGCAAGTACAACATAGTTATTGTTTGACCCTAGGACAGTGGCAGTAATTGTATTATGGAGTGTGTCATACTGTGAATATAATTGTAAACTTTCTGGAACCCACATCACAATTCTAAAACAGATGATGTAACTGTGCGGAAGATACCCACATTAAATGTAGACTAAGGCTGTGAATGTTTCTGGCTTCAGCGGGTCAAAGATAATAGCATAGATTATGGCAAATAAAGTTGAAATATTTAATCGTGACCATGGAATAAAATGAGTATTACTTCTTGGATTATGTTGTCATATACGTATATCATGTAAGAAAAGTACATGACATATGCTTGGAACATTCTTTATAGGATTTAGGGTATATTCACACGAACGGGCTCGCAGCGAGATTCTCGCTGCGAGCCCGGCAGGTCCTGGCAGTTCCCACACACTACATACTTGCTGCGATCTAAACGACCGCAGCGAGTATGTAATTCTGCCGCCCTTAACCCCTTCTGCTCCTGGCCGGCTCCCCCGCTGTAAGCATACTTTACCTGTCCTTGCTGCACGGGTCCGGCATCCTGCTCTCCCGTCCGGCCAATTAGTGTGTTTCCCAGCCGCAGCCACTGATTGGCCGGACGGGAGAGCAGGACGCCGGACCCGTGCAGTAAGGACAGGTAAAGTATGCTTACAGCGGGGGAGCCGTCCGGGAGCAGAGGGGGTTAAGGGCGGCAGAATTACATACTCGCTGCGGTCGTTTAGACCGCAGCAAGTATGTAGTGTGTGGGAACTGCCAGGAGATTCTCGCTGCGAGCCCGTTCGTGTGAATATACCCTTAAAGGGGTTATCCAGTGGTACAAAAACATGGCCACTTTCTTCCAGAGACAACACGACTCTGCGGTTTGCAATTCAGCTCCATTCACTTCAATGGAACTGAGCAGCAAAACCCCACCCAAGCTGGGGACAAGAGTGGGGCTGTCTCTGGAAGAAAGTGGCCATGTTTTTGTAGCACTGGATAATAGAGCATATTCATTGATGAGGCATAACATAAACCCCTTAAGAAGTACTTATACGTCATGGTGTCTGTAATGCATATGTACTGCATTTATCTCTATGAACAATCATGGTATTGCTCATAGAAGTCCCCTTAGGGCAGGCATGTCCAAACTTTTTTCGAAGAGTGCCAAATGTGATGAAGTGAACATGTGCGGGGGCCGACCATTTTGCTTGACATTCTTTGGACCATTAAAATGAATGCAAATAAACTTTTTTTACAAAGTTTATTGAAAATGGCATACTTTTTATACTTAAAAAATCCCGGGGCACACCACCAACCAAAATGGCACAAAATGACACTAAAACAGTACATATTATACATATAGTTAATAATATAGATTCTAAATGTATTTATACTCACTCAGTGTGAAACCTGGGCCTGTTTCGATAAACACAAAAGGGATATCCCTGTTTCTCTCCCCCATCCCCATGTTTTTCTCCCCCCTGCTTCTCTCCCGTTTCTCCCCATCCCCATGTTTCTCTCCCCCCTGTTTCTCCCCCATCCCCATGTTTCTCTCCCCCCTGCTTCTCCCCCATCCCCATGTTTCTCTCCCCCCTGCTTCTCCCCCATCCCCATGTTTCTCTCCCCCCTGCTTCTCCCTCATCCCCATGTTTCTCTCCCCCCTGCTTCTCCCCCATCCCCATGTTTCTCTCCCCCCTTCTTTTCCCCCATCCCCATGTTTCTCTCCCCCCTGCTTCTCCCCCATCCCCATGTTTCTCTCCCCCCTGCTTCTCCCTCATCCCCATGTTTCTCTCCCCCCTGCTTCTCCCCCATCCCCATGTTTCTCTCCCCCCTGCTTCTCCCCCATCCCCATGTTTCTCTCCCCCCTGCTTCTCCCCCATCCCCATATTTCTCTCCCCCCTGCTTCTCCCCCATCCCCATATTTCTCTCCCCCCTGCTTCTCCCCCATCCCCATGTTTCTCTCCCCCCTGCTTCTCCCCCATTCCCATGTTTCTCTCCCCCCTGCTTCTCCCCCATTCCCATGTTTCTCTCCCCCCTGCTTCTCCCCCATCCCCATGTTTCTCTCCCCCCCCCTGCTTCTCCCCCATCCCCATGTTTCTCTCCCCCCTGCTTCCCCCCCATCCCCATGTTTCTCTCCCCCCTGCTTCTCCCCCATCCCCATGTTTCTCTCCCCCCTGCTTCTCCCCCATCCCCATGTTTCTCTCCCCCCTGCTTCTCTCCTGTTTCTCCCCCATCCCTGCTCACCTTCCTTGAGATGCTCGCCGCGGGCGCCGTCCCCTTCACCTACTGGCCAAGACGTGCTCCTCCAATCAGGGGAGACCGGGAGCGTGGAGCGCACCACGCTCCTGGTCTTCCCTGATTGGAGGAGCACGTCCGGGCCAGTAGGTGAGGGGGACGGCGCCCGCGGCACACTGTTTGGAAAACACTGCTCTAGTGCACAGGAAAGGAAAGCCGAAATCTCGGACATCGCGAGATTTCGGCTTTCCTTTTCTGTGCACTAGAGTGGCGTGTTGCTGCCGGATACCTGGGGGGCCGTAAAAAAAGTTCGGAACGTGGGCCGCAAATGGCCCGCGGGACGGACTTTGGACATGCCTGCCTTAGGGGGACAACAAACAAGTGTAAAAAAAAAATTAAATATTTTTTTAACCCTTAGACAACCAAGGACATACCAGTACGCCACAGCCACCTGTCGCCAGACAACCATGGACGTACCCTGTGCAAAACGCTAATAACATTGATCAGTCTTATGCTATGGCATAGCATTGACCAGTGTATGTTTTTGGAAATATCCCAAAGCCCCTCCCCCCCCCCAAAAAAAAAAAAATCACACCCCCTTCCCATTACTCAAATAAAATATGTAAAAATAATAAAATAAACAAACAAACATATTATATTACATAGTGTGCATAATTGTCTGATCGATTAAAATATAACAGTAGTGTTCCCATACGGTGAATGGTGTGAATGAAAAGGGGGGGGACGCCAAGATTGCTGTTTTTTTTTTTTTTTTGGTCACATTATATAAAAAAATGTCATCACAGCGCAAAAATTGACATCCCATACAGCTCCATAGGTTAAAAAATAAAACCATTTTAAAAATAATTAGCAAAGAAAAACGTTATGTAACAAAGAAATAAATAAATAAAACATAAGTAAAATTGTGACGGTCATTTACACCATTATCAAAAATCCATCCCATAAAAAAAGGTTTAAAGCACCCCCCTTTTCTATTTATAAAATAAAAATTGTAATTAAAAAACAAAAACAAAAAAAACATTTGGTATTGCCGCATGCAGAATCACCCAAACTATTAAATTATCACATTTCTGAATGGCATAAGTGCAAAATCACAGCAACATGTAAAATAGTTGATTTTTTTGTTACATCACATCCCAGAAAAATAGGTAAATGGTAAATGTTTAGCTTCTCAGCAACTACAGTTTGGTGCTTAGTGTTACTCCTTCCTTGCTGTGTTGCTGCTGTTTCTTTAATTTCTGCTCAGATACCACTTTGCAAACCTAGTGACCCCTCTCCATCCCACATGACACCTATAGTCCTGTGTGATTCCTCAGCCAGGCACAGCACACTTTTCATAGCACTATGGCATAGCAGAGAGCAGAGATAAGCCACAGAAGTAAGAGAAAGAAAGCTCATGTATATTTACTACCCAGTTCTTGTCCAGTCTCCTAAAATGTAAAGAATGAGAAAAATATGTGTACTTTGGGTGAGGCTCAATAGCAGCAGTAAAAGCACTAAAATCTAACAAAACCATACAAGTTTTTGTAAAGTGGTATGCCCCAGCAACTTCTGATGTGTAAGGCTGGGTTCACACTATGTATATTTCAGTCAGTATTGTGGTCCTCATATTGCAACCAAAACCAGGAGTGGATTATAAAACACAGAAAGGATCTGTTCACACAATGATGAAATTGAGTAGATGGCCGTCATATAACAGTAAATAACGGCCATTATTTCAATACAACAGCCGTTGTTTTAAAATAACAGCAAATATTTGCCATTATATGGCAGCCATCCACTCAATTTCAACATTGTGTGAACAGATCCTTTCTCTGTTTTTAATCCACTCCTGGTTTTGGTTGCAATATGAGGCCCACAATACTGACTGAAATATACGTAGTGTGAACCCAGCCTAAAAAAGTAAATGAGTCAGTAATAAGCAGTCTTGAGTACATTCCTACCTATTCATGTATAGTACTACCAGATTCAGATACTAAAGATGTATGGAGCATTTTTTTAACTTATGTTTTCTGGGTTATTCCGCAGATTTAATCGAAACACTGTCTGAAGACCGAGCGCGTTTACTCGTGGAGAAGAAGAGACTGGATGAGGAAGTTTGCAAGCTTAGGAGTTTTGTGTCTTCAACTCACACTGCTCCGGCCTCTGAGCCTAGTGGAGCTTTTGTGCCTGAACTTCCTTGCGAAGACGAAGACAGAATGGAGCCCACTTTAGAGATCAGCATGACAACTGTTCAGTAAGTGCACTCTGTGTTTTGGGCAAAAGCTTTGTCAACAGTTTAAACCTTTTCCTCTTTTTGTATTAGTCATCACCTACTGAGCGGCCCATCATAGACCATACAAAGATGATGTGTCTCTCACTGTTATTATTGTGTGAGATTTCCCCCCCCCCCCCCTCTGTACTAGTTTAACTGCTGAGTAAATAGGACGGTATTATATATTGTTGTGTAGCCTGTGTTTTGTTTTTTTCACTTCCACTTTTAAAGCTCTATCTTTAATAAGCAAGTTTCCAGATGGATCAAGTGTAGGGTAATAAAAGTTATAACACGGCTGCAAATTTTAAGCTCCCCCCCCCCATCTTTTTATTAACTACAGGTAGTGTAGGGCTGGAAGCAAAAGGAGGGGGTGATTACCAGCCATCACTATTTGATCCAGATCGGGACCAGCGGTTGTATATGACAGCTGGGATCTTAACAATATAATATACATACATATATATATATATATATATCATAGCTCTGTAATCATAACTATCCAGTAAAATCAACCTTTAAACATGGGAAAACAAGAGGGGAGGAATCGTAAATTAATCCCCCCCTTTTTTTATGGGGAGGGGATATATATTTAGGTTTGAGTTAAAGGGTTAATTATGATTGTAGCCCTCTGTAAATAATGGCGGGTGAAGGAAAGAGATAATAAGAGAAATAAGAAGAGAGAAAAGCTATGTAGAAGGATTTTGTCTTTATCTCTGTTCCAACGAAATTTGGACAGAATATTATGTGTCTGGTGTTTTTATTTCTTATGTGCTATGGTAGTTGTTAACAACTAATAAAAAAAACTAAAATTAAAATAAAAAATCTTTCCCAAAACTCTCCCGTAGTTCTATCACAATGATACTCAGCAATCGTTCCACACAGTCACTTGAGGTTGTAATGGACTTTATGTCATACCACAGGATTCTCGCACAGTCCAAGATTTCCCACCCCTCGCTGCTGACATCCCTGTGTTATAATGTAGCGTCCATAACAAACAATATGATTGATTCACCCCACATTGTCTGCTCTTTCTTTTAGTGATGCTGCATTGTCAGAGGAAAAACAAAAGATTATGCTGCTAGAGAGAGTAAGTATTGGTCTTGTTGGAGTCCTATTGCTCCTGCAGTATCCAGAATACTTTCTAATATTCTCTTACCGTAGATCTGCAGCAAGGGAATAATTTTTTCACAAGGTAATAACTCATGCAAAAATTTTACAGGAAGACATAGATGTAACAAGAACTAATTTAAAAGAGCAATTGAGCAAAACATAATGGGGCATTCCCATCTAAACTAACAGGGCTCGTCAAGTTACTGTAAATATTTTTCAAACAAATTTATTAAGTAAACTGACATCCTGTTCCTGTTATGCTGCGCTTTCCCTTCCATTGTTGACAGCTCGTTGTCCAGGTTACCTCTTTGTGTATATATTATGTGTGTATATATACACTCTATGGGGGAGATTTATCAATCATGGTGTAAAGTGAAACTGGCTCAGTTGCCCCTAGCAACCAATCAGCTTCCACTTTTCATTCCTCACAGACTCTTTGAAAAATAAAAAAGTTGGAATCTGATTGGTTGCTAGGGGCGAGTGAGCCAGTTTCAATTTACATCATGTTTGATAAATCTCCTCCTATATCTCTGTACATCTACACTATATATGTATATCAGTCTGACCACTGATTTTACCTTGAGAAGGAGCTAAATAAAGCCATTTGCAAAAATATTTAAAGTGTACCTGTCGTAAGAAATAACTCTCTCTGTTTGTTCTCGCGATGGTACAGGCCTGAACACTCAGACCCAAACCGATCAACGCTTTTGACATGTCTCTACGGCATTGTATTTGAATATATTTTACAGATTTTTGTTTCTCTTTTTCTCCTTCCAGACATTGCAGCAAAAGGAAGAAGAAAATAAGCGACTAAACCAGAGACTGGTAAGAGAGAACATATTATACCAAACAGTGTCTTTTTCCTCTTTAGCACTTTCTTCCATGTATAATAATGTTGACAAATAACACCAGAAACTTGGTACACATAAAGTAAAAATGTCTTCTACATAAAGCTTTAGTCACATGTATGAGGAAATAAAATGGGACTGAAGGTAGGGCTGGGCGGTATACCGTGAAAATACTGATACCGTCTCTGGCGTCGGTTAACCGACCTTAACTTTGCCAGGACGGTATCTGCAGTATTTTTACAGGTTTGAATGCCTTATGTGCAGTGACGCCAGCGTGTTCTCTCTCCCCGTCACATGCAGGCTGAAGACCGGACCGCTTCTTCTAGGTTGACCGCTCTGCCCCCTCCCCCTCCCTTCACTGCCGGGACCTGTCCTGTCAAACAGGGCAATTGTCGTGCAAAGCAGTAACCTGGAGCTAGAGCGTATCCTAGGCTCCAGTCACTGTGCGCTGCCACAGCTATGCCCCCTGCATGTAACTAACAGACAGCACCAGCCATCAGGAGGTAACCTATTACTGTGCTTCTGCTGCTGTCCACACAGCCCTCCCCCGTCACTTACAGTCTCCAGGAGGTCCCAGGCCAGATAACGATCCCGCTGGGAATGGGACAGTGTCTGTTTAGCGGCAGGTTACTGCACGGAGGAGCCACTTTCACTGCAGTGCTCTGCCTCTTATTACTGACAACTGGAGGCAGAGGCTAAAGGAGAAAGCGGATTCTCCATGTACACACAGGCTCTGGTTGTTCCTGGAATAGCAGAGCTGTCTCAGTTCCTGCACACCACATGTAGCTTTGGCTGTGCCTGGAATAGCAGAGCTGTCACACAGGTCTCTATTTATACACTATATATACACAGGAGGGGACAGGTCCCTGTATATACACTATATACATATAGGAGGGCACAGGTCCTTATTTATACACCATATACACAAAGGAGTGAGGGGGACATGCCTCTATATATACAGGCCTGTCCCTCTTCCTCCTGTGTGTACATAGTGTATATATAGGGACCTGTCCCCTCCTGTGTGTACATAGCTGTATAACTCTGCTGAGACCCCCTAATGATGACAATAGACTAAATGCACAGCCTTGTGTTACAATTCTTTTTTTTTTTTACTCAATTGAAACAAAATATCCTCAGTTTGGCACGGTCAAGTGAGTGTAGCTTGCAAGGGGGGGGGTTACAAAAGGGGCGTGTCATAATTATCGATCAGTTATCGGTACCACAGCTACATGTACAATTAGCCGCGATATTGATTTAGGCCAATATGGCACGCCCTAATTGGAGGACAGAAAGAAAATGCATTATGAGTGCCCCTCTCCTCTCTCTACTCCCCCTTGAATGCTGCTCCTCTCTTCATGGGGTCTGATAATGTAAAGTAATGGGTATGTTGGAGAAATGTACGCAAAATGTAATTCCCTAATATACTTATAAGACTGTCTTTAAAGGCAAGGCTAAACGTAGCGTTTGTGGTTCAGCTGATTTGTTTTTTTGTGGTCCTGGACTGTGCATGCGGTTTTACCACGAATTAACATGGTTTTACGACTTGAAATTGTTCACCATAATACACACACAGTGCGGGGATGACTGACATGCAGAAAAGCCACTAACTGGTCTCTGTCTGTCAAGCAGGCAGAGAGCCGTGACTAGTCATGGATGGCTCTCCACCCCAATAAGTAGTTGCCGCCTCTCTCACCCGACCCTGTACGCCAGAATAAAACTCTGTTTTCCCAAATGTAAAGCTATAGCTGCTGCAGGCGAACAATAGAACAGGTTTTTTTTTGCCACACTCTTGATATTCTTTCCGTGTAATAGGGCCCTAACATTATACGGCCATCCTGGTCAAATGACACAGAGCTGGGAGAGAATGTGCCAAGCAAAGACCCAGACCGATCAAAACTTTTGACATGTCTCCGTGACATGTCAAAAGTTTTTCTTTCATGACAGCTAGACTTTAACATAAATCATAGAATGGCATTTTAGTAGCTGATCTTATTCCTTATGTAACTGTTTTATTTCTGGTTCCCTAATATGCTGGAAGGAGTACAGTATATCTGACTTTTCTCACATCACACACTACTTCTGTGTTCTTCCTCCTATCTCAGCATACTTTTCCTCAGTTTATCACATAATCTGTTTTCAATCTTGGATCGCTTCATATTTGTGCTAAAGCCTAACGCTACTCCAATAGATTTTACATTTACTTATGCTGTCTAAATAACGGAATGTGAAACATTTTCAGCTAAGCCCTAAAAATATTATACAGAGTTGAGATTCAGCTCCCAGCTCCTTTTCTCACCCTGGAATGAAATATTTTGGGGTGGGAAATATCTATTAGTGGATTTATATGCCATCTAATTTACCAGTGAACCCGTTGCCCCTCTATTACACCAGCAGGTTTAGAAACCAATAACTATTTTCCAGGTCTGTAAAACTTGTCAGTGTTTCTAAACAAATTATATGTTTTAGTAAAACAGTTCTTCCTATGTAAGTAAACACAGTCCTATATGGTGAAGGGGTCATAGTAAGGTATATTAGTCATTATGCTGAGTGCTTAGCACATATTGAACCACTGAGCATTTCCCGCTTCATTGACACAGGGTTAAAAGACAGAGACATACAGTAAAATATTCAGAATTGAACATTTATATAATGTGTATTTATAAAATATCCTTCTTTGTATCATTGTTTTATTACTTCTGGAAGTACATCTTCGTTGAGCTTCCAGTCATACGACTTAAGTCGACTTCCAATCCTGCAAATGTTACTGATTTTTGCCTGAAGGAGAAGTAAATGAGTGGCTCTTCATGTAAACATCTATTTGGTCCTGACCTCTTGTAGGAATGTAGCTCTCTGTGTTCCTGTGCTATTTATTATGAAAGAGTCTTTGGGTCACATTAGTGCATAAGTTATTATATAAAAATATGCAATACACATGCCTGTTATTGAACATCTTAATGGGAAAAGGAAGAAATAATTCAGTTGCCTTTCAAGAGGACCTGTCATATGAATATAGGGATGTCTTTTATTAGAAAAATCTATAAACAATATTATTATAAATGCCATATACCTGCCATATTGTGACTGATCATTACTTTGATTACTTTGAGGATGTCTTTTATTAGAAAAATCTATAAACAATAATATTATAAATGCCATATACCTGCCATATTGTGACTGATTATAACTTTAATAAATAATCCCATACAAGCTGACAGGCACTGTAGTTGTTTCCTTTCTTTGACGTTTATGAAGATGACTTCTGGCCTTTTTTTATTTCTTTTTTTACGGCCGTATTTCTGTAGTGTCTAGCAGTGAATAAACTGTCAGAATATGTAGAAAATAAAAACACACTGGGGGATTGAGACTGGAGACATGATAACGCCTCCTTACTGCAGCCCTACACACACCTCTTGCCCACCCCAATAACAATGTGGTGCGGTTATATTCATCTACTCTGTACATACCTGAATGTGTACTTGTATCTAGTTTGGCCAATGCACGTGCCTTCACATTTGTGTACTACTTTTCTAAAACTTATTTGGTGCCAGGAACATCTATACCCGCCAGCTGTCATTAACCAGTCATATAACCACCTACATGGCCCCGGTAATGATGGCTGTGACATCTAGGGGACTACAGGCCGATACTGCAATACCTAGGTACTGAGAAAACAAGTGCAAAATCCAAAAGTCGACTTTATTTAATCCATCTTAAAAACTGCCTAGGAACAGGATATACGTGTGATCAGGCAATCTGACTCGATTCGGTCGTTAGACCCTACTCATAGCACCGAAAAACTTATTTGGTCATGTGATATTTAAAATATGAGATGAGATATCATCACCAATTGCATATCTTGTGAAGAGCCAAATAGTGAAAACGGGGGAATACGTTATTATATACAATATATATTGGGCTTACACAAACTACAGCACGGGCAGATCTAATATTCCAATAAATTTCCACCTTTTTAGTAAAGAAAAGGAAAAACTGTAATACAAACGTATATTTCTTGTTAAAAGACATTGGATTGCAACACCATGAATGTCATATCCACATATGAAGAGAACCCTGTTGTAGTCATAATGCTACAGAACCTAGAACACCTAAGTACTGTATAAGTTATTAAAGGAGATGTTCTGTGAAATGCAAAACAGACAGGGGAGGCGGGGGTACATAATAACCTTCTGCTCATGCCTCCGTAGCGCCACTCCTGGGTCCTGCTGACGGACACCTTTCATTTAAGTCTGGAATCATACCTGGCTTTTCCAGCTGCAACGTCGCAGCCCGGCTGAGTGATTGCCTGCTCAGCCAGTCAGTGATTGAGGCAGTGTCCTTAGTGGGCAGTGGCTCAGCCGGGTACATGACGTTGCAGCTGGAGGTGCTACAAGACACTGGCGGCTTTCAGCTGGACCTGGACACAGCGCTACAGGGCACTTGGATAGGTAGGTACACATTGTTTATTTTATTTTTTTGTTTAATTTCATTGCTTAAATGATTAGTCCTTTAAGCAAAGTGTCCTATGCAGTCCTATAGTAGGAATACTATAACAACCAATGCAAAAAGCACTCTATTGACACACAGTGGGGTCCATTGAGGTTCTGTTGTGAGATCCATCGTTTTCACAGCAAAAGGCGTCCTCCATGGTGAGCCATTGCAGCTGTCAGATCGAAATGAATTGATGGCAAAGTCTCAAACGCTAATGTGAACAGATCCTAACATTACTTTGGTTTGTTGCCAGCAACTACAATTAAACAAAACAGAAAATAGCTAAACGTTCGTGAAAAATGGTAAGAGTTTTCTGACCCTCTGGATAAGATCCCCCTAACCTATATCAACCATACAGAAGTAATAGCAACCTGGATTTTTAGAAGGATTTGTGCGTAGTTTAAGTGAACTGAATATGGAGAGTTTCTTGATGCTGTTAATATTCTGCAGCGTTACGTGTCATCTGTGTGTACTGCATTGTCTAAGATAATCCCTATACCAGACAGAGAGTTCAATTGTAGGTTGACTTGCATATCCATAGTAATCTTTGCACTACTTGCGACCTGTGTAGAGGAAGAGAATGAACATTAGAAGATAAGCTATAAGTTTTATTGCACATTGAAGCTAATATTTAATTTGTTTTTGTCATGTTTTAGATGTCGCAAAGCATGTCTTCAGTGTCTTCAAGGCATTCAGAAAAAATTGCAATTCGAGAGTAAGTTTATTTTTTTAGTTGTCTATTTTTTGTTATAAAATCAAATCTTATATACTGTAGGTTGGAGGGGGGGGTCGTTAAAAAAAAAAAAAGGGCTGAATTTGTGGAATACAACTTAGCATTCAAATGGTGTCTACGCTGCTAGCCTAGCGACAGCGTTGACTTCTAATCCAAAAGTTTGGGTAATGCACCACGCCTGTCGGAATTGCACAGACCTCCATTGTAATCCAATAGGGATGACACTCATTTTCATCACACATAATGCGTTACAAATTACACCCGAACTTCCAAAGTCGATGCAGTGGCTGCACTGAGACCCTTTAATTGTGTATTTATAGAGAAATTATGTTGGTTTTAAATAGAGATGACCGGATTTACAGTAATAATAATATATATTTGTATAGCACCAACAGATTCCGCAGCGCACACAGTAATAACGAAGTGAAGCACTTGGTTATCTCGGAAATCCGCTCATCGGCCGGCCGCCTTTTAACTCAGTGCTGCTTCTTCCCGGCACCGAGTTAAAAGCTGGATCCATTCCTGGGAAACTTCTCCCAGTTTCCAAGGACTGGAATCAGCTTTTCCAGGCATCCGGGGGAGGGGGAGCAACACCAAGTTAAAAGGCAGCCGGCTGATTTCCAAGATAACTAAGTGCTTCATTTTGGTATTACTGTAAATTCTAATTACAAATATCCATTGGATACTACTGTTATTTTACGTAAACCAACCTTGTCAATCTGTGCAAAAGTAGCATCAAGCCTGATTGCTTCCTTAATAGTGTACTTCCAGTCATTACTGTCCTTACTGCTTTGGGCAGTCCCCAACACTGACAGAGGTGGAAGCAGAGAGTACTTTGTCACACTGGAAAGACTACATCACATCCTGCAGGACATACAGCACCTGAAAAGTACTGGAAGACTTTTTAACAGCAGTAATTTACAAATCCGTGTAATTTTCTGTCACCAATTAATTAAAAAAAAAAAAAATATGTTTCTTGGCAGTATGCCTTTAAGATCCCAAATAAGATCTTAATTCTCTAAGAAAAAACTCTTTGTAACCTGTCCATTAATTTATAGTATGCAAATACTATCAGGTTCTCACTGTCACCTTTTTTGGGGAGGTAGGTTTCTTCTGCAGTATTCCTAGCTGGACCCACTGCTTTTTGTTGAGATAGCCGGTACATTAGACGTAAAATAGGTTGACAGCATAACGTTAATAACAAGTACATCCAGTTATATCTTAACTTTCTCTTCTATAAATAAGTCCTTAAACTGCATTCAGCAGCTGAAGTTTTTATTAGAAACAATACACTGCATTTACAATTGAAACCATGCTGCAAATCCTAAAATATGTGCACACCGAAGATATTTACGGATGTTGTCTTAAAATTTATGTTGTTTGCCTCTTTATGAAAGCAAAACCTTAGATTGCAACTTGACCCTTGGGTGTTTTTCTTTTTACCACCTTTCACACCATGCTGCTGTTACTAAGTGCTTTGTATATCATTTTGGTGTTTTTATGTATAGTTTTTAAAAATGTGTAATATATACTATAATATTTTATGTTTAAATATGAGAAAAAAAGAAACTTTGTGACTTTGTCAATAAACCAACATCATTTAGGAGATTTAGGAGACAAAAAACAAGATACTGTGGTCTAGATTTACTAAAACAGTCTAATTCTTAGGCAGTGTAGAAATTTGACTTAACAGTCTAAAGCAGGAATGGCGAACCTTCAGCCCTCCAGCTGTTGCAAAACTACAATTCCCATCACGCCATGCCTGGGCAGCCAACGCAGTTGCGTGATGGAAATATTAGTTATGCAACAGTTGGAGGTCCGTAGGTTCCCAATGCCTGGTCTAAAACATTAAAACCAGGTCTGTCATAGTGGCTGCTGATAATAGGTTAGACAAAGAGTCAGATTTATCAAAGTTTACACAAAAATCATCACTCTAAATCGTGCTCCTGCACAGTAGTGTCCTTCCTCTCCAGGCAGCAGATGTCACCATGTCACCATGCAGGAGCTCGGGTCACCCCCAATGCACTGGCATCTCCCAAGTGCACCCCCAATACACTTTATACTATTAGCAGTCCAGGAGGAATGTATTGGGAGTGACCCGAGCTCTTGCACAGTGATACCCTTTCTCCCCAGGCAGCCGACGTGTCTCCTAAGCACCTGAGTGTGCCGGCCGCCTGGAGAGAGAGGATATCACTGTACACTTGGTGTCTGAAAACCTGAGTAACTAAATGTAAAAAAGTGAGTTTGTCAGCTCTAGTACAAACTGCTGACACTGTTAGAGAGCTATTAGGTCAAGGAGACACATGGTACCTCTCATATATCTGTCTGTGATTCCAGAATGAAGAAAAATACTTTTATTTTTTGGTACAATGAGCCAAAATGGCTTTTCTAAGCTCCTGCTCTTCTAATGGCTCTAACAACTCCTCTCTCCCATCCTGCATAGAGCTCTGCCTGCAGCTGACGGTCTATCAAGCAGGGTCAGGTATGGGAGGAGGGGTTAGGAGACACTGCATCTTGCAGATCAGGATCTGGGGAATGCGCCTCTGACACTTTGTGCTAAAATATAAGCTAGTCTCTATGCTCTATAGGCACAAACAGATGTATGAAAGGTGCCATGTGTCTCTTAACCGCTATCTAACCAGTGTCAGCAGTTTGAAACGTGACAGATTTACTTTCATATTTATTTATTTTTTCTTTACGGTAACTATGACGTTAATTATATTTTGTCCTCCGTGTTGCCATTTCCTTGCAGTCCATGTAAAGTTTAGGGATTGGGTCCTTGAATAAAACTAGAGAATATTGTAACTGTGGAGCCTATTACACGCTTACTCTTGTTTTTTTTGTTGCTGGCGCTCTTTTTTTGTGATTTTGGGACCAGTTTATCAATATAATTATGCCAGTTTTTATAATAAATGCCATAATACATATAAAGGACTTTCAGAACATTTACAGACGCAAATAAAAGTAATCATTGGTGTTGGTTAATGAGGCAACTTTATAGTTACACGGAAAAAAAGACAAATTTGGTCAGCTTTCCTAGAGCACCATTCACACTAGGCAGGAGCACGTTGCTAGGGCTGAAATTGCAAACACACAAAAACGCAGAAAAATGCAACAGCTCACCACAATGACAAGATACAGACATGAAAATAGTTAAAAGCAGCCCCCCATATCGGGGCAGACCCTACACTGTACTATGGCCTCTCCATGGCATGTAATACGCCTATGCTCTAGGCATGTAAGATCCGTCTTATACCTGCAAAAGTAATTACACCACCTGGGTGGGTTGGGTGGAGTGCACGACCAAGTAGAGGCAGCCACTCCCCCAATCTGGTTACCAAGAGCCTCATTATTTTTGTGGGAATTTTTTTTTAGCTGCTGGGGGGGGCTGCTTTTAACTATTTTTATGTCTGTAGTGGGTCTGTATCTTGCCATTGTGGTGAGCTGTTGCATTTTTCTGTGTTTTTGTGAACTTTCTAGTTACACCAAGTGCCAATGATTTATAAAAGTTGTCCAGCTGCCCGCAGCCTTTTCCTCAACTCACTTTTTAGGCTTTTAACCTTTTTACCCACCTGTCTGATAGGTGAGCGTCTAATCCCTTGGACCTCCTCCATTACCAACAACTTGATCCTCAAGTCAACCGGTCCCTTTAAATTTGAATGCCAGAAACAGAAAAATTAATGCAATAATATCATTGCTGCTTCTTTCTCCCTAATCTGTATTAAAAGAAGCTTTGTGTTCGAACTTTTGGACGGATGCTTTTCTTAAAGGGAATTTATCAGCAGGGTAGGGCCGCCTATGTGCATAATTTACAAAAAGTTGCACACAGTGTGATAAATCAGCGGAAATGTACTCAAAGTCTCAATGAAATCTGCGTAAAAGTCACATGTAATAAAAGAAACTTGCCTATAAGACTAGCCATAAATTTAATGGCTATATATAATAAGATTTCATGCTGCTGTTCACATTTTTAACTTGGAAGGCAGATCAGGAACCAGAGGTTTCACCTTTTTGAGCAATGACTCGATGAATGTGACACAAAACCCACTACCACTACATTGTTGATAAATTCTCCCCATAGTATCTATGACAAACTGTATACAACTTTTTGAGATAAGTACCTGTTAAATATATGGTTTCCCACTCGTCACCAGTGTTTATTCAGTTGCTTCCTGTTTTCAGAAACAAAATGAAGTGTTTTTTGACAAATTTCATATTTTGGTGTCACTGTATTGAGATTCACTGCCAAGGTTTTAGGGGTTGGTAATCCCTATGGAATTTTATCATGGTCATAAAAATGATAAATACATTTTTACATCACAGTTTTACTCTGTAATTTATAAACCAATCTGTTTCTAGTTGGCATTTAGTAGTAATTTATATACTACAAAATCTTCTAATTTAAATTGTAACTGATATTTATTATTATTTTATATACAGTACCTCCTTATCCATAAGTTTTTGTTTCAATTCTCTGTCAGTCTGCAGTTAGCTGTGTATGGGCAGCAGTAAGGGATGACCCAGCTCTGCTCTGTGGTACCTGGTGCTCTCTCTTTATTACTCTCTCTCTAAATAGGTTTACGCCATGTGGCCATTGATGATCTGTTTCAGCTACGTCAAGTAATGAGCGCCTGTCTGCAACTGGTGCTCTTTTTTAACTCTTACCCACACCAAAACGTACATGTACATTGGGGTGCTGATAAGGGGGTATAGAGAGGGCTTAAGATTTGAGCCCTGTCTATACTCGGTGGCTCTAGGCTGCTAAGAGTCAGCGATCTCCATTGCTGACTATTTTAACAGTATTTTGTCAGTACTGACAGCAGCATTTACATTTCTGCTGGTCATTGGTGGTCGGATCAGTTTCTGCCAGGATAATGGATCAATACAATACATGGATACTGCATTGATCTCTATGAGCAATCAAGGTAGACCCCTAGAGTGACTACAAAAGTGTAAAAAAAAAAAAGTATAAATCCATCCCAAAATAAAAAAAATAACACCTCCCCATTCCTGTTTTTCAAATAAACAAATGTAACAAAATAAATAAGCATATTTGGTATTGCTTAGTGTGGAATTACCTGAACTACAAAGTTATCACATTCCTGATCTCGCATGGCAAATGACGTAAGCACAAATAACCGCCAAAGTGCTAAATTACTGATTTTCAATCAGCTTACATCCCAGAAAAAAAATTTGAATAAGTGATCAAAAAGTCACATATATGCAAGCATAGTACCGATAAAAAATACAGATCATAGCGCAAAAAATTATCTCCCACATACTAGGAGTCAGAATAGAGCAATTTTAAACACATTTTTTTAATTTTGACCTTTTACAAGTAGTAGTAGTAGTAATAGTACTACATTGAGGAATGTAGATAAGATGTCAGATTTACCACATGGTGAATGTATTGATTCGCTTTTACAGAATATGTTATGGAAAAATAAGAATGTCTGTATAAAGTACACTTGGTGTCACAAAAAATAAGGTCCTCGTATGGATCTGTAGATGACCATGTAGATGGTCTGAGAGATAGTGAGCAGTTGCCTTCGCTAGATAATAATCAAACATAGATTGTCCTGTTCACCAGGTCAATAACATATATAGTGAAAAAACCAACCACAAATATAGTTATTTAACAGTAAGTGTGACACTACTCCTTACTGAATGTTTGCTTATATTCCCATCTCAACTTATATAGTTATACTTGTAGGTCTTTTCAAGTTATATATTTTTGCAAATACATTCACTTAGCAAACTTGTTTCCTTCTCTTGATATGCTGCTTTTTTCCCTACCGTTGTTGTCAGCTTGTTGTCTCGGCTACAAACCAACATTCTGCTCTAAAAACAGAGGTCTTGTTGTTGTTTATGTGTATGTGTGTATATACAGTGGTGCCTTGGATTACGAGCATAATTGGTTCCGGGACCGCGCTTGTAATCCAAATCCACTCTTAAACCAAAGCAAATTTTCCCATAAGAAATCATAGAAATGCAGACAATTGGTTCCACGCCCCAAATATAATGATGTATTATTCTGAATAACATGTAGAACAGATGAAACAAACATTCAGAAACTGCAGAATATGTGATAATATAAGTTACTGTACAGTAATGGAGAGGATGGGAAACACAAGGGCTGACAGAGACTGCAGGGAGCATGAAGGAATGAGCAGGACAGATGTGGGCACAGTATAGCAGCGCTCTCTGTCCGGAGAGAGAGGGGTTACAGCTATGGAGAGATTACCTCCACAGTCCTGTCCCCTGATGTAAGCCCCAGCTTGAAGTGGATCTCTATGATTTTGAAGGTGAGGGAGACTTCCTGGGTCAGAGTACAGTGCTGTAGACCCCGCTATGCAGACCATACCCCTCCTCAACTCGCGCTCCCACCCAGTACAAGGAGCTCTTAAACCAAAGCCATGCTCTTAAACCAAGTCACAATTTAGAAAACCTGTGAGCTCTTAAACCAAAATGCTCTTAAACCAAGTTACTCTTAAATCAAGGTACCACTGTATATAGATCTATCTATCTAGATATATATATATATATATATATATATATATATATATATATAGATAGATAGATATAGATATGTTATACAGTATATTTAAACTATACCTCTATACATTCACATTATTGCTATATATACACCAGCCTGACCACTGTTTTTAGTACAGAGTGGTGTTCTGTAACCTAAACGACCTGTCAGCTATGAGAGGGAAAGAGCAGCATATCAGAAGAAGGAGGCAAGTTTGCTAAATTGATGTATTTGCAAAATATTTATTCTTTCAACTATAACTATGTTAGTTGAAGTGAGAATACCCCTTAAAGGACTATATACGTTGTATTGACCACAGACTTTTAATGTTGTAAAGTTGTGGTTGTAATGGTAGTTTTATTGGGGTTGGCTAGTTTTACACTCCAGGTCTAAATTATATGATTTTAATTTAAAAGAGGGTCTTTCAGAATGTGCTTTTCAGAAAGTCCCAACAGTAACATTCCCAGTAATCTGTTCAATTAGAGGGGTGGGGGGCTTAAACCTTTTTCTGACTTTCTTTTTACATATAACTACTGGCTGATATTTTGTTGCCTGAAATTACCTTGATTTCACAGCCCCTAACATGTTACTTCTACATGGTTCCCTCTGTCTGCAGTTTTATGTGTGTGACAAATAAGTGGTTGTAAACTGCTGTCATATGCCTTTTTGATATCTGCATTTACTGGCCCTTTGTTCTTTTTTTTTTTTTTCACAGAGATTATCAGACGGCAGTTTAGTAGTAGCCTTTTCTACTGAATGAATTAGTCAACTACTCATTTGGTTTTGCTATTAAAAAAAATAAAAAACCGCTTGATCCAGCAATCCCACTGCATAGCAAGCATCCACTAGAGGCAAGCGTTAATGGGAGGTGCACTGCTGTATAAGAACATCGTAATGTCCGCTTGTCCAAGAATAATTGTTGCGGCACTCATCCAATATAGCAGCCGGATATTTTATTCCAACATCCAGAGCTGAGTGAAACGGGTGCGTTCCAGAAAATGAGCCCTTGATGTTGGAATAAAGTATCTGCAATGTATCGGTTGAGTGTCGCTATCATTATTCTTGGACAAGTGGACATAAATAAAAAAAGCAATCACAAAAATGATCCAGCGGCATCAGTATCTGTTACAAATAACACTCATTTATAAACACGTTCATACTTATAGTATATTCTTCCTTTTGTTCATATCTTAACAGCTTCCAGGTTGGGGATTTGGTACTTATTATCTTGGATGAACGTCACGACAATTATGTATTATTCACAGTCAGCCCGACGTTGTATTTCCTGCATTCAGAATCACTTTCGGCATTAGATCTTAAGCCAGGTGAGTGTGGTAAGTGTCACCTATACGTATTTCCGTTCCATTAAACCATTTATATCAGACGTGTCAAACTCAGGCCCTCCAGCTGTTTTAAAACCACAATATTTGCATCTGCTTTATTATTATATTGTAAGGTTTATGTTCTTTTGTGATTGGTAAGGTCATCTGTAGTACCTGGCAAAGGCACTAGTCAGTAAATAAAAAATGTTGTAAAGGTGTAGCCTCCTGCTTAGGCTCTATGTATATTAGATATACACCGTGAAAATACTTGCAAGTACTCCAGACATAGTCACTGCACCCCACACAATTGTAAACACTACAACAACAGTGAGAATAAAGTTTTAACATGGTATTGTCGCCTGCCGAACCCCCACCACCACCACCCCCACCACCACCACCACCACCACCACCCTATGTGTTAGATGCTGCACATTTACACATCCACAAACTACAGACATTCTCATAGACTTCTGTATGTAAATCCATGCGGCTCGTACTAGGGCTTGTCAATTCTTTAGCTGCACAGAACACTTCACTAAACCGTAAAATTACAGTGTTAACAGGCCCTATAGAAATCAATAGAACTGTAAGGCCTTATTCACACGTTCCGTAATTTACGAATCCGTATTTCCGGATCCGAGTTAGTGCACATTGAAGTCTATTGGGCTATTCACACGATCAGTAGCAGAAATGGATGAAAATCAATCCGTAAAAAAAAAAGGACATGTCCTAGTGCGGACCGGGTGCGGACCCATTTTTTTTTTGCGGATCCTCTCATTGAAATCAATTGGTTACGGATTGTTTACGGATTGTAACATGTTGGCATCCGTATTTCCGCAAAAAAATGCGGATGAAGTGCATTGAAAAGCAATGAGTAGTAAAAAAATGGAATTACGGAAATACGGATGGAATACGGATGTCCAATCCGCAATTTCTCACGGGTTGTTTCAGGACCAGAAAAAAATACTGAACGTGTGCATAAGGCCTAATTTGTCCATAACTGTGGATCCACAATACGATCATGTGAATGTAGCCTAACAACACAGCCTGTGGTCTTCTTCATGGTTAGCTGAGCTTGCAACCATTGCGAACAATGAATTAACAAGGTGTTCAAGGTGGCATCCTTCATTCATATATTTCAGTCTGCTGCCCAAGATGTTGCTGACTGCTACCTCCACCAGAAGTAATGGAAGACCAGGCCTGGTTATGTAGGATATTGTGCAGCATAAGAAATAAATCCCAGTAGGACAGGCTTTTATCTAAAACCAAATATAGGTAAAAGAATGTAATATAGAACAGTGACAATCAAGGTGTGTATGAATACTGTATGAGGGCACTCCTTATCCTATATACTGTACTGTATGTAGGAGGAAAAAATGATTGATACATTAAAAATTAGCTGCCAGCTTACAGGGGTCACTCTGCTCTGCCCATGACTGGCTGGACCACCACTTCAGACCATCAGATACTTCATCAAAGGAAATTGCAGCATAGCAATTTGATCAAGGTATATTTGTTCTGCCAAAACATTGCACTTTATGCAGGATTATGGCTATATGGTTCTTCTTTGTGAAATGGATATCCTATGGACATGTTACAATATTGTGTTATACTCTTCTAGCATTAAGAAGCAACTCAGTATGATGGCCATATTACAATGACCGCCATCTTTTATGCCTTAAAAGTTGCTTTTACTTTACAGACTCGCGGCCCTTCCAGCTGTTTCCATCATGCCTGGAAAGCCAAAGTTTTAGCTGTCATTGCATGATGGGAGTTGTAGTGATGTAACAGTTGGAGGGCCACAGTTTGACACCACTGACATACCCTGTATTTAGAGGCCCTATTCTCTCTGATAACCACCACTGCTCATGCCTTATCTTCTTACTGGGATCAGTCAGAACCGCCTTTCGCTTCCCCAAAACCAGACACAGTCAATCTTGTAATTGGTAATGAAAAGCAGTGAACAGAGGAAAGTCTTGTTTGCATGCTAACAGATCTTCATGTCTTAAAATGCTCTTCTTATTCTCCTCATCTGGTTTTATTCAAAGGCTGGAACTATCCGGAATATGTTTATTTGAAATGGTTTTTATCTCACAAGACCAAAATCTTGTTTGTGTAAAAAAAAAAAAAAAAAAAAAAAAAAAAAAAAAAGATAGTGTGATCTGTGAAGGCATTGCTGAATTTAAGTTGAACAATATCTGAATTATGTGTTAGCGGAGACATCATATACTGTATCTATGCATAGTCATTATCATAGTCCTTAGGGTAATAGGTTATTTCTATAATTGTACATCAACAGCTAATACCGCAGTGTGTCCATGTCAAAATGTTTCACTTTAAATGCTACGGGCAAACATGTGGTGGTTATTTTTAGACTAAGTTGATTTGATTCCTAGAATGTTCTTTTAAACCAGTATATTACTTTACATTGTTTAGTCAAACTTCATATTTTCAGGCCAATTCACTAATATGTTAAATGGGTACTCTGGGAGGTAAAGCCCCCTCACCACCACCACCCCCAAATGTACTGTATTGTCTTGATAAAATATACAGCACCTGGGGGAAGGCTTTCCATCACTGCCATAGTGATTAGCAGTTGGCATGAGCGAATCTACAGTAGGGGTGAGGTGCTTTGTTCCTATCTGCATTCTGCTCATCAGTCTGCAGGGTTTTGAAGTCTATTCCACTCCATGGCGTTCCTCCCCAGGTGCTGAAAAAAAGTTGTATCCAATGCTGGAAAACTGGGAGAAGTTTCCGAGGACAGGATCCATCATTTCCCAGTAACATTGTGTCCTGGGATTGGTGGGGGTCCTGGTGGTTGGACCCTTGGGTAATAAGTATTCATTTTAAGGGATATACAGTACTGTGACTTTTTGTAGCCCTATTGTATGTTAAATACAATATCTATATCATAAAAATGAAAGTCTGTCTGTCTGTCCTTCTGTCTGTCTGTCTGTCTGTCCTCTATAGACTTCCAAACGCCTGAACCATTTGACCCCAAATTTGGCACACAGATACATTGGGTGCCCGGGAAGGTTATTGCGAAGGTCCCGTCCCCGCCAGATGTACAGGAGGGGAGGGGGAGGGGAAAGAGAGGCGCCCCATAGAGATGAATGGGGAAATCTCCTCACTGCAAACACAGGTGATATAATTAGCTGCAGCAGACACGGCAGTTGGAGCCTTGGCAACCAATAGGATTACTGCTTTCATTTTCACAGGGAGCAATGGTTGCTAGGGAAGCTGCCTCACAACATCCACAGTAATAACTGGTAGACCCCCTACTCCATCTATACAGTACATGTATATACAGGGCACTACAGGTATACCAAACTGTGACTGGGTAACACTGCCACACCAGACCTGACCAATACCACCAAACTGTGACTGGATAACACTGTCATACCAGACCTGACCAATACCGCCATACTGTGACTGGATAACACTGTCATATCAGACCTGACCAATACCGCCATACTGTGACTGGATAACACTGCCATACCAGACCTGACCAATACCAGCAAACTGTGACTGGGTAACACCGCCACACCAGACCTGACCAATACCGCCATACTGTGACTTGATAACACCATCATATCAGACCTGACCAATACTGCCATACTGTGACTGGATAACACCGCTATACCAGACCTGACCAATACCACCCTACCGTGACTGGATAACACCGACACACCAGACCTGACCAATACCGCCATACTGTGACTGGATAACACCGCCATACCAGACATGACCAATACCCACACACTGTGACTGAATAACACTGCCATACGGGTAAATACAACCCTACAGGTATACAGGACCCCAAAACTATACACTACAGGTGCACGGGACCTTCACAAAACTATATACTACAGGTATACAGGACCCAAAACTTTACACTACAGGTATAAAGGACCCCAAAACTATACACTACAGGTACTGTATACAGGACCTCCACCAACTATATACTTCAGGTATACAGGACCTCCACCAACTATATACTACATGTATACAGGACCCCAAAACTATACACTACAGGTATACAGGAACTCCACCA
The DNA here is from genome assembly GCF_027789765.1 of Dendropsophus ebraccatus. Classification (NCBI taxonomy): domain Eukaryota; kingdom Metazoa; phylum Chordata; class Amphibia; order Anura; family Hylidae; genus Dendropsophus; species Dendropsophus ebraccatus. The sequence goes on from NC_091455.1 coordinate 57,839,140, forward strand.
ACTATATACTACAGGTATATAGGACCCCAAACTATACACTACAGGTATACAGGACCTCAAAACTATACCCTACAGGTATACAAGACCTACACCAACTCTATAATACAGGTATACAGCACCTTCACCAACTCTATACTACAAGTATACAGGACCCCAAAGCTATATACTACAGGTATACAGGAACTCCACCAGCTATATACTACAGGTATATAGGACCCCAAACTATACACTACAGGTATACAGGACCTCCACCAACTCTATACTATAGTTATACAGTACCCTCGAACTATTCACTACAGGTATACAAGACCTCCACCAATTATACACTACAGGTATCCAGGACCCTCAAACTATAAACTACAGGTATACAAGACCTCCACCAACTATACATTACAGGTATACAGCACCAACTATATAGTACAGGTATACAGGACCCCCGAACTATACAGTACAGGTATACAGGACCTTCACCAACTGTACACTGCAGGTATACAGGACCTTTCTCAACTATACACTACAGGTATACAGCCCCCCCAACTACACACTACAGGTATACAGGACCCCCCCAACTATGCACTATAGGTATACAGCCCCCCCAACTATGCACTACAGATATGCGAGACCCCTAAAAACTATACATTGTGGGTATACAGAACCCCTCCAACTATGCACTACAGGTATACACTAATTCCACTGATTAACTCAGATGAAACAATACCTTTAGCTTGGCCTCCTAGGCACCTTAGAACAAATCTAATTAACACACTGACACTTTATACCCGGGCCGCGCCGGGTACATTTTCTAGTAATAAATAAAAACTCTGAATAAATTTATGTAATAATTATAAACTCTTCCCACTTCACATCTTTTTCTTCACTTTTCAGTTACAATTCAGCCTTTATTTTAGTATAATATTACTGTGCTTCAGTGAATTCCCTCTTGTCTCTCTCTGCCTAATGTTTACATCTTAGATTTATTTCTCGGTCTAGGACTGTACATTGCCTGCAGTTGTGTTAATCATACAGTACTTCAGGCTCTCTCGTGCTGCACAGTGCCGTACCAATGAGGCTCTTGCTGAGGAGACATATAACTTGTTGATATTGCAGTGACATGGTATTAGCTGCTGATAGTTGTTTGTCAGTTCTCAAACATTTTAACTGTCCAGGCAGGAGATTGAAGTTAATATTTAGAGTATAAGCTCATGTATTTATGGCTGGACATTAACCTGCAGAGTTTATGTTGAAACTGGGGTAAAATAAATAACATAAAGCAGCAGGGCAAAGTCTGGCAATTGGTAGAATAACCTTAAAGGGTAGCAGTTCTAATATAGACCGATTTTATTTGAAAGATTGTTACATGATACATAATGATCCTTCAAGAACTCCTACTGTGCCCTAAGTCATTGTTAAATGATGGAGTCATCTGAGGCCAAAGTCACAAAAAGCGATATCTGTGTGAAAGACTATTTTCTGTACATATAGAATCTAGAGATGAGCGAACCGGGTTCGGGTTCGAGTCAATCCGAACCTGAACGTTCGGTATTTGATTAGCTGGGGCTGCTGAACTTGGATAAAGCTCTAAGGTTGTCTGGAAAACATGGATACAGCCAATGACTATATCCATGTTTTCCACATAGCCTTAGGGCTTTATCCAAGTTCAGCAGCCACCGCTAATCAAATGCCGAAAGTTCGGGTTCGGATGGACTCGAGCAATGCTCCAGGTTCGCTCATCTCTAATAGAATCTTTCCCTTACTCTTTGTATTTTTTTATTATTTTGTTTTTTTGTTTTTCATTCGTTATACACTACTCACAAAAAGTTAGGGATATTTGCCTTGCGTGTGAAGTTCATGGAAAGCATAAAATGTTCATGTTACAGTCCACGGTTGTCCCTTTGTTATGTAATTCTTACTATGTTTTGTATATGTTCCCTTGTTTATGTAGCTTCTGGTTCCTCTAGAAGACCCTGGGTACTTGGTAAAGTGATGGAAAAGGAGTACTGCCAAGCTAAAAAGGTAAATAGAATACATATGCTACCATCTTTTTCAGATCTCTCTGACCGAGCAAATCAACTCTTAGAACTGATCCTATAGTAGAACAGAAATGCTTCCTTTACATAATAGATTTTTTTTTGCCATTATTTATACTGTGAAAAAGTTGACACTTGTGTTTATTCAGTCGGATTATATCATCTGAAAGATAGATCTTCTGTTTCGATCACTCTCATAGAATGCAAATGGATTGGAAGCGCACTTGCCTAACTTCATTCACATGCCTTGTCACGTCTGTTGTGCAACTGAGAAAGAACAGGGCACTTGCAATCCCTGTTCCAGCAAATGTGAGGCTAATAGAATATCACAAGCAGTACAAGAATAATTTTTTAAACATTACTGGATGTATGTGTTATATATATATATATATATATATATATATATATATATATATATATATATATATATACACACTCACCGGCCACTTTATTAGGTACACCATGCTAGTAACGGGTTGGGACCCCCTTTTGCCTTCAGAACTGCCTCAATTCTTCGAGGCATAGATTCAACAAGGTGCTGGAAGCATTCCTCAGAGATTTTGGTCCATATTGACATGATGGCATCACACAGTTGCCGCAGATTTGTCGGCTGCACATCCATGATGCGAATCTCCCGTTCCACCACATCCCAAAGATGCTGTATTGGATTGAGATCTGGTGACTGTGGAGGCCATTGGAGTACAGTGAACTCATTGTCATGTTCAAGAAACCAGTCTGAGATGATTCTAGCTTTATGACATGGCGCATTATCCTGCTGAAAGTAGCCATCAGATGTTGGGTACATTGTGGTCATAAAGGGATGGACATGTCAGCAACAATACTCAGGTAGGCTGTGGCGTTGCAACGATGCTCAATTGGTACCAAGGGGCCCAAAGAGTGCCAAGAAAATATTCCCCACACCATGACACCACTACCACCAGCCTGAACCGTTGATACAAGGCAGGATGGATCCATGCTTTCATGTTGTTGACGCCAAATTCTGACCCTACCATCCGAATGTCGCAGCAGAAATCGAGACTCATCAGACCAGGCAACGTTTTTCCAATCTTCTACTGTCCAATTTCGATTAGCTTGTGCAAATTGTAGCCTCAGTTTCCTGTTCTTAGCTGAAAGGAGTGGCACCCGGTGTGGTCTTCTGCTGTAGCCCATCTGCCTCAAAGTTGGAGGTACTGTGCGTTCAGAGATGCTCTTCTGCCTACCTTGGTTGTAACGGTTGGCTATTTGAGTCACTGTTGCCTTTCTATCAGCTCGAACCAGTCTGCCCATTCTCCTCTGACCTCTGGCATGAACAAGGCATTTCCACCCACAGAACTGCCGCTCACTGGATGTTTTTTCTTTTTCGGACCATTCTCTGTAAACCCTAGAGATGGTTGTGCGTGAAAATCCCAGTAGATCAGCGGTTTCTGAAATACTCAGACCAGCCCTTCTGGCACCAACAACCATGCCACGTTTAAAGGCACTCAAATCACCTTTCTTCCCCATACTGATGCTCGGTTTAAACTGCAGGAGATTGTCTTGACCATGTCTACATGCCTAAATGCACTGAGTTGCCGCCATGTGATTGGCTGATTAGAAATTAAGTGGTAACGTGCAGTTGGACAGGTGTACCTAATAAAGTGGCCGGTGAGTGTATATATACTCACTGAGTGTATATATACTCACCTTACTCACTGACCCAGAAACCCCCCCCCCACACACACACACACAAAAAATGACGTTGTGTTGAGGGCCGCTCCAACTGCAGCCCGAGCACTGGGTTTCATCTCTGTGGCACAGTCAGCCAGTGAGGTCGCTATATCCTTAGCTGCCGTTAACATGCCTGCACCACTAAGATGAAACCCAGAACATGGGCTACAGTAAAAGTGGCCCTGAACAAGACATCACTGGGGTTACACCTAGGTTACACTGTCCACCAATGAAGCGATTTTAGAAAAGAAAGAAGACACAGACACATTTTATAAAGGTCGATAGATATCAAGTTACAATATTAATTGGTTCCAGGGCGACCATTGTATGTTTAAATGTTGAATCTTGAGACCAAAACTCTGGTAATTGGTTCTGAAACCCCCAAATATCATCCCAAAATAAGAGTTAATCCCTTCCCTCCTGGGCAAATTTTCATTTTTGCATTTTCGTGTTTAAAAGGCCACAGCAAGTGAGGTGTCATTTTTTGTGCCATGATGTGTACCTTCTATCGGTATCTTACTTGTGTATATGCGACTTTTTGATCGCTTTTTATTAAAAAAATTTTGGATTTAATGCGACCAAAAATGTGCAATTTTGCATGCACTTTGGAATTTTTTTACGCTTACGCCATTTACCGTGCAAGATCAGGAATGTTATAATTTAATAGTTCGGGCTATTACACATGTGACGATACCAAATTTGTTTATTTATTTTTATTTATAAAATGGGAAAATGGGGATGATTTAAACTTTTATTAGGGGAGGGGCTTTTATATTTTTTATATTTATATTAAAAACTTTTTTTTTCACATACATTAATTAGAAGCCCCCTGGGGGACTTCTATATACACAGTACTGATCTCATATTGAGATCAATGCTGTGTATATAATAGAGCACCGATCCATCAGATCGGTGCTCTATTATAATGGTCTGCTGCAGACCATATCTAGACACCAGGGAAGTAGCTGAAAAGGATAGTTAGATGCAGCTGGATGTAATCATTTTTATAGTCCTGTACAGTTCACACAGGATCCCAGAAAAATAAAATGAAGTTGTCATGTGTTGCCCAAAGGAGAAACTCATCCCGGCACAGATAAAGAGCAGTCCAGAACATGTAGTATCACACTGTACAGTAGGGAAGAGATACTAGACACACACAGCAGTACAGGACATGTATGGTTTGATACTACATGTCCTGTACTGCTGTGTGTCTAGTATCTCCTCTACAGTATAGTGTGATGATACATGTCCTGTACTGCCGTGTGTGTCTAGTATCACACTATACTGTAGAGGAGATACTAGACACACAGCTGTACAGGACATGTAGTATCACACTGTACTGTAGAGAGGTGCTACTAGACAGCCAATCAGTGCAGGCTTTAACAGAAAATGGCCACTTTAATTGGTCTATCATCTTGTTGTTCGCATTTTGCACAGATCTTTACTGTAGCATTGTATGTTGAGCCTGATCTAAAGTTATTATGGTCCAGAAAGGACCATTATATGTTGAAAATATTGTAACCTGAGGCCATTGTAAGTTAAGGGACCACTGTATATTGATTGTGCTGTATCTGTCCTATAATACTTGTCAAGTTAAATATTTTTGCAAATTCATTCAGCAAACTTGTCTCCTGATATCCTGCTCTTTCTTTTCCATTGTTGACAGTTCGTTGTGTAGGTTACCAATCCACCACTTTACTCTAAAAGCAGTGCTCTTCCTACATTATAGCTATATTTACACCAACCAGACCACTAATTTTAGAGCAGAGCAGTGGTTGGTAACCCAGACGAGCTGTCAACAAGTGGAAGGAAAAAGCGGCATATCAGGAGAAGGAGGCAAGTTTGCAAAATTAATGTATTTGCAAAAATATTTATCTTGATGAGCCTTACAGGTATAACTATTTTATTTGTGATTGAAATATCCATTTAAGCAGCCCTACAGATCCTTAAACAGTCACTGTGTCACCCTTTACAGCTGCTATTCAATGTAAAGATATAAAATAGTAACTGTTTTTTTGTTTTGTTTTGTTTTTTTAGCAAAGTTTCATTACAACATCTAAATTAAATATTTTTTCCCCTTTGGAATAAGCCCTTTAACTTTCTTTAAATGACCTGTTAAACTGTGTTTAGGGTGCCTTCACACCTACCGGATCCGCTGCAGATCTCACTTCTGCGGATTCGCAGCGAGATCAGCTGCGGATCCAGTATCAATTCACCCCTATGATAGCTCATACTCGCAGCGGGATTGACATCCCGCTGTGAATATGTGCTTTAGCCCCCTGCTGTCCGCGGGCTGCAGGATGCGGCCGGGGATGGGGGGATGCGACGGCGGGGCTGCGGACAGCGGGACTTTAATGCACATATTCACAGCGGGATGTCAATCCCGCTGCAAGTACGTGCTATCATAGGGGTGAATGGTACCGGATCCACAGCGGTTCTCGCTACGAATCCGCAGAAGTGAGACCCGCTGCGGATCCGGTAGGTGTGAAGGCACCCTTACATTGGAATAATAGTTCCTCTGATTGATAGTCATGTGATTGATGATATGTCAATGTTTTGAAGTTCTGAGTTACCCATACTAATTGTGCGAACAAGTGGGGAAAATATTGTGCTGCAGTGCATCTGCTCTGTGTCAGTCGGGCTTCATAGACTTACATTAGAAGCCCAACTCATCATGTGACACAGAGCCAGGAGAGGATTGTGCTTAGCATGGCCTTCTTGTGGCTCATTCTCACGATTGGTACGGGTCTGAACACTAAGACACTGACTGATCAAAACTTTTGACATGTCTCTATGACATGTCAAAAGTTTTTTTTAAATGACAGGCACACTTTAAAATGGGTCCCCTGAGTGTTTTTTTTTTTTTTGGCAAAAACACTGCTGCTTGCTGTACTACTATTGCCAGTGCAAAAGAAGGTGGGGAAAATTGACCCTAGCAATATTGTACCTGTTCTAATGTAAATAGTGGTTAGAAACTAATATTTATCCGTATTCTTTTGTTTCAGGCTCAAAACAGATTTAAAGTTCCCCTGGGTACAAAATTTTATCGTGTGAAAGCTGTGCCATGGAACAAGAAGGTCTAGACTGCTCACCTCCATTACTGTCACACACTTATACCCTGGCTTGTTTTATCCACATGTATCCATAGCCTAAACAGCTGCTCATCCTTTTTCTATAAAGATTAGAGTTCAGGTCCTTTATGGTGTTGTATAATGATTTCTTTTCCAGGATTTATGTTTTAGAAATGTAAATCTTACATGAGAGGGTTCTGCATATCTGCCCATGTTTTCTTTCATCCAAACTATTTAGAAATGTGGACCAAGACCAGTTTGTTCTTTCAAAGGGCAGGTAATATGGATTAAGTTTTTTTTTTTCAGCCATACTTTCTGCCTGATAAATATAAATTAGCTTGTACTTAGATGTTAAATGTTAGTTACCATAATTACCAGCAATTGTCTCTTTGTGAAACACATTTATCTAAAGTACTGGCACTCTTCAACACGTCCTTTATAACCTGTGTAAATTTTACAACAAAGGGGAGTGTGTATGGCATGCAGATAATCACCATTTTATTTACTATGAGTTTGCCTCAGTAAAAAAAAAAAAAAAAAAAATTAAAAACTATAAAATATAAAAAAAAAGGAAAAAAGTATGATATATTAGAATTTGTCTGTTTACCTAAAATCATAAAAAAAAAGAAAAAATAATTTTATTGGCTGGTCAATGCAGCTTTCCAATGCACTTTTGGTTGATTTCTTTAGGACATTTTGAAGGGAAGAATGTATACAGCACTACATGGCATAAACCATGCTAAAGCAACCCCAGCCATATTGAAATCCTTTGTTATGTTAAATAGATCATATTGATAAAATTGTATTTTATGGTTGAACTTCATTGTACATTAACCATACTCAAGTAACAAATTATTGTATTGCAAAGACATGTAGAGTTTTAAAACAATAAAGATTTAAAACTGTAAATGTTTGAAAATCTGTCTTTTAAAAAAATATGTATACTGTACATAAAATAAAACACAATATTATTGTGCATAATTTTATTCATGCATCTTAAGTTATGTGAAATGTTATGCTCTAGTAATGTTTTCCAATAAAACAAGGGAAAAATTGTGTTTTTTTTTTTTTGTTTACTAATTATATGTTACTTACGGGTAACTACTCCCACAGGTTACTGAATTGATTCCTTATTTCTAACAGGTTACAAGATTAAATTTGTTTAATTTATGTATATGGGTTGGTGGTAGGAGAGATGACATTGCAAGCGGTATTTCAGTTATTAGGGGGGGGGGACTCACTAGCATTCAAAAAAGCGTTATGGAGCTATAACCATATGAAGTGAGACAGGTCAGATTTTGGAAATATAGATTGGTCTTTAAGGCTCAAACTAGCTGCAACAAGAAGGGGTTAATGGGAACCTGTCATTCTGGCACCCGGGACAGATCCCACCCAACCTCCCAGTAGAGCCCCCAATATTTACCCTCTGCCTGCCAGTCCTCTGCGCACTCAGTATGAAATTGAAAAGAAATGAGTCCGATACCCATAGGAAATCGCTGCTCCAGCGGCAGGAGGGGAAAAGTATTGAGGCTCTATCGGGCGATCAGGTAGGTTTTGCCCCAGGTGACAGGTTCCTTTGAAAAGACAACAGTTTACTTGAATATTTTACTTGGGTTTCAGCAGTCAGCTTAAAGGGGTAGTGCGGCGTTAATAAATTATTCACAGAATAACACACATTACAAAGTTATACAACTTTGTAATGTATGTTATGTCTGTGAATCGCCCCCTTCCCGTGTCCCACCACCCCCGCCCGTGTACCCGGAAGTGTGTGGTGCATTATACATTACCTGATCCGTGTCGAGGGCCGTCCGCCATTTTGTGCCAAACGTCATCTTCAGACGCACGGCCGAATCCATGCCGCCGCCCCCCCTCCGCCGCGTCAGCAGCCGCTCAACCGCGATTGGCTGAGCATAACTGTGCTCAGCCAATCGCGGGAAGGGGGCGATTCACAGACATAACATACATTACAAAGTTGCATAACTTTGTAATGTGTGTTATTCTGTGAATAATTTTTTAGCGCTGCACTACCCCTTTAAGGGTTTCTCAGAAATTCAGTGTTACAAGTATAGACAAGTAAGTGGGAATTTAAAACCAGCTCTGAGGGGGGGCGGGACGAGATGTTGGAGTGAGCGGACGTGTGCTCTGAAGCTCCGCCGGGGGAACGGCTGCTTTCAGGAGATAATTTGCCTCCACATCCTTTCAAGTGCTCCAGTTATGTCCGGGAGAGGCTCTAGGACCTTATCCAGCTCCGCAGGACCACCGCATGCGGGTCTGTTAGACGCTTTTCTGGCCGGTGATGGAGCGGGGATGAAATCCAAGATGGCGCCGACATCGCAGCGTGCGCCGAGTCACACAGGCACATCGCCCTCCTCACCGGCACACAGGTCAGGGGGAAGCAGAGGCAGCAGGCACTGCCAAGGGACCCCCTCCAGCCACAGCCATGCGGTCCTACTCAGTGCCTCTCCCCACTACTCCATTCCCACCTGCACTAGGGGACACAACACCCACTGTCAGAGCGCCCCTGCCACAGAGACAACACGGTCCCTCCAAAAGCACACCAGTTACTCATCCTACCAGGCCCCTCTCTCCATTGCCTAACTGGTTCATCCATGATCCTGGGGAGGGCCCCCACATGTCTACACACGCGCACCCCACTACTGCCCACATTGATTCCTGGTGGTCTAACAGATTGTCAGCATCTGACCAGGAGGACTCTGCTATATCTCAACCACCCACTGATCAATGGCACCAATGCCTCCAGAATATCCCTACTAAAGAGGACTTTAAAGCTCTCATTCAGGAGGTGCGTGAGGCATGCAGGGCCGAAATAGCCACGGTCAGACAAGATCTGCAGCACATTGCTCAAAGGGTGGACAGTATTGAGGAAGAACATGATTCCACTAGGGCATATGTGGCTGACCTTCAAGCAACGGTAGCTGATCAACACGAAGCCCTATGTGATTATCAGCGCCACCTAGAAGACCTCGACAATCGAGGCAGAAGGCATAACATAAGAATTAGAGGCCTCCCTGAGGCAGATGGAGAGGAAGATCTGCGATTGACTCTCAACTCGCTCTTTAACATGATCATATCTGCTCCCCCTGACCATACAGTGCAATTGGACTGTGCACACAGAGCTTTGCGTCCTAAGGATAGATCATCTCAACCGAGAGATATTATTTGCTGCTTGACAGACTATATGCTCAAAGAGACTATAATGGCTGAGGCACGTTACCTGAAGCAGATTGAGTTCAATGACGCTCAAATACAACTGATGCCAGACCTGCTGGACTGTCCTTTATCTTTTCTTTTGTTTTTTAGGGACCCTCACTCACTGGACTTAGCGTAATGTGTTCCTAGTTACATGAGGGCTCTCTAGATGGTTTGAATTATCGTCTACATACTCCCCTGTCATAATTTTAATCTACATATATGCTGGTTAGTTCAGGCGTTCCCCCGGCGCCACAGTTTATTGCCACACCTTATTTGTCTCACCTGATATTGGTGTTATCCCCTTTTTTTGCTGCTAGGGTTACCTATTTTTCTTCTGAATTGAAGAGGGTACCTGTTACTGCTAAATCATCTTCAGATTAGCTCTGTGATATTTTAATGGGACTCGGCAGGGACAAAAACAGAAGCCCTCTTACTTAATCTTCCAAAGGCTCTGGTGGACAATCTTAAGACATCATACCCCTATACGTGGAGGTCTATGTCCCTTAGGTACTTAGGCACTAATATCACTGCCTCATATATGACTTTATATAAACATAACTTTCTCCCCTTATTTAAAGACATATCTTCCTTACTCTCCAAATGGGCCGCGCTCCCTCTCTCCCTCATAGGCCGGATTACAGCGATAAAAATGTCCATTTTGCCAAAATTCTCTACTTGCTAGAAACGCTTCCGGTCCCTGTCCCTAAATTGGCTTTCAAAGACCTGCAGTCTAAATTTTTTCGATTCATATGGAATAAAGGACACCATAGAATACCAGTTTCAGTAATGTTGTCTAAAACTTTTAGGGGTGGCATGGGGGTTCCCGACCTGTATCGCTACTATTTAGCAGTTCATCTTCGCAGAATACCATCATGGACGGCCCTCCAGGCCTTCTCTAGGTGGTTTGAAATAGAAAAGTTGTGGATTGCCCCAATCCACCCAGGGATTTTGATATGGTCCCCACAAGGAGTGAGCGGTAGTCTTTCACTGTTGGGCCCTATGAAACTGACTAAAGAAATCTGGACTGCGGCTAACAAGCTATATCCTTTAAAATCATTCCGTACTTCTCTGATCCCCATCCTTTACAATCCTTCTATCCCTAAGAATATGATTAGTTCCATGATACGCCCATGGCAATCAGCTAAACTATTTCACCTAGCAGACATAGTGGATGTGTTTCAGAGAAAATTCCTACCCTTTCCTAAATTACAAGAAAGATACACATTGCCATCTCAGGCCCACCCTTTCTATGTAGCACTCTTCCGCTGGGTAGAATCCCTTTATGGCCCCGAACCAGCATCCAAACCCACCCCTTTTGAGTGGCTTTGTAAATGTGCAGTGTCCACCAGGGGTCTGATTTCCGATATTTATAGTTTTCTAGCACCCCCTTTAGACTCCCCCACTGCTCGACATGGCTACATGACTAAATGGGAGTCCTAGCTTGGTAGAACATTGCCTATCGAGACCTGGCAAATTGTCTGGTCTAAAGCAGCTAAATCCTCGTCCTGTGTGTCGTTTAAAGAAAACCAATATAAGCTCCTACTCTTCTGGTACCATACGCCTGACCTATTGCACCGCATCTTCCCACAAGTTTCGGAAGTATGTTGGTGCTTCTCTCGCGACAGGGGGACCCTCTTTCACATATTTTGGGATTGCCATCTATTACAAGACTACTGGCGGATGGTGAGAGATCTTATACGCTGAATCCTTTCGGTGGACATTCCACTAGATGCCAGTCATTACCTGCTTAATTTGCCCCCGAAATCGATGAGAAAACATCCAGATAAATTACTGCTACATATACTTACTGCAGCAAAATGCCTAGTAGCGGTCAACTGGAAATCCTCGACCCCCCCGTCCCAAGAGCAATTGCTGAGTAGAATAGCGGATGTTAGGCGTATGGAATACCTCTCAGCTGTCAATAACTCAGGAGTAGACAAATCCTGTCTGATACCTGTTGTTCTCTAGGTTCTTTTTTCCTCCATGGATGGTTTCTCCATATTTTTAGTTGTAGGATGTTTATGTACCTTTAAGGGTTGGAGTCCGGAATACTCAGGGGCAACTTACTCTTATAAAAAGCCTCTCATTCCTCTTAGTACTACTTACAGTTAGGCCTGTAGGAGTGACTAGCTAGGCCCTTTATAGTTTATTCAAGTTAAGAGGAATGGCGGACTTCTCTTTTCCTTGGCATGTACAGAACTACTACTGATTTCCGGTCTGCTGATCATAACTGTGATATGTATATGCCCCATGATGTATGAGGACTCTGTATGTTCCATGTTTTTGTCTGATATTGTAAAAACTTTAAAACTGAAAAATAAACAGTTAAAAAAACAAACAAAAAAAAAACAGCTTTGATACTTCACTATATAGATTAGTATTATTCTAATACAGCTCCAACACACAATGTATTTACCAGTGACATTATAACAGATTAATTCACTTATACACATTGAACCCATCGGCCCAGATTTATTAATTTACCTAAAACTGGTTTTGCCTGTATGTAAAACCCCTTTAGTTTTTTAGAATATTCCAGCCTGTTGCAGTGGAAGGACTTCAAATAGATCGAGATTTATTGCATTTAAAAAAAAATAAAAAATTGATTGCATTCTTTTTGAAAAATAGAAAAAAAAGTCCTTGATGTAAGTCTAAAGAATTCATTTGTTGGGAAAGGTCAACTCAAAGTTAGTGATTGCATGGGAGCATAGAGCATCTGTTGCTTTGCTTTAAGTGTTTTAGGTAACCCTCCATCATTCACTTGTCTTGTGCCAATCTCTTGCTGAAGGACTTGGCCTTTCTTTCCACTTCTAATGTGTTCTGTTCATGTCTTAAGTGTGAACTTCAGTTAGAGGGTATCTATTATAATTGAGAGTTCATGTGTAGACTATTACCAATATAACACGCCATATTTGTGGGTTAGCACAATGTTATGGGTGTATTTTTATATGAATAGATGTCCCTGTGTGCTTATAATGTTTGCATTCTAACCAGTAACCAAATCACCCTTAATATGTTCTAAAGTGGCGATAAATCTGGGCCCTTGTCTCATTTCGTTTTACATGCCCCAGCACTATTCTGCTCAGCTCAGCAGTTGTTCTTGAATACTGGCACCACCAACAAAGAGTTTCTATTACTAATAAGATTCTAAGCATGGAATTGTCCTGCACACTGAACATCCCGCCTTGCGCTACTCTGCTACCGTGCTTCCCCTAAAATAAGACCGTGTCTTATATAAATTTTTGCTCCCAAAGAGCCACTATGTCTTATTTTCAGGGGATGTCATATTTTTCAATAAAGAAGAATTCACACTTATTGTTGAACCAAAAAAAAAAGAACAATTATATACTGTACAATAGTTGCCATCACAAACCAGCATAACCAGACAAAACCCTGGTGGCAGCAATGACTTTAGATTTGCCGGGTGCCTTATTTAAAGCTATCCTGTAAATCTTCCACTATGCCTTATTTTTGGAGGATGTCTTATTTTCAGGGAAACAGGGTAATTGTGTACAGGATGCTTTATGTGCGTCTGGTTTGGTAGATCAATTGTATTATGATTCACTGCTTCTAGATGAAGAACAAGGTTTTTATTTAACTTAAGTATATTTAAGCATTCTATAAAATTAATGTTGTGTCAACCTATGAATAGTTTTTTTTCATAGGTAATTGGCTATTTCTTAACTAATCAATACATATTGCTTTTATATCTGTTGTAAAGACCTATGACCAACCTTCAGCAGCGGTAGGATCATTTTGTTGTCTTTATTAAAGTAAGAAAAAAAAGGCCACATAGTTTTTATGTTTATATGTACTTTATATATTTACTACAATCTACATAATTTTTCTTCTCCCTTTAGAAATGAACACTAGATAATGTGTTCAATGAAAATCTTTTACCGGAGAATGAAAATTATGATACAGTTGTACAAAAAATACACTGAAGAACAATACAAAGGAGAAGTACAGATGTACAGTTGGTCAACATTATTGGCACCTCTGAATATTAAGTACATATGTACATACATGCAGTAGGGGAAATAAGTATTTGATACACTGCCGATGTTGCCAGTTTTCTCATCTACAAAAAAAAAAGGAAGAGGTCTGTAATTTTTGTCGGTACATTTCAACTGTGAGAAACAATCTGTAAAAAGCTGTCTTCAGGAGACTGGACCTGAATTTCTGGTAAGTATAGCTTTGTTTTACAACATGATGAAAAAAAAAAACAAAAAAACATGACTTTTATTAATTTGGAGCCGTCATCATGGAGTTAATGGTTACTGTGTTTAAAACAAAGGACATAATCTGACTAACCAGTTGATTATGTTTCAATGTTTTTATTGGTTTTAAGACAACAAGAGAAATAAGTGTCAGACAGTGCAAAAACTATTTTTACAATCATGGGTTGAACAGGAAGTGAGAAGTAAGAAAGAAGTAAGAGGTCCAACCTTGCCCTCCTGACTAAAATGTAGGTAACAAAGTGGTAAATAAGCAGTGGTACATGTCAAGTACACAAAGTACAAGTTAATACAGGTGGATGAGGTGGTTCACGCCATTTTAAAGAAAGTAGAAGTGGGCGGGGGGGGGGGGGGGAGGAGATCGTGGCTGATTTGAAAGTCACTGTTTGGGGGCCCGTATTTTTCTGCCAAATAGGTGAATTGGAGGGATGCTGAGGCATCATACAGATCCTTTATTGTCGTCACACCTTTATATCTCCAATGGGATAAATGCAGCGATAGAATAGCAGTTTCTAGTATCTCTATAGGGAAAGTGTCTAGAGGTAATGTCTGGTTTTGTGGGGAGGATTTTAAGAGCAAGTCCCATGCACAGTCTGTCGCTCCAGTTGTTAGAACTTTGGGTGAAGGTCTGGTGAAGGCTCCTAGTTTGGCGAGCATACGTGATCTAAGGGATGGAAGGCCGTCTATTATAGATTCTATTTCTACCCAAGTTTTGTCTGAGTGTGTGTTACTAACCTGTTGATTAATCAAAAATCACATGCACCTGTCCCCTCCTTGTCTGCACTCATATCACTTTCATTAGCTTATTAATAGAGGCTTTGATGCTTTAAACAGTTAGTGTTATTTCCTGTTCGAAGAATTTTCCAGAATTTGGTGAAAATAGAAAAACTTATAACAAAGCACTACAAAAGTTGCTTTTAGAACATGAGACAGAACATGAATGAAACATGGATAAAAGCCAAGAAAGACCCACTGGGATAAAGAATGCCATAAATAAAGTACACTTTTGCAAAAGTTGCGTAGATAAACCACAAAAATATATACATGTATATATTAGCTGACAGATACAAGAAGCCCACAGATGGCTACAAAAACATTTGGAGGCTTTCACTGTTGCCAAAGATTGTGTGATTAAGTGTTAGGGAATGGTGCCTTTAACCTTTCCATTGTCATGTACTTTGAATAGTCTTCATTTATTTTTAGAGGTTTCTGTAGAAAATTTATATCACACTCCTGTATTTGTCAGGTGCTTAGTGGAAATAGGTTCCTCAACCTCAAGTTGTATAGTAAAAAATACCATGGCACTCTTAGAGATTGCAGTTAAAGGCATACGCAATATTTTTGGTTAGTATTCAGCAATCAAAACCAGGAGTGGATTGAAAACAAGTACCGAATTTGCAGCGGATTTCATGCTGTGAATTGCAAGCGAAATCCGCAGCAAATACTTGTACTGTGAAGTTTAATGGGGTTAAATTCCGCTGCGAGTATGTAACGCCGGCCTCACTGCAATCACTGATTGGCTGAGCGGGACCGACGGGAGCCTCACATGCAGCCATGGCGCCAAGCAGGTAATGTATGCTGCGGCGGGGGTTAAAGGGACATTTCCCAGTAGTCTTTACTAGAGATTATCAAACAACGCTAATGTTCAGGTTTGTACGAACTTGAACCATCGGTATTTGACTCCCACAGTCTTTCCGTTCTGTGGGGAAGGTGGAGACAGCCTGAGTCCCGCTTGGAAAACAGAAGTACAACCTATGGCCCAGGCTGTATTCATGTTTTCTAGGCGGGACTCGGGCTGTCTCCACCTTCCACACGGAATGGGAAGACTGCGGGAGTCAAATACTGATGGTTCGAGTTCTTACGAACCTGAACATTAGCGTTGTTCGAACATCTCTAGTCTTTATGGTGCATGGTCAGGACTAGAGATGAGCGAATATACAGTAAGGACGAAGCAAAGCGCTTAGTCCCTATCTGTATTCCGCTCATTGGGCTGTGGCGCTTTGAAGTGTGCTCCACGCCACTCCTTCCCAGGTGCTTGAAAAAAGATGCATCCGATCCTTGGAAACTGGGAGAAGATTCCCAGGACGGGATCCATCTTTTCCCAGCACCTGGGAAGGAGCAGCACGAAGTGGAGCACACTTTAAAGCGCCACAGCCCGATGAGTGGAATACAGATAGGGACGAAGCGCTTCGCTTCGTCCTTACTGTATATTCGCTCATCTCTACTCAGGACATCCTTCTTCTCCCACCCCATAACCCTGCCCCCTTCTGCCCATAATCTGACCCAGGGGCATGCCTCACCTCTTTCCGCCTACACCCACCCCTTTTCTGTCCCCCTGTCATGTCTGCATCCTAAGTCTGTGCTCAGCAAACAAACTGAATGTGAGACATTAATCATGTGGTGTTTGTCGCCTGAGGAGGGAGGAGCAAGAAACAGAGTAGATTATAATAGAAAATTATTTTCCCTATCAGGAGTTCCCTTTTAAGCAGGAAAATAGACTGTTTTTAACTGGCCAGCAATGAATCCTGATTTCAATCGACAAGAAAATTTTTGGAGAGAGATTAAATACATTACTGGGAAAAAAAAAATGAAAACATTTAATAGCTTTCAGGAATTTCAGTGGAAAAGTGAAGAAAAAAAAAAACAATAGCAGACAGATACAAGAAGGCAACAAAACTACAAAAACATTTTGAGGCTGTCACTGTTACCAAAGGTTGTGTGATAACGTATCCTTCTTCGGATATGTACTGTGCCTATTCTTCATTTCCTTTTAGAAATAACTGTGCATGTTGACGGGTCAGTTTTTTGTTCTACATATTTGTATTCATCTAATTTAAGAATGAACAAAGTCGGTACAACTCTACTTATTTCTGAAGATAGTGGCTTTTTCATGCTGCACACAATAACACAACTGAGAATTAAATTCTAATCATAATTACTAGAGATGATCGAACATCGGAAAATCTTAGGTTCGATCGAACTCGCACCTTGTCGAACCATCTGCATTCGAGTGCGATCGAACCTAACTTTTTCAGGTCTTCTATCATCTCTAATCATAATTACGAGTATCCATATAATGAGAATGGGGCTCCAGGGGACTATAGGCTCTACCGTAACCTGCCTTGATTATGATGCTTTTTCTCCACCACTGTCTAGATTCTAATGTAATAGGGCATCCCTTAGGACCCTATTACATGGAACGATTATTGTGCGAAAACAATATGTAGGCAACGATCGAAAAATTGTTCGCGTGTCATTGATCGCATATTTTAAGTGGACCATAAAATCATTGTTAATCATTCGTTAAATGTTCACAAAATATTTGCTAAATGTACACATTGCTCGTTCTTTTTCTAGGATCAGGAGGAGTAAACGATCATAGTAACAATAGTAACTAACGACTATCATTCTATGTGTTATGGTGAACGATTTCAGGTCTTTCCCAAAAGCTCTCGTTTGCAATTGGCAATCATTAAAAATCTTTGTCTAATACCTGATACCTTTGCTGCCATGTCAGAGTTTAGCTATGAATATTATTATATAAAACTTTACTTAGCACTGTATGTAAATTTTAATTAATCCCTTCAGAAATCCACATATATGTATATATATATATATATATATATGTATGTTCCTACTGCATATGTACTCTGTGCAGTAGGAATGTATATATGCGTTCCTGGCTGAAGGGCCTGCTGATGTGTGTTGGACCTCTGCAGTGAGAGCGGTCCCCCCAGTTGCCTCTCATTAACCCCTTAAACGCCGCTATCTATAGCGATCGGGGCATTTAAGGTACTCAGTGAGTCTGCTCTCAGGCTGGCTCTATGCATAGATCGCCGATAACACTGATCTATGCTATGCTATGACATAGCAAAGATCAGTACATGCAATTTAATGATTGCATGTTTTACTGTAAAATAAAAGTGTAAAAAAAGTGTAATAAAAAAATAAGTTGTTAAAAGTATTAAAAAAAAACCTATAAACACCCCTCCCAATAAAGGTTTAACCCCTTCCCCCAATATGACGTCCAGGGACGTCATGAAAAGCAGTGGCAGAATGCATCATGACGTCCCTGGACGTCATGCTTTCCCTGCCTCCCCCCTCTGTCCCTGGGTGAGATCGGGCAGCAGGAGGAGGCTGTGTCACACAGCATCCTCCTGCTGCCACTGCCCGGAGGGGAGCCGCGCTCCCCCCCGGGCAGTTAACCCCATAAACGCCGCGGTCAATGCGACCGCAGCGTCTATGGGGAGATTCAGTGTCCCCCGCCGATCGGGCGGCGGGGGGAGGCTGCAGAACGCTGCCTCCCCCCACCGCCACTCAGTCTGTGTCCCCCGGCCCCCTCCCCTCGTCCTCCGATACCGGCGGATCGCCGCTACTACCTCTTTAGCGGCGATCCGCCGGTACCGGGCATTACCGGCGCCGCCGATAGTTTTCATCTCCCCCCACCGTGAATCCACGGTGGGGGGAGATGAAAAATGTCCCCTCAGACCCCAGATCAGCCCCCCGATCACCCTCCCCGGGCGGCCATCAGATCCAAGATGGCCGCCCCCATCCCTGCTAACAAACGATGTTTGTTGGCAGGGATGGAAATGAATAAGTGATCAAAGCCCCATGCTCTCCGCCACCGGAGGTAGCGGAGAGCATGGGGCAGTGATCGGGGACCCCCCCGTGTGGTCCCGGAGCAGGCGATCGGCGGTATATACTATATACCGCCGATCGCCTGTTCCCAGTGCTGATCAGCACTTTTTATCCCCTGTCACCATAAATCATTGGTGACAGGGGATAAAAAGTGTCACCGTGCCCCCCCCCAAGTCGCCCCCCACCCCCCCAGTCACCCCCGTCCCCCAGTCACCCCCCCTTCCGCACATACGTTACCTGATCCACGGAGCTCCGTCCTCCTCGACGTCCAGGCTGATTCTGAAGTGCGCATGCGCTCCAGAATCAGTTAGCTCTGAAAATTTAAAGTGACAGAGACCAATTTGGTCTCTGTCACTGAACTATGATTACTGTGATAGAAAATATCACAGTAATCATAGTAATACAGTGAAAATTAGTGTATAAAGTACAAAAAGTGAAAAACATACAAAAAAATAAAACACACACTTTTTATTATAGTAATAATTGCAGTTTACTCCCAGATTACCCCTAGCCCCCCCAAATTACCCGTAACCACCGCAGGTTGCCCATATCCGCCCCAGATTGCCCGTATCCACCCCAGATTGCCCGTATCCACCCCAGATTGCCCGTAATCACCGCACGTTGCCTATAACCACCGCACGTTGCCCATAACCACCGCACGCTGCCCATAACCACCGCACGTTGCCACTAACCACCGCATGTTGCCACTAACCACCGCATGTTGCCACTAACCACCGCATGTTGCCACTAACCACCGGACTTTGCCTATAACCACCGCATGTTGCCTATAACCACCACATGTTGCCTATAACCACCGCATGTTGCCCATAACCACCGCACGTTGCCCATAACCACCGCACGTTGCCACTAACCACCGCACGTTGCCCATAACCACCGCACGTTGCCACTAACCACCGCACGTTGCCACTAACCACCGCACGTTGCCACTAACCACTGCACGTTGCCTATAACCACCGGACATTGCCTATAACCACCGCATGTTGCCTATAACCACCGCATGTTGCCTATAACCACCGCATGTTGCCTATAACCACCGCACGTTGCCCATAACCACCGCACGTTGCCTGTAACCACCCCAAATTGCCAGTGAGCCCCTCCAGATGGTCCGTAATCAGCCCCGATTGCCCGTAACCCCGCATATTGCACGTAACCACCGCACGTTGCCTCTAACCACTGCACGTTGCCTCTAACTCACACACGTTGCCAGTGACCCCCTCCAGATTGCCGTAACCACCCAAAATTACATGTACCCACCCCTGATTACCTATAAGCACTTTCGTTTATCCGTAACCACCCCAGATTGTCTGTAACCACCCCATGTTGCCCGTAACCACCGCAGATTGTCTGTAACCCCCCCAGGTTGCCCCTAATCACATGTAATTCCCCCCAGATTGCCTCTGACCACCGCACGTTGCCTCTGACCACCGCACGTTGCCTCTGACCACCGCAAGTTGCCCCTGACCACCGCACGTTGCCCCCGACCACCGCACGTTGCCCCCGACCACCTCACGTTGCCCCCGACCACCGCACGTTGCCTCTGACCACCGCACGTTGCCCCCGACCACCGCACGTTGCCCCCGACCACCTCACGTTGCCCCCGACCACCGCACGTTGCCTCTGACCACCGCACGTTGCCTCTGACCACCGCACGTTGCCTCTGACCACCGCACGTTGCCTCTGACCACCGCACGTTGCCTCTGACCACCGCACGTTGCCCCCGACCACCGCACGTTGCCCCCGACCACCGCACGTTACAGGTTCCCATCCCAGATTACCTATAAGCACTTCAGTTTATCCGTAACCACCCCAGGTTGCCCGTTACCACCCCACGTTGCCCGTTACCACCCCACGTTGCCCGTTACCACCCCTCGTTGCCCGTAACCACCGCAGATTATCCGTAACCACCCCACATTACCTGTAATCTCATTTTTTTTTTGTATTTTAGTAACTGCGCTATTCTAATAACCATTACTAGCTGCGGTTTTGCTCCAGCAAATTGGCGCTCCCTTTCTTCTGAGCCCTGCTGTGTGCCCATACAGTGGTTTATGCCCACTTATGGGGTACCGTTGTACTCAGGAGAACCTGCGTTACAGATTTTGGGGTACATTTTTTCTCCCATTCCTCGTGAAATTGAGAAATTTTAAACTAAACGAACATATATTGGAAAAATTCGAGTTTTTCATTTTTACTGTCTTATTTTGAATACTTTCCTCTAATACCTGTGGGGTCAAACCGCTCACTGCACGCCAAGATGAATTCTTTGAACGGTGTACTTTCCTAAATGGGGTGACTTTTGGGGGGGTTCTATTCTGCTGGCACTACAGGGGCGCTGCAAACGTACCTGGCGCTCAGAAACTTCTTCGGAAAAATCTGCACTGAAAATGCTAATTGGCGCTCCTTCCCTTCTGAGCCCGGCTGGGTGCCCATACAGTGGTTTATGCCCACATATGGGGTACCGTTCTACTCAGGGGAACCTGCGTTACAGATTTGGGCATGCAGCTTCTCTCCTGTTCCTCGTGAAATTGAGAAATTTCAAACTAAACAAACATATTATTGGAAAAATTCAAGTTTTTCAATTTTACTGTCTTATTTTGAATACTTTCCTCTAATACCTGTGGGGTCAAAATGGTCACCACACCCCAAGATGAATTCTTTGAGGGGTGCACTTTCCAAAATGGGGTGACTTATGGGGGGGTTCTCTTCTGCGGACACTACAGGGGCTCTGCAAACGCACCTGGGGCTCAGAAACTTCTTCAGCAAAATCTGAACTGAAAATGCTAATTGGCGCTCCCTTCCTTCTGAGCCCTCCTGTGTGCCCATACAGTGGTTTATGCCCCCATATGGGGTACCGTTCTACTCAGGAGAACCTGCGTTACAAATTTTGGGGTGCGGATTCTCTCATGTTCCTTGTGAAATTGAGAAATTTTAAACTAAACGAACATATTATTGGAAAAATTCGAGTTTTTCATTTTTACTGTCTAATTTTAAATACTTTCCTCTAATACCTGTGGGGTCAAAATGGTCACCACACCCCAAGATGAATTCTTTGAGGGGTGTACTTTCCAAAATGGGGTGACTTTTGGGGGGGTTCTCTTCTACGGGCACTACATGGGCGCTGCAAACGCACCTGGCGCTCAGAAACTTCTTCAGCAAAATCTGCACTGAAAATGCTAATTGGCGCTCCTTCCCTTCTGAGCCCCGCTGTGTGCCCATACAGTGGTTTACGCCCACATATGGGGTACCGTTGTACTCAAGAGAACCTGTGTTACAAATTGTGGGGTGCAGATTCTCTCTTGTTCCTTTTGGAAAGGAGAAACTTTAATCTAAACATATATATTATTGGAAAATTAAAATTTTCGATTTCTTTAAGGCCTAATTGTGAATACTTTCCTCCAGCCCCTGTAGGGTTAAAATGCTCATTATACCCCTAGATTAATTCTTTAAGGTGTCTAGTTTCCAAAATGGGGTCACTTATGGGGTTTTACAGCATACAAGCCTCCTAAATCAACTTAAAAAAAGAACTGGTCCCTAAAAAAAAATCAGTTTTGGAAACTTTCACAAAATGTGATAATTTGCTAATAAATTTCTAAGCCCCATAACAGCCTAAAAAAGTAAAATATGTTTCCCAAATTATGCCAGAATAAAGAGGACATATTGGTAATGTGATTTAGTAACTAATTTATGTGCTATGACTTCCTTTTTTAGAAGCAGAGAATTTCAGAAGTTCATAAAATGCAAAATTTTTAAATTTTTCATGATATTTTGATGTTTTTCACAAAAAACACACAAAGTAGTGACCAAATTTTGCCACTAATATAAAGTGCCATATGTGACAAAAAAACAATCTCAGAATCGCTAGCATACGTTAAAGCATCGCTGAGCTATAAGCGCATAAAGTGAGACAGGTCAGATTTTGAAAAATGAGCCTGGTCATTAAGGCCAAAACAGGCTGCGGAGGCAAGGGGTTAAAATACCCACTTGCCCATTCTAAAACAAAAAATATTTTTAAAACTAAAAATATATTATATATCGTAGCGGAATTGTCTAATCTATTAAAATATAACATTATTGTTCTTGCACGGCGAAGAAAAAAAAAAAACAAGATTGCCGATGTGGAAGAACCAGCCGACGCCCTATCCCTTTGACCTGATTCACACACTTCATACTATGCTGCCAGGGAGCCAACACCCGGCTTCATACTTCTCCTGACTCCTCTCTGGTGCTCGTGGGGTTAAGCCTTCGGGTGTTGCATTCTCCTGAGGCTTGCTCCTGTCTGAGTACAGGGGGGGGGCTCCCTGGCTGCCATTGGTGTCTCATGCTGCTGTCAGACTCCTCGCTCCTATCAGGGGCTGGGGCGGGAGCTCTGGTAGCATTTAAGCTGGTGAATTACTCCCTGTAATTGCCAGTGTATGTTTGGTCTCCAGCTACACCAGTGTATCTTATTGTTCTGCTTGCTATTTGACATTTGGACTTGGACTTGGACTTCGCCTCTGCCTCATCCTCTGTACTGCGTTACCTCTTGTGCTTTACCTTGGACCGGACTCTGTTTACCCTTTGTTTTCTGATTTGGATTTTGACTTGACCTCCTGTTACTGACTCGGACTGCCTGACCTGTTTGTATATACCTCTCTGTGTGTTCTGTTATCTCCCCGTATCCCTAGTTAGGCTAGGGACTGTTGCCCAGTTGCTGCCCTAGGGTTTAGCCCAGGGGGGCAAGCAGGTAGGGACAGGGGTTGCGGATCGAGAGAAGGGACTGCCATCTTCCTGGACCCCAGGACTCCCTGATAGCCGATTTTTTAAAATTATATATATAAAAAAATTAATAAAAAGCTATCAAAATTTTTCTGTTACACCAATATGATGATAATAAAAACTAGAGATCATGGCACAAAAAAAATTACACCCCTACCAGCCCTGTAGGTGGAAAAATAAAAGCGCTATGGCTCTTAGAATTCGGGGAGGAATATTGTATTAATTTGACCCAGATATCCGTGCATCAATGGGCTCTGTCTTGAAGGGGTTAAAATATTATTTCTAGGGATACAACTTGACATTGTGGCACATGATCAAGAACCAGTGCTGCTACATTTTACACGATTACATATCGTATACAGTAATTTTCATTGATAAGGAATTATAGTTTTCAATTACTCTGCTATATATTGTTACTACACATGTGCTTCCATATTGGACTACAAAGCCAAATGAAAAGGAAGTAGTAATAATAATATTAATAATAATAATTTTGAAATCCCCATAAAGCTCTTTAAAACCCATATCTTACTATTCTAATGTGTTTTTATTCAATATAAATCTGTTAAGTGATAAGTCCTGACCACACTCACAAAACAGGGCATTACAGCTGAAGACTCCTCTGCATATGGTTGCCAGCTACTGGACTTTTATAGGTGATCTAGGTGATGGATGACTTGCAAGAACAGAAACATAGGATTAAGAACAGGTGGAGATGGGATGCATCATGTAATAAATCTAAATAATTTAGCATTCAGTAATCTGCAAACTAGCAAAATATTTCTAGAGCTAAATCCTGACATGATTATCGAGTATCGAGCGAACTGGCCAAGAAATGGCTGAAATGTAAGGCCAACACCAGATACAGGGTGAGATCATTATACCTTGTGTAAAGTGAAATATAAATTAATTTCATGCTGTAGACCATTACACAACTGACATTATTTTAGTCCTATTTATCTGTATGTATATATAAATCTCTTTGTCCACAGGTGTGTTTTATAGCTCCAATCCTGTTCCCCAATGTAGATTGTTTCAGCAGGGTTTGGTTCGCACGTCTGAGCTATAAATAAGCTGACATGGTCAATTTTTATTGTTCATTTCCACTTCTCAGTAAGGTAAAACGTGAACCGAATGACTTTAAACAAAGGAATTGTACAACTTCTATTATTAGAGTAATGGAAAAGATGAAGTCAAACATCTGCAAAGATATCTTAAATGAATGTCGTATTGGTAGAATATATCACCACTATATGATCAGGAGCCCTAGTCATCCGCATTTAGTTCTATGTCCCCACCTATGTTTTTCCCCGACACCCCAGACACTGGCTGTGCAGAAAGCTACAGTGTGGACCCAGTCACATACATGTACTCTATTTTTGCTCCACCTCCTTGTAAAATGGTCTGCAATTGCATCCACATCTGATCTATGTCCTATCTTTTCATGGAACAAATTGTGGATCTGTTAAGAATCAGAATTTGTGAATAGCACAATAAAAATCAATGAGGAGTTAGTTGATCTGTGATTGTGGATCTGAAATGACGGACAACTATGCGGGCCATGTTAATAAGGCCTTGGTAGTAACAACCAGGGTGGAAGAGCATTTACATTGTCCCACCCCTGCCTAATAATACCAGCCTGCCTAATGACACCCCAGACATAGACCTCCCATTTTGATGGTCCATGTCTGCTGGTACCCAGTATATTCCCAGTATTCCCAGTATGTCGGTTCTAAATCCTATGTTTCTTTGTGAGTATGGGGGCAATAAGAGAGGAATTAGGCCTTATTCACACACTCAGTAAAGTTGTCTGTAATTGTGGATCCGTAATCACGGTTTAACTTAGAGCACATCGATTTCTATTGGGCAATTCACAGAGTTCATCATTTTTTTTTAATCTGTATTTCGTTCCTGTGAAAAAAAAAAAAAAAAGGACATGCTCTGGTGCGGATTGTCATTCAGATTCACAGTAGAAAAACACGGATCACATCTATGCAAAATAAGGGTCCTATTACACGGAGCGATCGCCAACGAGAGTGTTTATCGTTAACCTTAAATCGTTCACCATATTACACAGAACAATAATCGTTAGATACGATCGTTATTGCGATCGTTTATTCCTTCTAATCTCAGGAAAACAATGGGCAATGTGCTATTACACTAAACGATTAATGAAAAAATTTGGAACTTGAGCGAACGAATGTCGAATTACAGCGGACGATTAGCGAACGATTAACGATAATTTTAGGTTCAGATCTAAATCAACGATCAAAGACATACAAACGATTTTTCGATCGTTGCCTACAATTACACAGAACGATTAGCGTTTAAATTCGAATGATATAACGATTTTTCACACGATAATCGTCCCGTGTAATAGGGCCCTAATACTATTCACAATTTACGGAAACAGATGCAATACGGATGCAAATACGGATGAACTTATACGGACCAGAGAGTAAAAATAGCAGGAGGTCTTGCTGTCCAGAAAAATTTTCGTAACATGTGGATGATGCCTTATTGTTAGCTATTTTATTGGCTAAAGCTAAGCCCCAGCTTTGTAATAGATGTTGTCTACCAACAAGTGTTCACTACTCAGCCACATAAAATTACTAAACAATTATTTATTTTTTGTCTTCTTGAAGTAGGCCAGCTATTTTTCCTGTAAAAAGAAATAAAAAGACATTAGAATAAGGGGGGGGGGGGCATACCTCTTCAGCATTGTCTTTGCCTGGGTAGAAGCAGAAGGTTTTGGTGCATGATGCAACAACATTTGGGGCATTGTGCAAGAAAATTTAGGGGGAAATTTATCAAACTGACATACTAGGTCGCTGGTCTAATAAAAATCCCTACACTTGTTTGCTGTGCTGGATATACTGTACTAAGGCTCAATCTGTCCAGGTTGCGGTGTTTGCAAAAATCTACACCTGCTCTGGAACAGGTATAATCTTTCAGTCTGATTTACGCCTGATAGCAAACATGATTCAAAATAAATCAGGTGCATGAAGAGGCCACACTTCCTCTCTGTCTTGATGCACCCTCTGCCCGCCCTCTAGGCTGCGCCAGGCGAATACTTAGAAATGTGTTATTATTTTCCTGGTGCAGCCTTGATAAATCCGGGCAATTCTGCTTGAGAAACCCTGTGGCAGTAAGCAATTGACAGCAAACCAGCCCCATTTTCAGCAGCATTGGCTTGCCGTATTGTTGTTCAGGACACTCCCAGGGTCAGACACAGTGCCCCCAGCCCTAACTGCCCCCAGCTACTAACAAAAAGATGCCTAAAGCATCCCTAGTTTACTGCCCCATTATGGTTTAACCCCTTAAGGTCAAAGCCAATTTTCGTTTTTGCGCTTTTGCTTTTTCAGCTTTTTGTTTAAAAGGCCATAGAGCTTGCATTTTGTCACCTAGAGACCCATATTAAACCCTATTTTTTGTGACACCAATTGTACTTTGCAATGACAGACTTTATTTTCTCATAAAATATGTAGCGGAACCGGAAAAAAATCATTTGTGCTGTCAAAATGAAAAAAAAAAAAAAGGAATTTGTTTTCATTTCAGGGAGTTTCGTGTTTACACCGTTACCCCTATGGTAAAACTGGCATAGTATCTATGTTCCTCACATCAGTACGATTACAACGATATGTAACTTGTATAACTTTTCTATTATTTGATGGCTTTTAAAAAACAAAATGTTTTTAAAATCGCTCTATTCCCAGGCTTATACCGCTTTTATTTTTTGGTCTATAAGGCTGTGTGTGTGTCATTTTATTTCGCCATGATCTGTCCTTTTTATTGGTACCTTGCTTACACAGATGCGACTTTTTGATCACTTTTTATTTTAATTTTTCTGGGTTTGATGCGACCTAAAATGCACAATTTTGCACTTTAAAATTTTTTTTGCTCTTACACCATTTACCGTGCAAGATCAGGAATGTGATAATTTTATAGTTTGGGTGATTACGCACGCGGCGATACCAAATATGTTTGTTTATTTATATTTATAAAATGGGAAAAGGGGGTGATTCAAACTTTTATTAGGGGAGTTTTTTTTTTTTAATAATAATATAAATTTTTTACTTTAACTTTAGCTAGAAGTCCACCTGGGGGACTTCTATATACAAAACATTGATCTTTCATGGAGATCAATGCTGTGTATATACACAGCAATGATCAGTGAGATCGGGGATGGATTGCTTTGGCCTGCTGCAGGACAGAGCAATGTATTGCCGAGCCGGGATCACCGTCATTGCGACGCTGAGGCCCGGCCCAGCCCAGCCAGAAGAAAGGATCTCCCCCTGTGATAGCATCGTGGGGGGGGGAGATCCGTCCCACTAGACACCAGGGTTGCGCTGAGCAGAGCATCTAAATGCAGCTGTCAGATATTACAGCTGCATTTAGATGCTTAACTAGCCAGCATGGCAATGGGACCCTCGTCAGCTAATAGAGCTGTCCCCCGGCTGCAGATAGCAGCCGGTCGCGGCGCCGTTCAGAGTGAGGGCACGGCGGAACCCCGCTGTGAACTCTCCCGCGTCACCATGACGTATCAGATACGTCATTGGACGCTAAGGGCTTAGACAGAACCCTAAGCCTATAGCGTAGGTTGCTGTGCCAAATACACAAGAGTATGGACATCTGACAAATGCAGATGCATTATGTTAACAGCATACTTTAGGTGGTAATGCACCAACCTTCATGTTAGTGCCGGCTACATTTGTCTACTGTACATATAGTATAGGCTTATGATACCCAATAAACTTTTAGGGCACACAGTATTGTGTCACGTAATGTCATTCTAGAAGAAAGCACAAGTATACAATATAATTTGTAACAGAAATAAAATATGCAATGCAAAATATTATTTTGGGACAGGAAACGATTACATAGTAATAGTATATGAGTCCCCATGCTAGCTCTGTGACATTTGGGATACTGTTCACCAATGGTATCATATACCTATCATACCTATCACTGAAAGAGGCCATAAGGTAGTCCTACATCTGGGACATCCTCTTTACACTGCACGTTCTGAGTGTTTCCTGGCCATGATGGAAATATTTACTTTTGCTCAAGTGTCAGAAATGTGAAAGCGTCACACTATAAAAGCAGCTACATCTAAGTGGTATTTGCAGAAGCAAGGAGACAAGTGCTTAGTATGTCTACAAAAGGGGCTGTCAGTAAGTGTAAGTGTGATATTGCCAGGCTTAGGCTCATCCCTTAAGAATGAAAACATACTACAATTACTAAGAATTTATACGTATCCAATCTGTCATATCTTTCATTTTACAACCTTTGTATATTAAGAACGGAAATTCTGTCAAAGTGAACTGTGACGTGCTCTGTATGGAGTCATCGGGAAAAAATCCAGTTTACATAGTTATTTGATGGCCTATTTTTCCTAAATGTCTCATCGTACATTCTCCTTTTCAGGTTATATTGTCTTTAAATGGAATGGAAGCAACAATTATACCGGGTAGGAGGGCAAGTCAACACCTTGAACACTGCAGCAATGTGTCAGTAGGTGATGGGTACCAAAGATGTATCCATGAGAATGATCGGACCCAAGGATTCCTAGCGGAATATTACCAGCTTGCCTTCTTCCCATGGTGCACTTTGGTAATATCTCTGTCCTGTTAAATAATAAACATGTTCTCAGCTATCCAAATGATGAAAAAGAAAAAAAAATTAATCATCAGACCCTGCTGCTTTCATCCGTTGCTCTATCATTCAGTTCTGATATTCAAATGCCCATTGTAGGCCCTTTTGCCAATGAAGAAATGCTGAGAAACAGTTAATGAATCCAGTTGATAAATCCAGTGTAGCGCAATTATCCGTGCATAACTTAAGAATATATCAGACATTCCAAAACCCTTACAGCATTACAAAAAAAATCACAGATATTGTAGTAAATAGCAGTTTCCTACAAAACCCCAGAATGTAGAAATGATTCAGCCATCATCTTGTATCGAAGTGTTTAAAATTCTATTCAGAAAGTTAATCTGTTTCTGGAAAATTTTGCCTTGTTGTATTTGAATGGGTATTTTGAGTCTAAGCAATATTTAATCATGCCAAATATATGTGTATACACTTAAAGCGCTACAGTGTGTGCTTAACCCTTTGAGGACCAGGCCCAAAATGACCCAGTGGACCGCGCACATTTTGATCTTGGTGTTTCTGTTTTTCCCTCCTCCCCTTCTAAGAGCTCCAGCACTCTCAGTTTTCTATCTACAAGCCATGTAAGTGCTTATTTGTTACAGGAATAGTTGTACTGTGTAATGGCGTCATTCATTTTACCATAACATGTATGATGGAATTCCAAATATATTATTTATGAAGATATAAATAGGTGAAATCGTAAAAAAGAATGCAATATGGTAACGTTTGGGGGGTTTCTGTGTCTACGTAATACACTATATGGTAACAGCGACATGATACCATTATTCTATAGGTCAGTCCGAACACAACCACATGCATGTTACACAGATTCTCTAATGTTATATATATATATTTTTTTATGAAATCCTTTTTTTTGGCAATTAATTATAAATAAAATGGGCCTATTGTGACACTTATAACGGTTTTATTTTTTCACCTACGGGGCTGTATGGGGTGTCATTTTTTCCGCCATGATCTCTAGTTTTTATTAATACCATATTTGTGAAGATCGGACGTTTTGATCACTTTTTATTGATTTTTTAAAATATATAATGTAACATAAAATCGGTAATCCGCGCACTTTTTTCCCTCTTTTCGTGTACGCCGTTCACCGATCACTATGACGCCTGTTATATTTTAATAGATCGGACAATTACGCACGCTACGGTATATTATATGTTTATCTATTTATTTATTTTTATATGTTTTATTTATATAATGGGATAGGGGGGGTTATTTCAACTTTTATTGGGGGAGGGGTTTTGGGGTAGTGTTATAGTGTTTTGAACTTTTTTTTTTTTTTACACATTTGAAGTCCCTTTGGGGGACTTTTACATACACTAGTTTGATTTCTACACTGACCATTGCTATGCCATAGGCACAGAATTGATCAGTGTTATCGGCGATCTGCTCATTGAGCCTGCCTGTGCAGGCTCAGTGTAGCAGATCGCCGATCGGACTGCACAAAGAGACCTCTGGAGGTCCATTTCAACGATCACACTGCGGAGGTCCCGATCGGTAAGTGACAGGGGACTCCCCCTGTCACTTACACTTAAACGCCGCGGTCGCGCCGCGATCGCGGTGTTTAAGGGGTTAATGACACGCGCGCTTAATAGCGGGAGAAACACCCAGGATGTACAGTCCTGGGTCGTCTAGGGGTTAAATGATGGAAAAAAGGTTTCCTGAGAGATACTGTCCTATAAAAATGTTAACATAATATATCTTGTGTAAAGTACGTAAGTAAATAGTAACAATGGTCCGTTCAAGCAGTTTAACCCTTAGGGGACACAGACAGTTTTCATTTTTGCATTTTTGTTTTTCCCTCCTCGTGTATATAAGGCCATAGCGCCTGCATTTTTCCACCTAGAGACCCAAGTGAGCCCTTATTTTTTGCGCAACTAATTGTACTTTGCTATGGCAGATGTAATTTTTGCCTAAAATGTGCCGGGAAACCAGAAAAAAATTCAAAGTGTGGTGAAGTTGAAAAAAAAAACGCATTTCTTTTATTTGGGGGAAATGTGTTTTTACGCCATTCACCCTGGGGTAAAACTGACTTGTTATGCATGTTCCTCAAGTTGTTACGATTAAAACGATATGTAACATGTATAACTTATATTGTATCTGATGGCCTGTAAAAAATTCAAACCGTTGTTAACAAATATACGTCACTTAAAATGGCTCCATTCCCAGGCTTATAGCGCTTTTATCCTTTGGTCTATGGGTCTGTGTGAGGTGTCATTTTTTGCGCCATGATGTGGTCTTTCTATCGGTACCTTGATTGCGCATATATGACTTTTTGATCGCTTTTTATTACAATTATTCTGGATTTGATGCGACAGAAATTGCGCAATTTTGCACTTTGGGATTTTTTTGCGCTGACGCCGTTTACCGTGTGAGATCAGGAATGTGATTAATTAATAGTTTGGGCGATTACGTACGCGGCGATAGCAAACATGTTTGTTTATTAATTAATTAATTTATTTTTATTTATAAAATGGGGAAAGGGGGGTGATTCAGACTTTTATTAGGGGAGGGGGTTTTGTGTTATTAAAAATACATTTTTCTTTTACTTTACACATATACTAGAAGCCCCCCTGGGGGACTTCTAGTATATGTACTCTGATCTCTCATAGAGATCCATGCAGTATAGTTATACTGCATGAATCCATGAGATCGGTGTTCTATTGCTTTTGGCTGCTGCAGCCAAATGCAATAGAATGCCGAGCCGGGATCAGCGCCATTACGGAGCAGACCCCGGCCCGGGATGGATGCGGGGATCGCCCCCCCCGCAATCGCGCCGCAGGGGGGGCGATCCCCCCACTAGACCACCAGGTATGCGTTTGAAGAAGTATTTAGAAGCAGCTGTCAACTTTGACAGCTGCTTCTAAGTACTTAATTAGCGGGCACGGCGATCGGACCGTGCCCGCTAATAGCCGCGAGCCCGGGCTACACGCGGCACCCGGGATCGCGGCAGTTCAGAGGGTGGTCGCCGCGCGACCCCCCTCTGAACTCCCATAGCGGCACGAGGACGTTCGATAACGTCCTGGTGCAGCTATGGGTTAAGTATCCATAGTGATATATAGCTATACTGCTGAATACCTGGTAGTTTTGTGATGTGGTATAGTATCCTCAGTAGTTGTAGGTGTTGAGGTGTCAGGTTAGGAGCGGGCCCGGCCGGTGGCTCCACTACTACCAACTCTCGGCATACGGTGAGTAATCCAAAGGTTTTCCACGGAGTAGCAGTGACATCACTGTAGTAGTTGCCATAGTTCATGCAGGTCAAACATCTAACATGTTTCAGCGATCAGCAGTCGCC
Source organism: Dendropsophus ebraccatus (assembly GCF_027789765.1). Classification (NCBI taxonomy): domain Eukaryota; kingdom Metazoa; phylum Chordata; class Amphibia; order Anura; family Hylidae; genus Dendropsophus; species Dendropsophus ebraccatus. Next base: position 57,871,775 of record NC_091455.1, read on the forward strand.
CTCATCAGAGATAATTTTGGCCTTGCATGGAATTTTTTAATAAAGTAAATAGTAACTAGTTTAGTCTCGCAAACTACATTCTCCCCAAGTCACTTTAATTAGAAAGGACAATTGTTTTACCAGTGACGATAGAACTGTAATATGATAGTTGGAGAGACTTCAGCAATGTTTATGATTGACAATAAAATTCACTTTGTAGAAATGATGATACGTTTTACTAATTTCTTATGGGAACAGATTCCTTGCTGATTTCTGTTTGCTTTAAAGTTCTCAGCAAAATGTAACATGTTTATAAAATAAAAGAATGATCTAGACAGAGGAATCAAGTGAACCCCTCCTGGAATGCTTAGTGGCTGGTGCGCTCTTTTTTTTTTTTAGTGAACTATCTCTGTTTTTGTGCTTTAATTTGTTTTAAGGCCTTCTTTGAGCATGCTTTATTGTGATTTGAGAAATGGCAACAAAGCAATGTGGACAGTGCCAGTTTTGGGCAAAGTGCGGCCCTGGGCAAAATGAGAATCAAGTCCCCAAATGCTTTCCACAGGTGTTATTACGGTCCTCAAGCACTAAACAAATAATATATTTACCATACAAATTTTTATATACTGTACATACCTATTTAAAAAATACCACTATATCAAGAGCAAATTTTACAACCATGTTAACTATCACCTCCATATTGTTATTTACACAGAACAGGACAGACAAAGCCACCACAGCATGACATAATACTACTATGACTCAATATTAACTTAATAAATAAAGTGTATAATGAGGAGACCACTTATGATCTGAAAACATGCAACAATCAGCATTGCTATACTATTAGGGGAAAGAAAATGGACTTACCTGTTCCTAAGCATTTAGCTGAGGCAGGGCACATAGAGAGGGACATAAGATTCATGGCCATGGACAAAGTGTTGTCGCCTAAACAAGAAGGTGACAGACATACGTTACTTAAATGCAGAGAATTATAATGTATTACAAGTTAAAAACATTGGAACCTGATGGTCTGGCTGATTCCTCATTGTCGTTATCATGACAGATGTAACCGTAAAAATATGTGAAATCAATATACAATAGTAATATTTTTTTCTTTCTGTCTTATATTTATTATAGATTTACTATTATTGGATGAGAACTCACCATGTAAAAATATAATATTAGTGAAGCAATGTGGAACCTTCTCCCTGAGATGTGATGTTGCAGGTCCACTCAGCCATTCAGCAGCAGAGGCAGCCGTTAAAATAGGTGCAGAGCTAATTTCCATTGTGCTGAATGGAAATTCTGCTCTGCAGTTCACATGGTGGAATTTCCGCACTGAACGTTCCTCGGCTAATCTGCTTTTCGCCAGAAGAATGAACATGTTCATTCTTCCGTTAACGGAAGCCTATACAAATCAATGGGGCTCTGATTCTCTGTTTCAGCGTGGAATACGCGCGTATTCAGCGCGTAATACAAGCGCAATACAAGCGAAAATTACGCGCTGAATCAGCGCGAAATGGGGGGGAAAGGGTGGGTAAATCCCAAGACAACCCAAAGGAGGTGATACCAGGGGCCCACAAGAAAGAAATGACAATGTCAGCATGCCCACAGCATATGATCACAGCAAAAGTTTCCCCCAAAAAACATACATAGATACATACCTCTGAAATTAGTGCATCTCCATCAATTGCAAAGCGGTGATGTTTTGCCATTTCTGGTCAGCTTCTCTCTGCTCAGCTCAGTTCCTTCTCCTCTGCCAGCTCTGAGGTGATCTGTTCTAGAAAATTCAGGTACCATATAGTCTAGTCTCCAAAGTCTGCAAAATTGTTGTTGGCACCTTCCTCTATTACCTACCGAATACTCGCTGAATTTCAGTGCTGATTAAGCGCTGAATGCATGCGGAATCAGCGTGGATTCCTCGAGTATTCCACGCTGAATTTGTCAAGAACTGATTACGAGCTGAACACTTTCCTAACGGAATACGCAGGGATTCTGCTTACATTCTGCTCGGAATTCAGTGTCAGTTGATTTTAGGTGGAAATATTTCCTCGCGTAATCCGCCCCTTTTGCTCTGTGTGAACGTAGCCTTAGGCATGATAACAAAATAATAATAATAATAATAATAATTAATGTAAATTTTAAACTTGCTTTATTTACTTTTGAATTAAAGTTGAAAGTTATAACAACAGGTACACTTAAAACCAGGGGACTAGAGCAGCATGAAGTGGACCCAGTGCGGGGGTGGGGGGAGGAGGGATATAAGTGGACAGCATTGTCTTCATCCACCTCCTCTCCAGCTATACTTAAAAAATGTACTGCATTGATCTTTATAAGCAATCATAGTATTGCTCATAGAGGTCCCCTATATAACGTTCTAGTATCAGTTAATTTGAAAAAAAAAAATCACCAGAGTTCCCCTTAGTTAGTTCTAGTTAGTTCTTTGTAACGCCTGGAGTAGTGGATCCACTGGACCGTCACCAGCGATGGCACTAACCTCACCAGGGAGCGGAGCCTAAGGGGCCGCTGGTTTTCACCAGAGCCCGCCGCAAGGCGGGATGGACTTGCTGCGGCAGGCGACCCCCAGGTCGCTACCCCTGGCTTGGTTGCTAGTGACGGCAGGCGAGGCGTGGCAGGAGCAGTAGGCAGGAGATAGTACAGGCAGAGGATAGTAGACGTGCTCGCAGGTGGCGGACAGGACTCAGGAACAATGGGAAGGCAGCAGGCAAGGACTAGGGACAAGGACTGAAGACAGGAACAAGGGACAAGGACTAAGGTCAGGAACAACAGGGAGCTGGGCCAAACGCTATGGGAAGCATGTAGAGGCTCCAACACCTGTAGTGGGGCAGGGCTGGAACTTATAGGGGAGTGATTGACATGTGGACCAATTAGGAGCGCACTGCCCCTTTAAATCTGAGACAGCCGGCGAGCGCGCGCCCTAGGAGGCGGGGACGCGCGCGCCGGCCGGCACAGTGAGAGACAGGAGTGGAGGAGAGGTGAGGCGCCCCCAGGGGCCGAACTAGCAGCAGCGCCGGGTCCCTGCACAAGGACCCCGGCAGCTGCATGGGGCAGGAGGAGGTCGCGGCGGCGGCCCAGAACACGGGACGCCGCCGCGGCCGTGACATTTTTATTAGTTGTACATCTGAAAAATATGGCTTAAATACGTAAAATTAACAAGAAACATGTACAATAAGCATGAAGCGGTTCAGGGAAGAAAAAGAGTGCTGCACCTCACACCTATGGCTGATACTAGTGCCCCTAGGCTAAATAAAAAACACATCAGAATTTTGTGTATGAATTGATCAAGCCATACTGCCCCATGTATCTCGTGCCGGTATCTGATACACATGGGTCCCTACACTAAGTCCACACCGTGCCAGTCAGTGGCCACCAACCCCGCAGGCACTCACAGTCAGGGAACGGGGGCCATGGGACGGCCCTGCGACCCCCATGTCACAGGACCAGACCCAAAAACACCACACCAGAACCCGGCCAGCACCGCCGGCGGAGAAGGTTGCCCCCAAACAGCACAAGTCTGGATGAGGTGTTGCACTTCCCCGCCGGTGGTGCTGGTTGGGTTTTGGTGGGGCTTTTTGGGTCTGGTCCTGTGACATTGGGGTTGCAGGGCCGTTCCATGGCCTCCCTTCCCTGCACGTGCACGCTTTGCGGGGTTGGCGGTCGCTGACCGACACGGTGTGGAGTTAGCGTAGGGACCCGTGTGGACCAGAGGACCTGCGCGGTGGTACACGGGGCAATATGGCTTGATCAATTCATATACAGACACTCTGGTGTTGATTTTTAATATAGGCCTAGCGGCATTGGTATCAGCCATAGATGGGATGTGCAGCGGTTCCATTCTCTCCAGTTCGTGTTTTACAATAAGCATGAAGTATGTAAGTGACAGGCTGTTATGGATGGGGAGTGAGAGGACTCTGCTCACAAGGACTTAACATATACAAATAATGGGGAAGGAAAATGTAGGTTAGGGAAACCGCTGTACATATTGCAGTAGAGAGGCATCAGCATGACTTAAGAACATAGGTTGACATTTATCAAGGGCGATGTACCTATTTTTTGGTAAACATATTGTATTTTTACATATTGTCCACATGACAGTACCACATGGAGGATGTCACCCTTGACCTAACAGGAACAGGAAATACAGAGAAAGTTAAAAGGGCACTTCCCCAATCCCACCTCAGTGTTTTTCCTGTTCCTGTCAGGATTAAGTGGAATACAGAGTTTACCTGTGATCCCTCCAGGGTCATGGGTTGGGACGATAGCCTTAGGAGCGGTTCGAAGTCTCTTTCTGTTTCCCTTACTTGGTCTGCCTCTGGCTTAGTGTCGGATCCCTCGGTGGATGCCTCGTGGTCCCGGTCTCCCTGCGGTTCTCCGACTGGAGTTAATGCAGGGAAACATCTATGCTGCCGCCTCCCGCGTGTGCCTGCGGGTGTTCCTGGGCCTGAGACCCATGTTGCGTGCGTCGCAGTGATGACGTCAGACTCCCTGCGTAGGATCCCTGTACCAAACTTCCGGGATTGTGGCACAGCGTTTTGGGGCCGTTTTCAAACTTGCACACTGTGGATCCCAGGGCCGGACCGGAAACGGGATTTGGCAGTGTGGCTTGCGTTCTCCCCAACGCATGGCAGACCGGAAGTCCAGCAGCAGCTTTAGACATGGTTTGGCGCCAGATTCAAACCACCAGGAGACTATTTAAATGGTAAGATTGTCCTCTCTCTCTCTGCCATTATGGATATCTCTGGTGCTGCAGGGGAGGCTGCTGAGTCTACTGCTGCTGCTGGCTCTGTAAGTTAACCCATTGGATTCACTTATTTGTATAGGAAAGCAATTTTTTCTTTTGAGTCGCTTCCTGATGTTACTTTGATATATATAAGGGGTGTACACCAATAAAACTTCACTTTTAATAATAATCTCTAAAAGAACACATAACCCCACAACCAAGACCCAAGTCAGAATGATTCTGTAATTGCACCAGTCCACAGATAAATCAATCTATGCAGTCCCAGCCGGGATATATGAAAACAAAACCGGATGTTTCTCACCAGTCTGTCATCCTGGAGTCTTGCGGTTTTATCTCTGCGTTTCTGTAGATCGTGCAAAAAATTCTAAAAGGTTGTGACCAATCAGGAGTCTCACTCTCCCTATATCGCCCTTTGTATGCGTGTTTGGTTACTACCCCTTCTCTCTCAGGGAACTGTCGGAGCACTTGCCCTAAAAAGGGCGACCCCTGCCCCGGTCTATCCCTTTGTACAGTCCCTGTTATACCCTGTATTTACTCCCAACGTGTCACGTTTCCTCTGGGTAACCAAATTCATCAGGGGAAAACACCAAAAAGGGTATCACAACAGATATCAACTGATAATATAAAGCTCAAAAAATTCAAAAATACTAACGTTACATAAACATATTAGGGGTACCTTGTACATACACAGTGGTGCTATCTAATCAGTACTGCTCACATAGTCCGGCCACACATAAAGTGTATAGTACTCTCCAGCTGGTCCTATAAAGTGCAAAAAGTCACTAGCAGCTTATCGGAACCTCCGTCCTCCACTAAAGTGCAAATGCATCCAGCAGCCTGTCAGAATCATGGCCATATTGTGCAGTTAGTGAGCTAAAGTACAGTATGTTTATCTAAACTGAATCCTCCCTCCCGTGTGTCCATTACGGACGAATTACGTAATGTTATTCGCCAAGAGATTAAATCTTCTATGTCAAAGTTAACCCCTACTGCTACCACTTCTGCTACTGCCTCTCCCACCCATAAATCTCCACATAAAAAGCGCAGATATGTTATTTCTGATTCTGAATCTGAAGAGGAAAAAGAAGCCTCTGAGGAGGGTTAGATTCTTGCTGACCCTCCTCCTAAAGAGCCTCTGAGGATGTGAGATCCCCAGCCCGATTGGCTGGCGTCTGTCGTGACTGGAATTACCGGATCAAGGCTCCACGGGCATCCCTTCTGCAGATTTGACTTTTTCAACCACCAAAGGAGAGAGTTCTTCCCCTTTGGTGATATGGACATACATTTGTCCAATGACAAGGGGGGATCGATTCCATACTCGAAGTATGTCGGCCTGGAGGATGCACCAAGGCACCACAGGGGCAGTTGCTGTCATCGATCCCAGGAGGGACATGGCTTTCCGGATTGAAATGGATGTTTTCTTCCTGAAAGAGGAAATGTTCAAAATTAATGTATTCACCTTGTCCTGAGGTAGGAAAGTTTTTTGTTGGTTTGAGTCAGGGATCATTCCTAGGAACTTCTTCTTGCAAGATGGTATCAAATCTGATTTACCCAAGTTCACTATCCAGCCGAGATGTCTTTCCCATTCTGTCTGCAGCAGCAGTGGTGAGTGCAATACCATATTCATACTTGTGTTGTTTGGGGGCAGCTTTCTCCACCGATGGTGCCGGCTGGGTTTTGGTGGGGCATTTTGGGTTTGGTCCTGTGACATTGGGGTTGCAGGGCCATTCCATGGCCTCTCTTCCCTGCATGAGCACGCTTTGCAGGGGTGGCGGTTGCTTGCAGACACAGTGTGGAGTTAGCGTAGGAACCCGTGTGAACCAGGGGACCTGCACATGGTACGCGGGGCATTATGGTTTGATCAAATTATATACCGTCATCCTGCCATTGGTTTTTAAAATAGGCCTAGCGGCATTAGTATCAGCCATAGGTGGGATGTACAGCCGCTCCCTTCTCTCCATGTCGTACTGTTCTATTAGGACTTTCAAACAGACCATTTGAACCCCTTAATGAAATTTCCTTAAAGTTTCTTACTATAAGACTGCCTTCCTTGTTGCCATAACAACAGCAAAAAGAGTGGGAGTAATTTAGGCTCTATCTTTCATGCAACCATACTGTACTATCATGGATGATAGAATCATATTTAAACTAAATCGTGTTTTTCTTCCTAAAGTTGTAACCAATTTCCACAGGTCCCAGGACATTATTATTCCCTCATTCTGTGATAGCCCTAAGAATGAGAGAAAGGAATCTTTTCATCATCTGGATGTTAGATGTGCCATCCTGCAATACCTTGAAACCACTAAGCCTTGGAGGGAAGACGAAAATCTTCTTGTCCAATTGCAGGGCCCTAACAAGGATAAGAAGGCTTCCAAAGGTTCCATAGCATGTTGGATCAAGTCGGCTATATGTAAGTAATACTCAGCTAAAGAAAAAGAAGCTCCATTGGGTCTCAAAGCTCATTCCACCAGAGCCACTGCAGTCTCCTGGGCAGCCAAATCAGCAGCCTCTCTCGAGCAGATCTGCAAAGCTGCTACCTGGTCCTCGCCTTACACCTTCTTCAGGCATTATCGGCTGGACGTGGGTACTTCCCAAGATATGGCTTTCGGAAGAAAGGTGCTACAAGCTGTGGTCCCACCCTGAGAGTCTAAGTTGGTATGTCTCCATGTGGTGCTTTTATATGGACTATATGTAAAGCAAGAATTATGACTTACCGATAATTCACTTTTCACGAGTCCAACATGACAGCACCCTTATAATTCCCTTATAATTGATCATATTGGTTTCATTATAATAAAACTGAGGTGGGATTGGGGAAGTGCCCTTTTAACCTTCCTCTGAATTTCCTGTTCCTGTTAGGTCAAAGGTAACATTCTCCATGTGGTGCTGTCATGATGGACTCATGAAAAGTGAATTATCGGTAAGTCATAATCCTTGCTTTCTCTGATCCTAACTATTGGTGTAAGATGTGGCAGTCGAAAAAATTGCTACTTCTTTGTTTGTGCACAACTGCTGCATCAAAGGTGCAAATAAAATGAGTAAGAAAATGCTTTTTAGTCAAATAATGTAGACTCTCATACCATTGGATACTGTTTAATGACAACATTACTACTTTGAGATTAAAACGTAAAGAGTACTTGTCATTAGAAAAAACTTTTGCCAGGTTACAGACACATCAAATGGATAAAGTCCAATAGTATCCTGTATTCAGTGACAATCTTTACTCTTTATCGCATGATGAGTACAAAACTCACTGCAACATTTCGACCTGATATACACGGGGCCTATACAAGGGGCTGCTGATAAGTCTTAGGCTTTACCCAGAAAGAAACAAGATAGGAAGATGAAACTTTACATTTATTCCACTGAAGTCAACACACTTCTTATATCGGTATTCCAAGTTCTGTAAGCCTTGCAAAAAGATGGATATGAGTGGTGCTTCAAACCAGCGATCTGTAGCAGCCATGACATCAGAAATGGTGTTAAATAAGGTACTCTTGAAGTGTTTCTTCAGATTTTAAAACAGACGATACACAGAGGGAGCTAGATATAGTAAATAAGGTGGGTGGTCAACCAGCTGGAAGCCTAGCTCCACCAGTTTTGGTGTGGTCGCTTGTACAGTGTGAGCGGAGGCGTTGTCTTGCAGGAACACGATTCCTTTGGACAGCTTGCCACACCTTTTGGCCTTGCATTGATGGTGGAACTATTTTGAAGGTAGTCCACTAGCAGCATACCCTCCTTATCCCAGAACACAGACGCCATCACCTTAGTGGCTGATTTTTGCACCCTAAAATTCTTTGGGCCAGGAGAACCACTGTGCCTCTACTTTTTTGACTGCTCCTTGCATTCAGTGTTATACAAATGAATCCAGGTCTCATCCATAGTAACCAGTCAACCCAGGAAGTTCTTATCAGTCCAGAAACACTGACAAATGGACCAGGAAGTTTTCACTCACATGCTTTTGCAGATAGCTTCTTCATGTTCAAATGTTCACAACCTACAAACAAAAAATGCTGGACAATATTCTACATTTATCAAAAAATACTGTATTATTGCATACAAGAAAATTTTTTTGTTTAAAAACGCACATTAAAAAAGGGAGCAGAAAATCATACAACACATACATCAGATGGTATACAAGGCAAGGAAAATAAATTAATAATGTAAGTACTATATGCTGAACAAATTATGGTATATCAGTCAACCCACAGAGGTAGGAAAAAGTGCAGACAATAAATAATAATATACTCAGACACGTACTAAAATGTAAAATAAACCCGTGTATATAATGCTGCTCTCTGCTGTCCAGGATGTTCCTCACCAATCGTGCTGAAGCAGCCCGTTTTAAATTTGGCAACCCAGCTCTTATATAAAGGGCATTGATCCCCAGATATCTGCAACATATCACCATGAATATCCTTTGCGGATTTTAACACTCCTCTGCCCTCATTTGCTGTGAATATTGCCTAAGACTCCGCCATTTTGTTTCCCTGTGTGCCTAGATCATTATTATCATAAGCTATATACACAAAATTTGGAAAACATACATTAGACCCATAAGACTTTCATGTAATGTTGTTGTGTTACCATAGAAACAAAAAAAAAAAAAACCACAAAGCCAAAGACTTATCAGCAGCCCCTCGTTTAAGCATGTAAGTCTATAAATCCGTCCAGCTCAAACAGACAGATAGCGGTGACATTCTCCAGTCCAGTGTGGACTTATCCCGACTGAACACTCAGACCCTGACAGATCAAAACTTTTGACATGTCTCTTTGAAAACATTTTTTCTAATGTCAAGTATTCTTTAAGGACATCTACAGAACTTCATAGATTCCAACAACGTACTTTAATTTTTCAGGGCCTTAAACTTGAGTTTTTTGAAGCCCACAATAAATGAATCTTTTGGGGGAAATAAAAGTTAAAATTTCCCTTTGAAATCAGTATAAATGATGCTTTTCTTAAGAGGTTTTGTCTCCGGTATTTGTTTTGAAAGACTTGAAAAACATAAAAACAACAATACACAAAAGTGAATTAACTCAAAGCAACTGTTCCCAAAACAAGACCATTATGTCGCTATATGAGATTTACGTCAAGTTGAAGCAAATCTTTAAAACTTAAATGTGGCATTTTAAACATATGGATACAATGGAATAACAATGTTACTTTTACTTACATGCATTTGATTCTATCCGTGTTAATGCATGCAATGTGTTCTATGCTAGAATTAAGCAATGTAACATTTGGATGTTTGGTTGCAGCGTGTCTGCTCAATGTCAACAAATAACAATGTCATGACATTTAAAATGGCAAATTAGTATACAAATATTTGGAAATTTGGATATAAAATAATCCAGAAAATAAATTATTAAAGTAAGTTCTTGGCCACAGGGTAGCATTATAAATCTTGCTTGTTTTGATCTCTAACATGATGTTAATCCATACTGTACCTCCGTGTGATTCCACAGGGTATGATTTGTCATATCGTCTTTTAGGCCACATTCAAACAACTTAAATTTTCATTGAAAAACGGCCTTTGTTGCAGACCTTAGTGGAAACTTAGGGGCATATTTATTAAGACCGGCATACTTGTACTCCGGTGTAAAATTAGGCCCTGTGCTTGCCATAGGAATTCTGCAAAAATTTATACCAGCTCCAGAGTAGGTGTAAATTTCTAATGGTTTATGCCTGTTTGCAGACATAAACCTTGATAAATGAGGCTATCTATCATCAGAAATCTTTTAAAATTGTTTATATTATATTTTTTACTTTTTCAAGAAAACCATCCAAGTTCACCTTGAACTTGCAGAGACTTCCATACCCTCACTGCTCTTACAGTAAAGAATCTCCCCCTGTAATGAAGACAAAACCTTCTGCCCAGTATCTTTAATAAATGTTGAGAAGTATAACTACGGGGCATATAATTGATGGGTACAGTTATTGTTTAAGCTATACGTAGGCACAATTACTGACTTCAATTTGTTATAGAAAATACATAGATTGAAGACTTATTCTTGGTGGTCTGACTCCCCCCCCCCCATATGGAGGAGATAAAGGAGGAGAATGTCTGCAATCAAAGAAAACATCACCTGTACGTCATTGAATGTAGTTGTTCTGTATGTTCCATGAGACTGTCTGATCAGTGATGTATTTTCTTGTATTTTCTGTAGTACTAAATTTAATTGAAATTGGTTTAAATGGATATTGAACCAGGATGGAGCTTTCTAGGACCCCAGGGATGCCTCTGATAAGCTACACCTCCCCCCGTGTTCTTGTCAAAACTCAGCAACTAATGGATCTCCAAATACCTCCGAGTTAACCTCCTCAGTCCATAGCATAAAGATGTTCAGTTTACTCTTTGCTCCACAACCTCTGACATTTTGTAAGTGAAACCTTACATTTCCTAGTATGCTACCTGCTGGCTGACACAGCTGCTTTGTATTTGAGGGGCAACTAATGGTTAACAAGTTGCACCTGGTGCAAATTAAAGAGAATCGAAACATGTTTCTTTTTATTGGAATATAGCACCGTGCACAGTGTTAGTATGGGAAATAGTGGGGGAAATATTCCAAATCTCAAAATTTATCACAGGCTGGGCTCATACTGCGTTTTCCCATCTGTTTCACTGTCTCCCTTTGAGTACGGTTAATTTAAAAGTACAGGAAAAAACATGGTCAACCACATTTTTGTGGATGTAAATAAAAAAACAGATCTGCTCTGATACATTTTTTTTTTTTTAAATAATGCCAATAGGTAAAAAAAATCCTGCAGTACAGCATAAACTGTATACATTAAACAGACTTTTTCTTTCCAATCAACTGGTTTCAGAAAGCAGTAGCAAATCTCTATAGAAAACCTCTCTTGCTCTGAACAGTTCCTGACACGGACAGAGGTGGCAGCAGAGAACACTGTGTCAGACTGGAAAAAATACACCACTGACTACAGGACATACAGCAGCTGGTAAGCGAACACTTGAGATTTTTTTTTTTTAATCAGATAATTTTTATTGAACATTTTATCAGTTTTACAACAAAACCCCTTTCCCCCCCTCCCTCCCTCGCTCTCCCACCCACAACCTATACCCCCCCCCCCCCGGACAACATGTCCGAAAATCATCTCTTTATGGTGCATCAAGAGAACAACATTAGCACAGAGAATATAAAGACCTTGTAGACAAATAACCATTTGTTCTGTTGTCCATCTAGCACTCATCTAGTAATTTTCCATGGACAGGGGGCCCATTCACACAATCCACTCACACCAGCACACACTCTAGCACAATCCCAGTATGTACCACCAATTATAAGGTGACTCTAACATCTCTACACTCACGGTCCATGTTTCGGTCAGCTAGCAACAGAAAAGCTTCCATAGGGTTACGTTTTAAAAAGTGGGACGGCAGACCAGGAGTATCCACCCACTGGCCCCATATGGCCTCATATTTTTTCATGGCTTTTCTTTTTTTTATATATCCCTTTCTCCAATCTTATCATATGGTTTATTTTATTGGTCAATTCAGCCACAGTAGGAGGTTCAGCTTGCAGCCAGTGCTGGGCAATCAATTTGCGGGCCTGATACAATATCCTGCATATTGCCAACTAAGCTCCAGCCGGTTCAGCCGATTCGTTCACCAATCCCAGAACGCACTGCAGAGGCCCAAGGGGTACTGTAATATGATATACCTTTTTAATTAAGGCAAGGACTTCTCTCCAATATTTACCAATTCCGTACAGCTCCACATAATATGAATTATATGTGCTCCTTCCATTTGGCATCTGGGGCATCTAGAGTCAGCCCTCAGGCCTACTTCGTATAAAAATTTTGGAGTGCGATAGACTCTATGAAGAAGAAACAGTTGTGATTTCCTATGCGTCTCAGACAGAGCCAACTTAGGAGTCAGGGCCAGAATCACAGACCACTGCTCCTCTGTAATAGTGCCCACGTCTGCCTCCCACTTAGCCTTCACCTTTAGGGGTTTGGCAGCATGAAATGCAGCTAGTAGACGTTGATAGATAAATGATATAAGACCCCTCGAGTCCTCTGCAGTCAGCACAAAACGGATATCAGCACAGGTTGCAATCAGCGGTGGTGTGGCAAATTGAGCCTCGAGTGCATGCCGCAACTGCAAATATCTATAGAACATTACTCGCGGTATCTGAAATTCTTCTTGCAACATCACAAACGACTTAAGGACACCGTCTTTATACAGCTGGGACACTCTACATACACCTTTGCTTTCCCACTCCCCTCTCCCTTCTAGCAGATACAGATGTTGTAAATCAGGATTGTTCCACAAAGGTGTATATTCCGTATAGCCCTCATATGTAAGAAGCTGCTTCATCTTCCTCCATACTGTACACAACATTGGAGTGATAATCGGGACATCTGGTGGTCTGGTCTGCGCCGCTATTTCCAAAAGATGTATGGGCAACATTCCCCCAGACACACATTGGAGTAACCTCCCATTCGGCCCCAGTCTGTCCAGCGCATCCCATCCCCTCATCTGCTGAAACTGTGCGGCCAGATAATATAAATACGGGTTAGGTGCTGCTAAACCTCCATCCTCCTTCCCCCTTTGCAACGTGTCCAGCCTGATCCTCGCACCGTACTGCTTAAAGAATTCAGCCGACAACCCATCAACACCAGGAGATTTTTCATTTGGGAAATCTTTTAGCGCCTCCTCCAACTCCTCCACTGTCAGGGGACGGTCCAGCTCCTCTCTCTGCTCTTCTGTTAACCTACGAAGCGGAATGGAAGAAACATAGGCAATTAGCTCATCCTCTCCACAGTCAAGTTTGGACGCGTATGTGTCTTTATAGAAAGAGACCATTTCCGTCAAGATATCCTGATCTGCCGTCACTATCTGTCCCGCACCTGTCTGTAGCTGGGCTATGAAAGAAGGTCCTCTCTGGGCCGAGGCAACCCTCGCCAACAACCTCCCAGTACTTTCCCCACTCTCAAAATATCTAAGCTGCTGAAAGAATCGCTTATCATCAGCAGTATGCTCTAAATGATCATTGTACATACCCTGAGCATCTAACCACTGCTTCTTGGACTCCTCAGACGGATGCTCCACATACCCCCGTTCAGTATGTTCTAATCTAGATTGCAGCATATGTTGGATTTCTTTCGTTTTGGATTTACGTTTACTTATTGCTTTAATCAGCACACCTCGCAAATATGCTTTGAGAGAGTCCCAAACCATTGTTTTAGCGGCCATACCATCATTAACCTCCATAAAGAAGGCAATTTCAGCAGGGATGGGGGGGACAGGCTGAATCAGCTGGAGCCAGAATGGGTTGAGACGCCAAGGCGTCCGCAAGGAGCCAGGACGAGTCCCACAGCACAGGGTGACTTTTACCGGAGAGTGGTCAGAAAGCCGTCTAGGCAGATATTCTACCGCCACCACCACAGCACGCATAAGGCTATTGCCTATCGCCAGGTCTATTCGGGACAGAGTACCATGAGAAACCGAGTAACAAGAGAATTGGTGCTGTGTCGGGTTAAGCAACCTCCACAGATCAAAGAGGTCAACCTCACTCAGTAATTTACTCATGCCTGTTGGAGCAGCAGGAGAGCCTGCAGCCCCTTGCACAAATCTGTCTAGGTGTATGTCCATTGTATTATTAAAATCGCCTATAATTAGCGTGGGCAGGTCAGGACAGGAAGAGAGAAAGGAAAGTATCTTATATAGCACAGCATGCGTATATGGCGGTGGGATATATATCGCCACTAAGACACATTGAAGATGGTAAATTTCACAGTGAAGGCATACATATCTCCCCTCCGGATCTATTAGAGACTTAATTTCCTTATACAGTACATTCTTATGTATTAGTACACTCACACCTCGCGCATGTGTAGAAAACGTGGCATGGTATGCTGTCCCCACCCACCATTTGTCCAAGACGCTCTGAGTCTCCTTAGTAAGATGTGTCTCTGTGAGACAAAGAATGGCAGGTTGTAGGTGCTTGAGCGAGTCAAGCACCGCCAACCGTTTGACAGGAGCTCCCAACCCTCTCACGTTCCATGCCACCACATTCAGTTCAACCGCCATCGCACAAGTAAGAAAAGATTGTACTCAGCAGCACACAACTCACTGCAGAAGGAAAGTGCCATTCAAGCAACCACACACATTCATTCCACACATTCACACACATGGCCCCCTGCCTGCCACACATAACCAGAAACTGTAAACATGTCCGCACCTTGCGGATAAATGGGGTAAAACATAAGACCCCACAATCGAGCAGCACAAAAACCACTGTGAGTAACCACATTATATGCTTATTCCATCTTACGCTAAGCTCCTTATCAAGCATAGGCCCTACCATTAGGGGGGGGGGGGGGGAAGAAGGACCATATCACAAGAGGAGTCGGGGCGACAGGGATAGCCGAAAGGGCAATTACAGAGACGATAGAATATACTCATGGAATGTCCCCCTCTGCTGTATATATATACCACAGGTAAGGCGAGCTCCCCACCACCAGAAGACATTCAACACTGATAGCCACTGACAAAGGGAGGGGGAGACAGGGATAGCAAAGAGAAAAAATACACTACAGTCATAGAGTGTCATCCCCCTCTCTATATCTCAGTTTAGGTGAGCTCCCCTCCATAGATGTTATATCAGACAATTAACACTGATAGCTACAGACAAAGGGAAGGGGAGATAGGGATAGAGGAGAGATAAACTGCCACACACAGAAGAGGCAGGGCAGCAGGCAAAGATACATACAAGGTGACCCAGAGGCCCCATCTACTCATAGGCAATAGAAATGAAAGGAAGTACAGGCGTTGGGCATTAGAAAAGGGTGAAAGGCACATAGCAGAGAGCACGAAGATCCCATATCAATCAACATATGCAGAAGTATGGGCCTAGTCCGGACTGCGCCTATTCACTCTGCGAAGGCGCTCTTCATTTTCATCCAGCCAGGACAAAGCTGCAGCAGGTTCCTCAAAGATATGTGTAGATCCCAGCGCTGCCACACGCAGCCGAGCCGGGTAGAGCATAGAGTAGGGAACATCCAGAGATCTCAGTCTCTTCTTTATGTCCATGTATTTAGCTCTTCTCTTCTGAACTTCTGCTGAGAAGTCTGGGAAGATGGAGATGTTACGGCCATCAATGCTGATACGTTCCATATCTCTGGCTTTGCGTAAAATGATATCTCTGTCCTTATAATGCAGGATTTTAACCAGTACCGCCCTCGGAGGAGCCCCAGGTGGCAGCGGGCGGGATGGCACCCTATGTGCCCTTTCCACAGCAAAGAGGGGGGTCAGAGTATCCTTGACAAAGGTATCAAGGAGCCATGTTTCAAAGTAGTCACTGGGATTCCTCCCTTCCACCTTCTCAGGGACCCCAATAAGGCGGACATTGTTTCGCCTCAGGCGGTTTTCAATATTGTCTGCTTTTGCCGCCAGTACCGATAAGTTAGTGGCCACCCTTTTCATGTCTCTCTTCATAGGAGAAACCTGGTCCTCCAGGTCTCCCACTCTGCCCTCCACCGCCCCCATGCGCTCAGATACCTTCTGCATATCATGTCTCAGCAGGTTAATCTCCTCTCTCATGCCTCCCATAAGTTGTGTGAGGTGATGGTTGCCCTTGGTGACCGCCACAAGGACATCCTGTATGGTCGGTGCCGGCGTTTCAGACCGGGGACTCTCCCCTCCATTCTCCTCTGTACCCCTCTCACCTCCTCCCGCCGAGCCGGACGCCATCTTGGATACCGGGGGGCTCTCGGTCACAGGCCCGACGCTGGTACCAGGAGCAAGCCAGTCCTGCTGCGCTGCCCCCAGGTCACTCCAATCCTCTGCCGGGGTCGCCTGGTCGAGGGTGCGTACGTAGCAGCGGAGCTGCGTAGCTATGTCCGCCGGCGGATCACGCGGCAAAGATGGCGCCTTCTGTGTAGGCCCGAGCGCCGTGCCACCTTTACCCGGCTTTTCCTTGGGAAGACCCTTCTGTTTGTGGGGCATAACGCCAGCTGTCCGCTCCCCGTACCCCTCCGGCAGCACACTGTCGTTTAGGAGGCAAAAAATGGTAGGATGCCCAGGATATATGCAGGATTACTGTCAGGAGCTCCACACAGCACGTCTGCTCACATTGCCGGCCAAGCCACGCCCCCAACACTTGAGATTTTTAAATAGAAGTAAATTACAAATCTATATAACTTTTTGAAACCAGTTGATTTGAAAGGGAAAGATTTTTCCTGGAGTACTCCTTTAAAAATGTAGTGAACCTAGCCTTATCATGGCACAAACACCTGCGCCCACAAGCAGATGCAGGTCAGGGCAGATTCACTAAGAGGTGTGGACCTCTTACTGAATCCGGCAGCGAAATTGGGGATGGGGTCAAATTTAAGACTGGCGTATGAGTATTATATCTACCAGTGTCCCCCAGTGTTTTGATTCTCATTTTGGTCTGTTATTTTACCAATAAGTGGGTCCAGAGCCAGGACAAGGGGTAAATCCCACCAAAAAATTGACTCGACAAACCTATTTTCACATGACGCCTTTTTTTGGCCATCTTTGTGGACCTCCATCACTTTGAGATGAAATATTCAATATTTTAAATAACATCTTTAATTTCAAAATAACAGGCAATATTTGACCTCAAAAGGGCAGACATCCACAAAGACGGCCACCAAACGGCCAAAAAAGACGCTGTGTGAACCTAGCCTTATAGTGCGCTTATTACATTATTCTCTTACTAGTCTGTTTTTACCATTGTTACCATTATGAAGAGGAGAAGCTTGGGATTTTCACAGATTGTATTCTTTATTGTCCCAGCTTAGGATCTATTGTGAACCCCCCACCCATTAGTATATTTGCTGTATGTCAGGAATGTGCAGTGAGCCTGGTGTGAACTGGGCCTGTTTTTACCTTTTGTCTGACACATCCGCTTTTCTTTCAGAATCCTGGCAATGCAGGAGTTACACTGCTCACTGCTAGCCCCGTTCGCTGCAGCTGAGCAGTGTCTTTTGATTGACAGATGCCTCTACCTGTCTGGAACCTTGAGCATCAGAGCGCCGATGCAATGGGGATCCAGACCGGGCTCTTGATCCTCATAAATGAAAGCAGAGCCAGTTATTCCCTACTGGCAATTAGGCTCCATACCCTGATTCCATCTCCCCCCTGTCTATTCCTGACATCCTTGTTCCACCCCCTTGGTTTGCTACTTGTTAACTGACCTCCCGCTTGACTATCTGTTTGCTTCCTAATTCTGTACTGTGTAGTCCGTTTGGTTCTGACCTGGCTTGTCGACTCTCCTTTGTTGTGTCTGTCTTGTTCAGTGTTACACTTATTAAGTGTAGGACACATCTTCGTGGTTGTCCGCGGCCACCTAGGGCAGACTAAGGCAAGTAGTTAGGGACAGTGGGTGGGTTCAGCTTTAGGGCCCACTGTCTAGTCTTGTCTCATACCTCCCGTCCTGACACTGTAGGTTGCTTTTAGCTTGCTTGATTAATAGCTCAGTCTTTTATTTGTTGTTTATAATTTTATTTTCCTGGGATAGTGTGTGCATTATTTGGTGTTCAGTCTCTTATCATTTGTAAAGGACTCACTGTACAGAAATTAAAGCGAATGTACCATGAGGAAACCTCCACCCCTCTATGATGCAACTCCATTGATTCTAATGGAACTGCATCATAGAAGGGCAGGGGTGTCCTCCCACTGAGAGCAGCTGGCCCACCTCCAGTGCTTAACCTCCCCCGGCACGTGCTCCTGAATAGAACGGCACCATACACGGGAAACGGGCTGCAGTCCAAAAAAAGGACCGCAGCATCAACTTGCCGGCGCCATTCTATCCATGGACAAAGCTAAAAGGGGTTATCCAGCACTACAAAAACATGGCCACTTTCTTCCAGAGACAGCCCCACTCTTGTCTCCAGCTTGGGTGGGGTTTTGCTGCTCAGTTCCATTGAAGTGAATGGAGCTTAATTGCAAACTGCACCTGAACTGGAGTTAAGAGTCGTGTTGTCTCTGAAAGAAAGTTGCCATGTTTTTGTAGCACTAGATAACCCCTTTAAAGCAAATGTACCTGATGGTTCATTTGCTTTAAGGGCACTAATAATAATAAAGAGTTTGATTGAAAAGCTATTGAATCTTACCAACTACCATGTGCTCCAGTTGCATCTTAGAGTTCATCTGCCAGTCTGTAAGCCATCCCAATGTACAGTGTCTTCATTATGTGGGTACTTTTCCTGTATTGGGGGGGAATATATTAAAACAACATTTTATATGCCAATCTTAAGTAAAAGAAAGCTGCCTCAAGATTTGCCAAATATATTAGGCAGTAGAGATGAGCGAACTCACAGTAAGTTCTGGTTTGTATAAACCTGAATGCTTGGAATTTCAATCCCGCTGCCTAGACAAGATTGATGCAGCCCCAGGGCTGCCTGGAAACATGGATGCAGCCTTAGCAGACCCATGACTCTATCAATGTTTTCCAGATAGCCCTAGGGCTTCATCGATCTTCTCCAGCCACAGGGTGTCAAATGCTGAGCTGTGCAAACCCGAACTTATTGTAAGTTTGTTCATCTCTAGTCCAAATATCATACTCTGGTAAATGTAAAAGCCTCAAACCATCAATATATAACCCATTTATAAGCCATCTGCATATTGAGGGTTTATATTATCTTAAAATTCTATTTTTAGAGATGTTATCTAGTGAAAGTATGAAATGCAGAAAAAGTTATACTTAATAAATCTTCATCATACTAAGCAGAACTCTTACTACCTTCTTTACTATACATGCTGCAGAAATTGTAATGAACATAGGAGTCACTATCTATCCTGCTCTTTGACGTTTACCACAAAAAGCTGCTGTCTTATATGCGAAAATGGACTTAGTAGCTGGGTAGAGAGATTTCTCAGCTGGACTGGGACAAGGCTCTGACCATGTGCTATAAGACATCCATATAATAAGACCTCCACATCCATATATAAGACATCCAAGCTGGTATAGGGTTCCCGTAGTCTTGCACAAGATGTTTCCAGAGGCTTCCGAGAGTTGCTGGAGTAGCAATTCAGAGACCGGAACACTGACACATATACCTCCTGGACTCGCTTTTCAACTTATAAGTATTAAACTGGATAATAACCCTGCCCTCTTGTTGCTTTCCATGGTTCCCATTTCTCTTGCCTGCTTCTCTAAATCTTTGCTACGGTTTCTTCTTATGGCAGCTTGTTCGGTTATTCCTTGGCTTTGGAAAAGCACACAGGCTCCCACTATTAAGGATTGCCTTACCGAGGTTGCTTTTCTATGCAGGATGGAGGAACTGGTTGCCGACTCTTCTAAGTGTGGGCATAAATTTACCTCTACATGTTTGCCTTCCCACCCCTACCCCTCTTCTGCCCTCCTCTTTTTTTATTGTTTAATCTATTGTATTATACACCTGATATGTTACATATCAGATGATTGCGTTTTGTTGCTGTATTTTTCTGTTTACTCTTAAAAATCTTTAATAAACATTTAACCCCTAGACGACCCTGGACGTAGGGTTACGTCATGGAAGTCTGTCCCCAGACGACCCATGACGTAACCTTACGTCCTGGGTGTTTCTCCCGCTATGAAGCGTGCTCCGGAGCGGAGCGCGCTTCATAGCAGGTGGGGGCCGGCTGCAAACAGCAGCCGGGACCTCACCGGTAATGACACGCTGCAGCGATCGCGCTGCCGCGTGTCATTAACCCCTTAAACGCCGCGATCGCGGCGCGACCGCTGCGTTTAAGTGTAAGTGACAGGGGGAGTCCCCTGTCACTTACCGATCGGGACCCCTGCAGTGTGACTGCGGGGGTCCCGATCGTTGAAACGGACTGCCGGAGGTCTCTTATCTGCCTCCGTGCGGTCCGATCGGCGATCTGCTACACTGAGCCTGCACAGGCAGGCTCAATGAGCAGATCGCCGATAACACTGATCAATGCTATGCCTATGGCATAGCATTCATCAGTGTAGAAATCACACAAGTGTATGTAAAAGTCCCCCAAAGGGACTACAAAAGTGTAAAAAAAAAAAAGTTCAAAACACTAACACACAACCCCAAAGCCCCTCCCCCAATAAAAGTCTAAATCACCCCCCTTTCCCATTATATAAATAAAACATATAAAAATAAATAAATAGATAAACATATAATATACCGTAGTGTGCATAATTGTCCGATCTATTAAAATATAACAAGTGTCATTGTGATCGGGAAACGGCGTACACGAAAAGAGGGGAAAAAGTGCGCAGATTACCGATTTTATGTTACATTATATATTTTAAAAAATCAATAAAAAGTGATCAAAACGTCCGATCTTCACCAATATGGTATTAATAAAAACTAGAGATCATGGCGGAAAAAATGACACCCCATACAGCCCCGTAGGTGAAAAAATAAAACCGTTATAAGTGTCACAATAGGCCCATTTTATTAATATTTAATTGCCAAAAAAAAAGGATTTCATAAAAAAATATATATAACATTAGAGAATCTGTGTAACCTGCATATGGTTGTGTTCGGACTGACCTATAGAATAATAGTATCATGTCGTTTTTACCATATAGTGCATTACGTAGACACAGGAACCCCCCAAACGTTACCATATTGCATTCTTATTTACGATTTCACCTATTTATATCTTCATAAATAATATATTTGGAATTCCATCATACATGTTATGGTAAAATGAATGACGCCATTACACAGTAAAACTATTCCTGTAACAAACAAGCACTTACATGGCCTGTAGATAGAAAACTGAGAGTGCTAGAGCTCTTAGAAGGGGAGCAGGTAAAAACGAAAACACTAAGATCAAAATTTGCGCGGTCCACTGGGTCATTTTGGGCCTGGTCCTCAAAGGGTTAAATGTGAAAAAAAAAATACAAAAGAATAATAGCAAAAAATGTGCGTCTTCAAGGGCCAGTTGTCTTGAAATCCAAGCTCAGGAGGAGAACCTCAGCACTATCTAGCATGGCTGTAGCAGAGGACAAAGGCTATTGGAGTAGCGGAGGAGATCAACTAGAGGCACAGCTGACCGACCATGGGGATTAAAGGGGCTGTAGACTTATAATGGTAGGAAACATTGAATTAAAGGCTATAGACACCTATAAAAAGTGCACTTTTTACTCTTGCTTTGCAAAAACATTTTTTTTTTAACATTTCAACAATATTTGTAAATGACTTATATTTAAAAATCTTAAGTCTTCCAGTACTTATGAACTGCTGTATGTCCTGGAGGGAATGGTGTATTCTTTCCAATCGGACACAGTGCTCTCTGCTGCCACCTCTGAGAGGTTTTCTATGGGGATTTGCTACTATTCTGGACAGTTCCTGACATGGACAGAGGTGGCAGCAGAGAGCACTGTGTCAGACTGGAAAGAATACACAATTTCCTGCAGGATATACAGCAGCTGATAAGTACTTGGAGAATTTAGATTTTTTAAACAGAAGTAAATTACAAATCTTTATAATTTAAAACACCAGTTGATTTAATTATCTGACAGGTTTATTTTTTTCAGCCAAAGCCAGGAATCGATTTGAAAAGAGAAGAAATCTCAGTCTTTCCTTTATGACCTCTTCTCTGTTTATATTCTGTTTCTGTTTTTGGCTGAAAAAAATCTTACAGACATCTGTTGGTGTAATAGGTCCCTAACCTGTGTGACACCCCTGCAGCACAGACCTACATATGCTGCTGAGCATTGGAGCTGCATTTTAGCAGATCAGGTATGAGCAGGAAATAAATGCTTGAAAATATATAGCTAACAACCTGATACCAGAAGATTGCAGCATGATATATTAAATCATATGAATATCAATAATATATTATTGATATATCACAGCCAGATATGTTCAATTTGTCCTTGACAGTGAAACAGTTAACCCCATAGAAATACAACATGCCAATATTTCTGGATGATATTTGACTATAATTGTATGTTTTAGTTTTCATTGTACAAGTTATAAAAAATGAATTCAAATCAAGGAAAAGGTGATGACACTAAATCCAAAGGTTTATTGACAGAGAAATTAATTGTTGTCAAAGTAGTTCTGAAATATGGAGGAGCGACAATACATAAATATGTTTACCCATTTGTGGCACTGTTTGCTTTTGGCTTTTTGCTTCTTCTCTATCATTACAATGGATATTACATCTGGGCCTCGTCATTGACAAATAATCATTATTATGATGAATTGTGCCATCAGCTCTCATATAAGTAATCACATAAAAAGTCAAATCTGTTGAAATGTTGTAAAATGTGGACAGGGCTGGCAGAGCTACAGCAGTAAGTCTTACATTAGAATTTTTATTGCTATAGTTGGCACAAAATATAAGCAACTGTTGTAAAAATGTAATTTTGGGGGCTTGGGATATTAGTTCATCAAACACATTCAAAAATTATAAAAAGAAAAAAGAGGAAA
The DNA here is from genome assembly GCF_027789765.1 of Dendropsophus ebraccatus. NCBI lineage: Eukaryota > Metazoa > Chordata > Amphibia > Anura > Hylidae > Dendropsophus > Dendropsophus ebraccatus. The sequence goes on from NC_091455.1 coordinate 57,894,910, forward strand.
GTACTAAAATCTTATATTATATACCCCTTGAAGATCAGTCTGTATCTTAATTTATATAAAAAATTTAAACACATTTGACAAATCAAAAACCTTTAAGTAGAAGCCGATGGGTGTGATAATTATAGAAAAAGATGTCGAAACTGGTGTGTGATTAAAAATGTTTTTATTATAATTTAAAGGGGTTTCCGTCAATTAAACAGTTAACCCTCCCCTCTTCACCTTTATGATACCCCCTGTCTCTATTAGAGATGGATTATATGTAGTGTGCCGTTTTTCTGCATTTGGCGCCGATTCACCCTCTTTGCTTGTGTGAAATCCTCCCTTCAGCATCCTATCCGTTTCGCAGCTGCTCCCTCCCCTTAGGGGCGGAGGACACGTGATCTCAACCTCTGTGGAGCTGTTTAGCTAGACTATGTGCTAGCTAATTGGGCTTAGAGGTGATGTAGGAGACATCACGTGACCTCTGTATCAAGAGACGAAGATACATAAAGGAAGTATCAAGAGAGAAGTTATTTAATCAGAGATGGTTTTGCTGGGAAAGCTGCAGCTAAAAGTTCCTTTTCAGCAGTTGTTTGAACATTTTGCACTACATTCAGTAGCAGCCATTCAAAATGAATAGCTGAATATTAAATACATGAATGGCGCAAGTCCATCTGAGCAAGAGCTGTCACAAAGCAGTTCTCCATTCTGGCGCAGAAGAAGAGAGTGCCTTTAGAGCTTCCTCTATGACATCTACATGCCCTAAAATAATCATGTATATATCATAATATTTCTTCTGTATGCGTATAGCCGGGCTATGTTTCAATATAATTTTGTTGGGCAGCTACACAGGACGTTTGTGCTGTGAATAGTTGATATAACTTTACTTACTGTATAATGTACTATTATGAGTGGGGTCCCTAGGATTTAAAATTTCAGTCCCTGCTAATAAGATTTTACCGGTGTGCATTTTTCTTTATATCCAGAATATTCACAGGCAAGGTCGGCACTGAAGGTATACATTGTTTGGTATTCTGTGGATGGAGGTTTGCAGTTCTGCATATTGGTCACTAGATGTCTCTCTGTATTTCCTACTCTATGTAAACACACAGCTGAAGAGTAAAGTGCAATTGGTTAATGGTTTATGTGCTTAGGCACATGTCTTCTTATGTCTTCCACCAGCTAAGCTTTGGCTTGATAACTAATCCTTAAATTGGTTACCCCAAACTTGATACTTTCTCTGTCTCCTTATGTCCTCTTCACCAATCAGCAAGAGTGGAGTGGGCAACATGATTGGACTAGCCAGGGATCAGTGTAGGTTCCATTCAGAGTCAGTAAGTGCATGCTGGTCTCACGGCCGTACATTTTATTGAAGTCAATGGTTAATTGAATTGCAGGCACATCCAAAGGAGCCTCCTATTCAAATAACCATTCAGTAATGTTCCTGCAGTTTCAGACGCATGAACATGTAAAAAATGGCCGTTGAATTGCAATGTGTGAACATAGCTGGGGCTTACTAGTAGGGGGAGTGGCCTCACTTACAATAATTTACACCTGAAATTTATGTCAATTGTAACAAATCCACAAAACGTCATTGCTGTAATTGACATGAGTGTGCGGCAAATCAGCAGTTTTAACAAATGTGGCGCATTGCCCCAGTGCATTTTATGTTTAGACTGTGTTACCTTATAGATGTTTGTATTCATGTGCTGCTGCACATAGATACCCACAGTTATACCTGGATAATAAGGATTCAGAATAGCAGAAATTAGCTCCAATCAACGATTTTACTAAGTCACAATGGGGGAGATTTATCAAACTGATGTAAAGTAGAACTGGCTCAGTTGCCCCTAGCAACCAATCAAATTCCACCTTTCATTTTCACAGATTCTTTGAAAAATGAAAGGTGGAAACTGATTGGTTGCTAAGGGCAACTGAGACAATTCTACTTTTGTTTTGCTTTGTACTAAGCAAAACTGATCTGCACTCATCTCCCTGCTCCATGCAGAGGGAGGATACAGCCCAGGGACCACCTGGAAATGCCATAGCTCTATCCATGATTTCCATGCATTTTGCAGGTTGTCCCCGGTGGTACCCAAATACTCCCAAAGCTATTTCAACTGTTGCTTAAAGGAGAAGTCCAGCAATTTTTTTTTATTAAAGTATTGTTTTGCCCCCCAAATCACCAATATACACTTATTGCGGTAAAAGCTTATAAAGTGCTTTTTCCCCATCACTTACTACTGTATCAAGGCTTCACTTCCTGGATAAAATAGTGATGTCACGACCCGACTTCCAGAGCTGTGCAGGCTGTGGCTACTGGAGAGGATGATAGCAGGGGGACACTGAGGGACACAGGGCACTGGAGGGACACTGAGCATCCCTCTGCCATCATCCTCTCCAGCAGCCACAGCCCACACAGCTCTGGTAGTTGGGTCGTGACATCACCATTTTATCCAGGAAGTGAAGCCTTGATGCAGTAGTAAGTGCAGGGAAAAAAGCACTTTATAAGAATTTCCTGCAATAAGTGTATATTGGTGATTTGTATAACTTTTGGGGGGCAATACAATACTTAAATTTTCACCGGACTTCTCCTTTAAAGGAACTGAAGCTGCAGCTTGGTGTCTTTATTTTTTCTTTACTTCCTGGTTTGGGCTTTCCCATGATGCACTTTGTGTCCTGTGATGTCTAACTAACTCTGTAGAACTGTTAGATGGCTTACAGCTTGCTCAACCAATCAGAGTTTAGCAACCTGAATAATCTGACAAAGGGAGGCTGGCCTAACAGGGCTTAGACCAGTTTCTCTTGTGATGATGTCATTGTCACAAAATGGCTGCCACAGAAAAGGCTACGGTCAACAGTCATTAGTTAAGAATGAGTTCACTTCACTTCCTGGTGGGAGGGGGGGGGGGGGGGTTAAGCGGGAAAAACATAGGGAAGGGGGCAGATAGGTTATAGAAGTATATTACATAGTTATATAACTCTGTAATGTGTTTCAATTACTGGGAAAAAGATTTTGCCAGAGTATCCCTTTAAAGACTCTATAGTATTTATATTTAACAGCCAACAGTAGTAAGAAAACAGAACAAGGCCATTCACTCTACGCTACCCTAATAGGACTGACTGGGATGCAGAAAAGGGTAAGAGGTGCTTCTAGTACTATTCTGTGTGTGTCCCATGCCATCTCAGCATTTGTACAGCATATCTGCAGTATTCAGCGGCAGATTGCTTCCTCCCCCGCTAACTTATTTTGTAATATTTACTTAATTCAGCATGTTTTTGTTCCAATGTAGCTGTTTTTTGGTTTCCAACGGCAACATTGGAATGAAAACATGCTGTAATTAAATATACACAAAAGAAACTGGCAGAGAAAAAAGCAAACGGTATACACAAGGATTGCGTCAATGCTAACACACAGAGAACTAACTGTATGATTAATCCCCTAAAATGATCCCCTAAATAACTGTTTAATCCCCTGAACTAATATCATTTATATTATTAAAGGGAATTAAAGGGGAGGTCTGGCCACAAGAAAGAATTTTCAAACTGCAGGGGCAGGGGGGAACATAAATTAAACAGAGTTACCTCTCCCTGTGCTTCTCTAGCCAGGCTCCAAGATCTCCTGCAGAGCTGACGTCACAACCTGGTTGATGGACAGCCCACTCAGCCAGTCAGTGACTGGGGAGGGATGCTGCTCCAGTCACTAATAGGCTGAGCAGGCTGTCCATCAGCTGGAACAGACATTTTCCCCTGAGTCGTGGTTTCATCAGAACTCGGGGGGAAAGTACCTTCCAGAGGGGGACCCGGAGCCTGTCAGATGGTGCATTGCAAGCACAAGGAGAGGTAAGCAATGTTTGATTGTTATGTTCTCCCCTGCCGCTTTTCAAATTATGCAAATGTCTAGACTTCTCCTTTGAGCAGTTGCATACAGTTAGTTTTCTGTATGCTAGCTTTATATAGATGCAGTCCCTGTGTATACCTATTTCTATCTCCCCTGCTAGCTTCTTTTGTGTATATTTACTTATTACAGAATGTTTCCATTCAAATTTTGCTGTTTTTCATTACTAAGAGCAACACTGGTCTGAAAACATGCTGTTTTAGTGTGGTTCATTATAGGTTAGTTTCAGACAAACCCAAACTTTCCATCAAAATTTGGCCAATGTGCCAAATCAAAGGTTTTAATTAAAGGGGTTGGCCACTTTATAGTAAAATTGTTCAGGGTACAGTATTAGTAAGTGTACTCACTGTATATACTGACAGCAGCTCCCTGTGTACCACATAGAGATAATATCAGACTCCCCTCCTCCAGACTGTGCTGCCCCTGCTCTGTGGTGATTCTATCCATAAGATGACTGACATGAAGGGTCATGTGACCATGCTCCACGCCCCAGTTTCCACCACTGAGCATGTATATGCCTATGGAGGACACTGGAGGGTGGGGCATGGTCACATGCCTCTCCATGTCCGCCATCTTATGGACAGACCCACCACAGAGCAGGGCAACACAGCCTGGAGGAGGAGAGTCTGATATTAGCTCTATGAGGTACACAGGGGGCTGCTGGCAGTAAATGCAGTGAATACACTTACTAATACTACACACTGAACTATTTTACTCTTATGTAAAACATAATCCCCTATTCTCATTATTATTATTATTTATATCTATTTATCCTTTTGACATATACAGTTGTGCTAAAAATGTACATACCCTGGCAGATTTTTTGCTTTCTTGTCCTTTGTTTCATAGAATATGAATGATAACTAGGGATGAGCGAACTGAACCGCTATGAACCAGATTCGTTATGAACTTTGCAAAAAGTTCGGTTAGGTGAGATAAGCAGGAGAGAGGAGGAGAAAAAAAAAAGCAAGGTCCAGGGAAAGCTAGATATAGACGATAAGATGATAGATAGGGAAAGAGGCTGAGAAATCAAGAGATAGGTAGCGATAGGCATCTAAATAAAAAAAATTGTGAGATCTAGGGAGAGTTAGGGAGATAAAAAAAGAAATAGGGAGAGAAAAGTGAGAAAAGAGTCAGGACGGGTAGCTACACGTTGCTGCTCTGCTGGGTGCCGTCAACCCCGTTTAGCCGCAACCAAAAAAGTTTGTTTCTCATAAGCTATTATAGGTAAAGTAACCTATAGCAGCTAAAACTTATCGAAGCCCTCCATAGAGTGTGACGCTAAGTCAGCGGGCCATAAAACCTTTCCATTTCTGCTTGGCTGGGTGCCGTCAACCCTGTTTAGCCGCAACCAAAAAGGTTTGTTTCTCATAAGCTGCCTCCTCCTCCTGCTGCTTAACTTTTCTCTTCTCAACAATACTGGCTTGGGTGCAATCAAGTGCTGCCTCATCCTCCTCCTCAACTTGTCTGTTCTCAACAATACTGGCCTGAGAGCAACCAAGTGCTGCCTCCTCCTGCTGCTCAAGTTGTCTCTTCTCTACTATACTGGCCTGAATGCAATCAAGTGCTGCCGCCTCCTCCTCCTCCTCAACTTGTCTCTTCTCAACAATACTGACTTGAGTGCAATCAACTGCTGCCTCCTCCTCCTTAACTTGTCTCTTCTCAACAATACTGGCCTGGGTGCAGTCAAGTGCGGCCTCCTCCTGCTCCTCAACTTGTCTCCTCTCAACAATACTGGCCTGGATGCAATCTAGTGCTGCCGCCTCCTCCTCCTCTACTTTTTTCACTATTTTTTTTTAACTATTTTTGCACTTTTATTCACTATATTTTATTATTGTTATTATTATTATTTATAATTTTTTTATTTTTGCTCTCTTTTTTTTTTTTTTTTACTATTTTTTCACTTTGATTTTTTACCCTATCAGATTCCCACTATTGTAGCTGCAATTATTCAGCCATTATAGCAAGGCTCGTTTTAGGTTCGGTTCGTACGAATCCGAACTTCAAGAAAGTTCGCCGGATCGAACCGAACTTTTTTTAAAAGTTTGCTCATCCCTAATAATAACACAAAAACTTTTTCCCACTCCTGGTTAGTGGTTGGGTGAAACCATTTATTGTCAAACTACTGTGTTTTCTGTTTTAAATCATAATGACAACACAAAACATCCAAATGACCCTGATCAAAAGTTTACATAACCCAGTTCTTAATACCATGTATTGCCCCCTCTAACATCAGTAACAGCTTAAAGTCTTTTGTGGTAGTTGTGGATGAGGCTCTTTATTTTCTCAGATGGTAAAGCTGCCAATTCTTCTTGGCAAAAAGCCTCCAGTTCCTGTAAATTCCTGGGCTGTTTTGCATGAACTGTGAACTTGAGATCTCCCCAGAGTGGTTCAATGATACTGAGGTCAGGAGACTGATATGGCCACTCCAGAACCTTCACTTTGTTTTGCTGATAACTGATAAAATGCTGCATTCATCTTTCCTTCAACTTTGACCAAGTGCCTTTCCTGTGCCTTTGTAGCTCACACATCCCCAAAACATTAGCGATCCATCTTCATGCTTTACCGAAGGAATGGTGTTCCTTTCATCATAGGCCTTGTTCACACCTCTCCAAATGTTACATTATGGTTGTGGCAAAAAAAGTTAAAATTTTGACCTTTTCACTCCCAATAACCTTGCTCCAGAAGCTTTGAGGCTTGTCTCTGTGCTGTTTGGTGTATTGTAGGCGAGATACTTTGTTGCATTTGTGCAGTAATGTCTTTCTTCTGGCAACTCGATCATACAGCCCATTTTTCTTAAAGTGTCTTTTTATTGTCCATCTTAAGACTTCAAGCTGTCATTGATGTTAGAGGGGGCAATATATGGTATTAAGAACTGGGGTATGTAAAGTTTAGATCATGGTCATTTGCATGTTTTTGGTTTTCATTGTGATTTAAAGAGAGAAAACACAGTAATTTGACAATAAATGGTTTCACCCAACCACTAACCAGTGTTATCATTCTTACTCTCTGAAAAAAGGACAAGAAAGCAAAAATTTGCCCGAGGTATGTAAACCTTCGAGCACAACTGTATCTATATACTGTGTATAATCTGTACCATCTTTGACCATTTCTAATATTTTCTTCCATATCAACACTTCATACCAGTATTCCTCTTGGGACATACACAGGAATGTTGCAGGAATTTACTGACGTGAGATGGACATGCAAGAGCCAAACCAGTACTATCCAGGTTAGGGTGAAAAGGTGACTATTTATATTTGCACCTAGATATAAAGGTATATATCAACTTTATTAACAAGAGAAAAGACATTCATAGGCTCTGTTCCCACATAGAATTAAGGTCAGTCTTTTTTCAACCAAAACTAGGAGTGGGTTGAAAACACAAAAAATTTGCAAATCTTTCCATTATAATTTCCATTTATAATTTAAAAAAAGACTGACCAAGAGACTGACAAAAATACTATGTGTGAACATAGCTGTGCAAAGAAAAAGGAATAAGCAGTTATTTGCATGGTAACAGCTGGCAGATGAAGCTCTGGTCTAAGTAATTATCCTCTTGGTTTTTACTCTATGTACTGTATATAATGTTGGGTAAGGTACGGTTAATTTACAAATTTTTTGGAGATTCCTGTGGAAGCACCCTGGGGAGCTTAAAGGAGCAGTGCTGGTCCACTGTATTCTTTGATTTACCAGGCTCACATTTTGGAGATATTGAGTTACTTCATGTGGTTCAAATGATCATGACTATTATATCTTTGACAGTTATGTAACATGAAAACAGTTACAGTTTTTATTTCAAACCGTTAAACAGATATATACTTTCATGATGGGAGAAAATCACTTTAAGCTCCTCAAGAAATATTGCAAAGTTTGTGAAAAGCCATAAACGAGGAAGAGTATTTTATATGTTACATACATACGATTTCAATGTAGTTAGTTATAATATTTGTAAATGTAAAAAAAAAAGAAATAGTAAAGTAGCATGTTATTTTTACTTTAGAGAAAATAGAGAAAACAAGTTATTATAATTCTGAGGGCTTTTACTCATAGAAGTACCCATGAAATGCACTCAAAAGAGAAGTCCAGAGTTGTTTCTTTACAATCCGGCAGGGCCCACGAATCAGAAGTTCCAGGTACCTTGACAGAAGCCATTTTCCCCTGAGTTGTGATAACTTCACAACTTGGTGGAATTTTGCCCAACCCGGCTGATAGACAGCCATCCCGCCCCAGGCACTGAATGGCTGAGCAGGCTTTTAAATCAGCTGGGTCGTGATGTCAGCAGAAGAGGAGATCCTTGAGCCCGGTGGGGGTCCTGGGGCCGGTCAGGTGGGAAGGTTGCCGACATGGGGAGAGGCAAGTCAGTTCTGTGAGTTTTCTTCTCCCCATTCCCTGTCATCAACCCCCCCAGGCTTAAATGGGGCATCACAGCGTTTAGGGGGTTAATGACAGGCAGCTGCGGGACTGTGGCTGCCTGTCATGTTCGGGTCTGCGGACAGTAATGTGTGCAGGGCCAATCACATTGACACGGCTCTTCACACATTAAAACCCCTTCACAGTCAGGAATGTTTATATACATTCCTGCTACAAGGGGCATGTGCAGCAGGAATGTATATAGCCGTATGGCTGACATGAAGGGGTTAAAGACTTTTATACCACATGTGCAGTATGAGGCAATGTTCACAAAACGATTTTCTACAGCCGTTATTTTATACTCAAATTAGCTGCTTTTGTTTTTAGTGACAAACAACTGCCGTGGTTTAGCATGTTCCAACGGCCGTCATTGCAATAATAGCTGTTAGAACAATATTCTAGTTCAAACTTAAAGGACAACTCCAGTGAAAAGCTTTTTCCCAGTAATTGTAACACATTACAAACTTATATATGCTTGTTGTAATATGCCTCAATCACCTATCTGCCCCCATTCCTTATCTTTTCCTCCCTCAACCCCCCACCAGGAAGTAAAGTAAACTCATTCTTACCTAATGACTGTTGACCCCAGGCTGCTCTGTGGCAGCCATTTTGTGACAATGACATCATCAAGAGGGAAACTGGTCTAAGCCATGTTAGGCCAGCCTCCCTTTGTCAGATGACTCAGGTTGCTCAGCTCTGATTGGCTAAACAAGCTGTAAGCCATCTAACAGAGAAAGCCCAAACCAGGAAATGAAGAAAAAATGAAGACACCAACTGGAGCTTCAGTTCAGTTTTTTTTTTACCAGTACCAGTACCTTTTGAGTGTGTCTTTAATTAAAAGGTCTATTGATTTTAATACAAAGAATATAGAAAGGGATGTGAAAAAGTAGTACTGTGTGTGAACAACTTAAAATAACGTCAGCTGTTGGTGTAATAACGGCCGCAAATTGATAACACTAACATTAATGTAAACATTGGCCATTTTATACATTATATACATTGTCTGAACCAATGGCCATTGTTTTCACAGACTTCAATGGAAACCATTGAAGGATAAGAACAATGGCGTCATTTTATATTCAAATGGCAGCAGTTATTTTACAGCATGTGAACACGGCCTGACTGTGAAATCAACCACACAACAACTGCTTGTCTTTCCAGCTCCTCTTTGGAACCTTGACAAGACATGTGTCAGAGCTCTCAGCACTCCTGATCATTACCAGGTGTCCTCCGCAAGTGACCAAGTTCACGTGATTGACTTCATTTTCTTTCACACCAAGGACACAGCCACCTCTTTAACCTATTAATCTGATATCTGTAAGGGACCTCGAGACCTGCATCGAAGACAGGGACAGACAGACAGTGTAAGCCCTAGCACTAGGCCCCCCAAGACTGTCGCTGCCTACTTGCCAGTGTAGTGCTAGGCCACAAGCGACATAGGGTCTTGTGCTAAGCCACGAGCAACATTTGGTCAGAATTCTGTGTAATCCATTACAATATAAATATCAGCGCTAGCAACAAGAGACTATCGCAAGCAAGGTCCCAGAGCATGAAAACAGGTCTTTTTTTTTTATATTTCACCAATGGAGCTGTGTGGTGGCTTGTTTTTTGCAGGATGAGTTACTGTTTTTTGTGGAAACATTTTGGTGTACATATAACATATTGATTTTTTTTATTATTGTTAAGGCCTGGAGGACCTGGACTGAAAAAAAGGCGGCACTCACCTGCTGCCATTGTCCCCAATTGCTGTCTTGACAGTGCCCAGTCCCTGCTGCTCACCTCTTCCTGATGATGTCTCAACACAAGAAAGTGTTTGCACTTCTGGCCCCAGTGCTTATCAACCTTAGTAAGTCATTAGCTGAGTGGCTTTGTGTTGAGGCAGACACCAGGGGTGGAGGGCAGTGGAGAATTTTGGCAGGTGATTACTGTTTGTTTATTTATTTATTTATTTATTTATTTATTTTACCTTTTCATGCAGCCTGATCACTGTTTAAAAAAATAATCAACTATCTACTTTATGGAAGAGAGGTCACAAAACAAATTTTGACCTCTCACCTATCTGTCATACATCTACATCCAGGAATTCAATGAGAAGTGAGAAATTTATCAACCGTTTCAGCCCCTTCTAGCCCAGTCAAGACCTGGCCAGACCATCTTGACTAGGCTTTGAAGTGGTTGAACCTGCCTTCTCTTATTTTAGATATGAGCTAATATTCTATGAAATAAACAGTTAATATTGTAACTACTTTTATACCTGGCAGAGACAGCCATCACTACTTTTTTTTTATCTCCAGTCATTTTTCAGTCTCTAAAGTTATCTATGGCCAAGGAATCTTTATACCTCAGCCAAAGTTTATCAATTGCCAAAATAAACAGAAATCATGTTTTTCCTGGAGCAGCGAATACTCTTAATATGTGTATCTACTACCAAAAAGTCAAGATTAGATAACATTTATTTTAATAAGAAACATTAAAATACCTTGATTGCCCAATGTGTACTTATTTGTTTAGTGTCACAGACAAAATTGTCGTTCTTATGGTCCTCCTACATGGGCCGAATATTGGCCGAATAAGCATTCATAGGAACACTCCTTCCCAATAATTGCCCCATCTAATAGGGATAGCTATTAGCCAGGGAATGAGAAAACACTTGTGTCAGCTGACTGCATCTTTTGTGTGGCCAATAAACTCTAAAATCTTCTGTATATCAGCAGCAAATCGCCCTGTAAACAGGAGATGCATGACTGATAATGATAAAGTTAAAGGAACTCTGGCGAAAATCAACCTGTGTCAGAAAGTTATACAGATTTTTAAATTACTTTTATTAAAGAAAAATCTCAAGCCTTCTAGTAATTATCAGCTGCTGTCCTGAAGGAAGAGGTGCACTCTTTCCAGCCTGCCACCTGCCACCTCTGTCTGTGACAGGAACTGTCCAGAGCAGTAGCAAATCCTCATAGAAAATCTGTTCTGCTTTGGACAGTTCTTGTCACAGACGGAGGTGGCAGCAGACAGCACTGTGTCAGACTGAAAAGAATACATCACCTCCTGCAGGACATACAGCAGCTCAAACTATTTAAAGGACTAAGATTTTTTAATAGACATAATTTACAAATTTGTATAACTTTATGACACCAATTGATAAAAAAAAAGAATATATATATATATATATATATATATATATATATACATACAGTACAGACCAAAAGTTTGGACACACCTTCTCATTCTAAGAGTTTTCTGCATTTTCATGACTATGAAAATTGTAGATTCACACTGAAGGCATCAAAACTATGAATTAACACATGTGGAATTAGACACTTAACAAAAAAGTGTGAAACAACTGACAATATGTCTTATGTTCTAGGTTCTTCAAAGTAGCCGCCTTTTGCTTTGATTATTGCTTTGCTCTCTTGGCATTCTCTTGATGAGCTTCAAGCGGTAGTCACCGGAAATGGTCTTCCAACTGTCTTGAAGGAGTTCCCATAGATGCTTACCACTTGTTGGCCCTTTTGCCTTTACTCTGGGGTCCTGCTCACCCCAAACCATCTCGTAGCACCCCATCACTCTCCTTCTTGGTCAAATAAATCTTACACAGCCTGGAGGTGTGTTTGGGGCCATTGTCCTGTTGAAAAAAAAAAGATGGTCCAACTAAACGCAAACCGGATGGAATAGCATGCAGCTGCAAGATGCTGTGGTAGCCATGCTGGTTCAGTATGCCTTCAATTTTGAATAAATCCCCAACAATGTCACCAGCAAAGCCCCCCACACCATCACACCGCCTTCTCCATGCTTCACAAAGGCAACCAGGCATGTAGAGTCCATCCGTTCACCTTTTCTGCATTGCAAAAAGACACGGTGGTTGGAACCAAAGATCTAAAATTTGGACTCATCAGACCAAAGCGCAGATTTCCACTAGTCTAATGTCCATTCCTTGTGTTCTTTAGCCTATAAAAGTCTCTTCTGCTTGTTGCCTGTCCTTAGCAGTGGTTTCCTAGCAGCTACTTTACCATGAAGGCTGCTGTACAAAGTCTCCTCTTACCAGTTGTTGTAGAGATGTATCTGCTGCTAGAACTCTGTGTGCCATTGACCTGGTCTCTTATCTGAGCTGCTGGTAACCTGTGATTTCTGAGGCTGGTGACTCGGATGAACTTCTCCTCCGCAGCAGAGGTGACTCTTGGTCTTCCTTTCCTGGGACGGTCCTCATGTCAACCAGTTTCTTTGCGGCGCTTGGTGGTTTTTGCAACTGCACTTGGGGACACTTTCAAAGTTTTCCCAATTTTTCGGACTGACTGACCTACATTAATGATGGCCACTCGTTTTTCTTTACTTTGCTGCTTTTTTCTTGCCATAATACAAATTCTAACAGTCTATTCAGTTGGACTATCAGCTGTGTATCCACCTGACTTCTGCACAACACAACTGGTGGTCCCAACCCCATTTATAAGGCAAGAAATCCCACCTATTACACCTGACAGGGCACACCTGGGAAGTGACAACCATTTCCGGTGACTACCTCATGAAGCTCATCAAGAGAATGCCAAGCAGGAATCAAAGCAAAAGGCGGCTACTTTAAAGAACCTAGAATATAAGACATATTTTCAGATGTTTCCGACTTTTTTGTAACGTATATAATTCCACATGTGGTAATTCATAGTTTTGATGCCTTCAGTGTGAATCTACAATTTTCATAGTCATGAAAATACAGAAAACTCTTTGAATGAGAAGGTATGTCCAAACTTTTGGTCTGTACTGTATATATATATATTTTTTTTTTAAATACACAATCTAACAATTCTTTAAGTGTCCTGACCACAGGATTAATTGAGCTGTATGAAGGCTCAGTAAACGAGTACATAGAACCAACATCAGCTACAGAATCTGGCGAAGAAGAAGAAGGAGAAGAAGCTAGTATTATTAATAGAAAATCACTTTTAGGATAGGTTTGCACACAGTAAAATAATACCAAAGGACAGGTGAAAATAAATGCAGTTTATTTTTTTGTTGCAAAAACAGGTTGTAAGTAATAAACATGTTCATTATTTTTACATCTGCACTCAATCATGGCCGTTTTTCTCTATTGTACATACAGTGATGGTTAAAATCCATAGACTTCAATAGAGCATATTATTACATTGAAAATACGTCGGTAATATTGTCAGGACTGGCAGGCGTAGACAAGACACTAGACAGTGGGCCCTGAATCTGACCCCACCCACTGTCACCTGCCTACTTGCCTCGGTCAACCCTAGGCGGTCGCGGACAACCACAAAGACAATCCCTATGCTGAATACGTGCAAAACATAAAACGCAGACAGACAAACAAACACAATGCAGAAAGGTCAACTAGCCGAGTCAGAAACCGAACAAGCAACGCAGTACCAAATCAGGAAGAAGCGGGTAGTCAGAGGGCAGGCAAAAAGGTCAGAATCCAGGTAAGACAAAATAGAAGAATAGAGCAGAATACAGGGAACTGGGGAGCTGGGATCAGAACAACTAATAACCAGCAGGGAAATGAGGAGCTGACTGCTTTTTATCCAGGATCAGAGCTTAGGTCCAGCAGCTGATTGGAGCAGCCCTGATCCCAGCACCAAGCTCAGCTGAACAGACCTAGCAGTGCAGTAACCCCTGCACTGCCAGAAGTCTAACAGGCAAGGCAGGTGTGGCTGAAAAGTAAAACACAGTTCAGACACAATTTATATGCAAACACAGACAGAAATTCAGCGCTTCCTCGGCCGCCTGGCACAGACCGAGGAGCGCAAAGTCACATTCCTAACAAATATATTATATGGACTGCATGGAACAATCCTTTAACACTGTGCAGTAAAGTTTTGTATACTTTTAATCTGTGGGCACTTCCAGCAATAGGAGATGTCTGTTAGGGTGCAGGGGATTATTGTGGTCAGACTGTTCGGGGGTGCAAACTCTCTGAAGGGAAACAGTCTATGCACATTCAAAAAAAGAGAAAATGAGAGTGCACTCACCCGTAAAATGTCCTTTATTGCAGTCTCTGGATGCAATCCATAAAAACACTCTGACGTCAGAGGAAGTGCATTGATTGCACATAACAGCTGTCATGTACACTGAAGGCTGCACAGATACTGCAATAAAGGACATTTTTTATGGTTGACTGCACTCTCATTTTTTTCTTTTTTTGTATACGTGTGCTTCTTTGGCTGAAAATATGCATTATAAGGGTACAAATACACTGGGTAGATCTGCAGCGGGTTTCAGGGCAGATCCCTGCCCTGTAATTTCTATGGGCAGACAAACTCACAGCAGGATGGACAGCCCGCCCCGTTAACCCCCAGCCAGAGCGTATACGTCACCGGGTCCCCGCTCCGGCTTCTTTCAGGGCTCCCGGCGTCTTCATGTCCCGCTCAGCCAATTAGTGTGCTGCAGCGGAGAAGCGCACTGATTGGCTGAGCAGGAACTTACAGGAGCCCCGAAGCAAGCCGGAGCGGGGACCCGGTGATGTATACGCTCTGGCTGCCGGGGGGTTAACGGGGCGGGCTGCTGACAAACTCGCAGCAGGATGTCCATCCTGCTGCAAGTTTGTCTGCCCATAGAGAGTACGAGAAACCCGCTGCGGATCTGCCCAGTGTGTTTGTACCCTCATAGCGGAAGATACACTGCCAACAAAAGATTTTCTAGCGGTTCCTTAAAAAAACAAAACAGTCAGCTGACAGCTGAGCATTTGCTTGTTCATAGGCTGATCACTGGCCCATTGCTCCTGACAATATCTTTTTCAGCCAATAATTTTTCTGTGTAATAGGACCTTTAGTTTTTGCCAAATTTTAGTCATACAGGATCTTACATACATTTTAAGGGCTACACTCTTTTTAACAATGCCAGGGTTTTAATGTAGCCACCTTGTAACTGCTTGTAAAAAGTGGAAAAGCTGAACCACATAGGGTCCAGATTATCTGCCGCTGTTAGGTGATCTGGGGATCTATACACAGACACTGTTTTATACAGCACAGAAATGTTCTAAGCAAAGACTGTGGAAAGCTTGAGTGAAGATTGTGTGATGAAACCGAGGTGAGAGCTGTACAGGAGCTATTACTGCCTTCAATATCCCCCTCAGTAAACATGTAGATAACAAAACAAGTAATGTTTTATATTATAAATAATTTTACATGTAGAATAATATTGTGCTGGTAGTGTATGAAACCAATTTAGAAATTAAAGGAAATGGCCACCTGGAATTCATCACATGCACATACATGCAAACACAAGTATAGTATAGACTGAATTCATTTCCTGCCATTTAACCATCTCTTTACTAAAATCTTCTTCCCTGCAAGAAGTTCTTTGCTGAATTATCATTTTAATCGCTGCAAGTTTATATTTATGGTACATACTGTACTGTATACCTCTTACTTCTTCCTACATGATCTGATAATATTTTTGTAGTATTTTGGTTTGTTTAATTTCCGCTTAGTGTTTCATTTCATGTTTAAACCCCTTTAGGACCGAGAAAATTTTTGATTTTGTACGTCTGTTTTTTCCCTTCTCCTGTTTAAAAGGCCATAGCACTTGCATTTTTTCACCTTCAGACCCTTATTTCTTGCAAACCAATTGTACTTTGCATTGACACACTTAATATTTTCTTTCTCAGTTTTTTGCGCTTATTATAATTTAATAGTTGCAGTGATTCTCAACAGTGACAGCAAATATGTTTATTTACAGTATTTGTATTTCTAAAATGTGGAAGGGGGATTTAAACTTTCATTATGGGATGGGATTTTACCAGTAATTTCTAGTCATAGGGATCAATGGTGTACATACATTATGTACTGCCTTGATCTTTTCTATTTGCGGTTAATTATTAAGGGCTACTGAAAGGAGCCTCTAGTGATGGACGAGCCAGGACCAGCCCCAGAACATTGCGGAGGCCCAGCTCGGTAAGTATAAGGTGTCAGCTTCTTGCGATCACATGGTGAGAAACAGATACCCCCACTTGACCACCGGTATGCCTTTTTAACTACATTTAAATGCCGCTGTGAGTTTTAACAGCTGCATTTAAAGTGACTCTGTACCCACAATCTGACTCCCCCCAAACCACTTGTACCTTCAGATATCTTCTTTTAATCCAAGATCTGTCCTGGGGTCCATTCAGGAGTTGATGTAGTTATTGTCCTAAAAAACAACTTTTATACTAGCAGCCCCGTGCCCAACGGCCGGGGCTTATATTGTGTATGCATTAGGCTGGCACAACCTTTCCGTCCCTCCTCCCCGCCCTCCTCATCATTAGGAATGCTCCAGGCAGATTATCTCCTATTCATCAGCTGTGTGAATACTGAACTGGATCTGGATAAGCTGGATTGTTAAGGCACCTGTGCAATGTTCAGACAGGAGAAAATGTTCCAGTGGTATTCCTAATGATGAAGAGGGTGGGGACGAGGGACGGAGGTGCAAAGTTAGGGTACAGATACTCTAAGCCCCAAGTTTGAAAATAGTTTTTTAGGACAATAACTGCATCAACTGTCGAACTGACCCCAGGACAGATCTTGGATTAAAAGCAGCTAATCGAAGGTACAGATTGGGGAGGGGGGGGGGGCAGATTGTGGGTACAGAGTCGCTTTAAATGGTTAATTAGCTGGATAGGCCAATCGGGCCATGCTAAAAACCATAGTCCCTGGCTGCTATAGGAGCAGAGTGAGTCCTCTCTGTACCCCCTTGGCGGCACCATTATGTACCAGTTACGTCAAAGGTCGCTAAGGATTTAAAGGAAAACTGTCCCTAAGTTTATGCTGTCCTGAGGGCAGCATAAACTAGTGACAGGCACTGAATACAATGATGCATTGCCTACATTGTTGCATGCAGCTCTTTTTCTAATATCTAAGATACAGAATGCAATATAGTAGTGCTTCTTTAGTGGATGGGCACAGGGAGTGGTACCTCATAAATATCCAGAACTTTAAAGTATTCTTTAGTAAATCATGCTTTGTGTCCTTGATATCAGTAAAGATGTTAGAGGAAGGGCAGCACTAACTGAAGTAATATATTGTTGTAACTAGCATCTCTAACCACTAATGGACAGTTAATTTAGGGGGCAGTGACACATTTAATATGGGCACAGGGACACATTTCATTAAGGAAGAAAAGGCACAATTCATTTTATAATAGTGGCACAGTTTGTTAGGGAACAGCAGTACAGTATATTAGGGGCAAATGCCACTCTTCATTGGGGACAGCAGAACACCTCATTTAGGTGACAGTGGCACACATCAATAGGTAATACCGTTTATAAGGGGAGAACTGCAAGCCTTATTTGGATTACTGTGACACAATTCACCAAGGGACAGTGCCAAAGTTCATTTATCAAAAAGAGGGAGCCTAACTACAGACAGGGGTACAAAGAGATGGCCTAATTACAGACAGAGGTACAAAAAGATGGCCTAACTACAGAAGGGGGTACAAAGAGATGGCCTAACTACAGACAGGGGTACAAAGAGATGGCTTAACTACAGACGGGGGTACAAAAAGATGGCCTAACTACAGACGGGGGTACAAAGAGATGGCTTAACTACAGACAGGGGTACAAAGAGATGGCTTAACTACAGACGGGGTACAAAGATGGCTTAACTACAGACGGGGGTACAAAGAGATGGCTTAACTACAGACGGGGGTACAAAAAGATGGCCTAACTACAGACGAGGTACAAAGAGGGCCCTATTACTGTTTGGGGCAAACTATGGTGGGGAGTTTGTAAAAAGTTTTGGAAGGTGCTAGAAAAATGAGGTGCCTAAGATGATTGTTTAACAGAATCCATAGGATGTAGCTGCACTGTGGTGGTAATATGGTGTGGTGAATTTGATTGTCCCTTGGATACTTGTATTATTAGTGAAACGTCCATCTTTTGATAATGATGGGCGTTTTTAATGTTCATGATCATTAATAATGTCCGTTGTTATCAAAAGACAGATGTTTTTCATTTAAAAAAAGATGTTGTTTTATTAGTTAAAAGCATTCAATATCGTATGCAGAAAATGCAGCAAATTGTTTTACTTTATTTCTGTGCATATACAGATTCTGGCTGGTTCGTGTACTAACTTATTTACTAAAATTTGGTTAAATCATGACACAAAACAAGCATTTTTTTAAACTTTTTGTTTCACCCCTATTTCTTCATAGAGTATAAGCTCTTGTGAGCACGGCTCATACTAATCTTGTTTGAATTGTTAATTACTTTGCTTTTCTGTAAAGTTAAATGTAATGTGCTGACGAATATTCTAACGCTAGAAAAGAAAGCCTAAATAAAGTCCAGACAGTTAGAAAATAGGGCAACAAGTGAATTGTTACATGCTTAATCAGTGCAGACTTTTAATATAGCTCCAATGACAAAACAAGCAACATTTGCCATATGACATATGGTGCTTTAAATGCTAGCGTTATAAGCATGAGATATGACTCTAATAAAAATGTCCTTCTGTCTTCTTGCCCAAATGATTCATATAAGCCATACATAAGCATAAACAAACTATAATTTATAAGGAAATTGTAAGCACAAGACACTAGGAGCATGAAACTGGTAAGATTCTGGTATTCAATGATGCAAAATCCCCAAAGAGTATTTTTTTTTTATTATTTAATGTTTCTTTTTTAAATATAGTATTGTTCATAATGTTTGGTAAAACAATACAATACAATACAAAAAAAACCAAACACTATGTTGGAGAACTGAGAATTAGAGATGAGTGAACTTTTCAAAAATTCAGTTTGCCGGGTTCGCTGAACCTTAATATAATGTAAAGTTTGGGTTCATCTGAAGTGAACTTTAAACTAACCGAACTACAACAGCTAAATGATTGCAGGTGTTTAGCTGTTTTACTGCAGTTACAAAAGTTCGTTCATCATACTTACCCCGAGGTCCTTCTTCTCAGTCGCATCCCGTCTTCTTCAGTAACAGCCCGCTCTGACAATCACAGGCTTACTTGGATAGGACAGCATGGTGGCCAGTGATTGGCTGAGGAGGCTGTGACTCTTGTCTCTAGAGTTACAGCCTGATTATCCAATCACTGACCGGGGGGTGCTGTCCCATCCCAGTCAGCCAGCGATTGGCTGAGCAGGTCGTCACTTTACAGGTAGCTAAAGACACTGGAGACCCACAAAAGGACACTGGGGCAGTGCAGACAGTGAAAATATATTTTTGTTTTTGCTTTTTTAGATGTGCAGCCACTATCTTCCCGAATTTGTTCAGACGTTTTTGCAAAGTTCGGAATGAATCTGGGTTTGGGACACTGAGCTTGCTCATCTCTACTGAGTATGATGGATACATTTAAAATGACAGTAAAATGTACATCACAAGTTTTGTAAAAAATAAAATAATTAAAAAAATAAAGTCAAATAAAATTAGGTTACTAATAATACAGAATGAAACGTCAAACAGAAAAAAATCTTTAATAAATGTGTTAATGGACTCTAACAAGCTATAACATTGGGAATGGAATATGAATGCAGCAAATAAAACAATCTCCAATAAAAAGCCGATTTATTTTAACTCCTTCCCATTGGTGAATTGTTGCAATTATACTTAGATACTTATATTTTTGAAACCCATCACTTTTTTATTCATATGTTAACATTACCTTATAAAGACATCCAATACGGTGTAAAGTGAAACTGGCTCAGTTGCCCCTAGCAACCAATCATTCAGATTCCACTTTTCATTCCTCTCAGACTCTTTGAAAAATGAAAGGTGGAATTCGATTGGTTGCTAGGGGCCAATGACACCCGCCCTGTTTAGCCAAGGAAACATTGTGATGGAGCAATCCACTTCCTGAGGAGATAATTTATTTATTCAATAGAGGAATGTTCAGTTTCTTAAAGGGAACATGTTATCAACCTTATGCTACCCTGAAACATAAGTCAGTTGGGTGGTCCCTGGTGGCATCTAGTTTTGTTTTCTACTTTTGTCTTCAATACATCTCTATGAGAGCACTGTTATGGAGATGCATTGAAGACACTTATTTGTGGTCTTTAAAGACCCTGTGGAAAGAAGAGATATGATGTAGGCATCAGTGGGATATAAACAGCAAAGCATCACCTGAAATATGCCATGCCGCGGAAAAAAAAGTGATTATCATGGGTGAGCATACTGTATGGGGAAGATTGCAGCCAGGGAGCAAACTAAAAAAATAATCGAGTGCTACTTTAAGCAGGAATAATAAATGTATTTTTTTTCTTTAATATGCAGAAGACAAAAGTATCAGTCTTTATATCTTTGTTTTTTCTTCTTTTTGAAGCCATTCCAGAGAGTCTAACTACTGACAGGGGTACAAATAAAGGACCTAACTACAGGAGGGGGCACAAAAAGGGCCCTATTAGTCATTTAAGTTATAATTAGAGATGAGCAAACCGGGTTCGGGTTCGAGTCCATCCGAACCCGAATGATCGGCATTTGATTAGTGGGGACTGCTGAACTTGGATAAAGCTCTAAGGTTGTCTGGAAAACATGAATACAGCCAATGACTATATCCATGTTTTCCACATAGCCTAAGGCTACGTTCACACAGAGCAAAAGGGGCGGATTACGCGAGGAACTATTTCCGCCTGAAGTCAACTGACGCTGAATTCCGAGCAGAATATAAGCAGAATGTAAGCAGAATCCCTGCGTATTCCGCTAGGAAAGTGTTCAGCTCGTAATCAGCTCTTGACAAATTCAGCGCGGAATACTCGAGGAATCCGCATGCATTCAGCACTGAAATTCAGTGAGTATTTGGCGAGTAAACTAGACTATACCAGAATATATACTAGAATCCTCCCCCCCCCCTTTTTTCCCCATTTCCGCGCTGATTCAGCGCGTAATTTCCGCTTGTATTAAGCGCTGAATACGCGTGTATTCCGCGCTGAAACAGAAAATCAGAGCCCCCTTGATTTGTATAGGCTTCCGCTAGCGGAAGAATGAACATGTTCATTCTTCTGGCGGAAAGCGGATTAGTTCAGTGTGGAAATTCCACCGTGTGAACTG